>NW_022196902.1:8797730-8821527 GCF_008632895.1 Mastomys coucha
GAGAAACCCTGTCTTGAAAAAGCAAAAAAAATTAAATAAATAAATAAAAATAAATAAATAAATAAATAAATAAATTAAACAATATTTTTAAAAGTAAAGACAAGGCTATATAATTGCTGATAAAATAATAAAATCAGAAAATATATTAGATGGCAGTGCTAATTACAAAAATACAAAATTTCAACTATATTAAATATATGTGTACTAAATATGACAAAAGTTAGCAGATAATACCAGGATAAACAAAACTGACAGAATGTTATAACCCTTATAAATTCATAATGTAAATATCATAATATAGCCCAAACATGCTGGCTCATGCCTATTATGACAGATTGAAGTAGCTAAAGAAGAGAATCTTGAGTGTACTACATAGCAAGCTTGTACTACATAGCAAGCTTGTACTACATAGCAAGCATTTACTTCATAGCAAGACAATACATCAGAAAAGAAAGGAAAGGAAAAATGACTAAACAGGACATAAAGAAAATGGCATAGGCCTGGTGACAATTGCAGTGCCAGCACTCAAGAGGTCAAAGTAGGATTGAGGCTTGAGAACTATCTTTGTTACACAGGAAGTTCTAGTCCTAGTCTGAGATGTGTGAGCACTGCAAAATATAAGATATTAATAATAGTCACCAGAGTTATTTCTGAGAAAGGTTTCACAGTGAGTTTATCCTGGTTTTTGTTTAGTAAGGAGTTCTAGAGAGTATGCTTTTCATAGTGGATTTCAAAACATAGACACATAGACAACAACCAGCAATGATCCAAGCACAAGTGAACAAAGACAACATTGTATATATGAATTCCATTATAATGGTCTTAATAATGGATAAAACAGGCATGAAGTCAACAGAGATATGAAGCACTATAAAAACAAAGAAAACTTATCAATGAATTGATTTGATTGATTACAATAGCATATTTACCAACAAAAATATCAAGAAAAAAGGTTCTTCCTTGACAATGGAGTATTTACCAATACAATTGATTTTCTGAGCCATAAATGGAAGTGATTCAATAATATTGAAATTTCTGGTCACATAATCAGTAAAACAGAAATCAATAACAGAAGCTGGCCTAAAATTACCCCCAAATCTGCAACTACAGAAGGCTGAAGTTGCTACCCCAGCCTTACATTTCAATTTGTTACCTACCCCAAGCCTTTTTGCAGTGTTGCAGAGGGATTCATCATAATGGAAGAAGCAAACTATAAAAACAGATGTGGGGACAGGATCCTTCTGGTCTCCATCTAAACCCCAGAGCTAAGGCTGTCCCACAATACCCGCCTCTCTCCATTGGGCATTTCAACTAAAGACTCTCTCTGATTCCAGACAGTCTCTCACTTCCCACATCTCTTGTATATTCTAGAGGGTCCCTCTCCCCCATCTCCTACCTCCCAATGTTGCATACTATTCTCAACAATATAGGAACTTCTGGGGGAAATCAACATCCCTGACCTCAAGCTGTATTACAGAGCAATAGTGATAAAAACTGCATGGTACTGGTACAGAGATTAGTAGGTAGATCAATGGAACAGAATTGAAGACCCAGAAATGAACCCACATGCCTATGGTCATTTGATCTTTGACAGAGGAGCTAATATCATCCAGTGGGAAAAGGACATATTTCATCAACATTGCTGGTTCAATGGGTGGTAATCATGTAGAAGAATGCCAATTAATCCATTCTTGTCTCCTAGTACATAGCTCAAGTCCAAGTGGATCAAAGACCTCCACATAAAACCAGATACACTGAATCTAATGGAAGAGAAAGTGGTGGAAAGCCTTGAGCACATGGGTACAGGGGAAAATTTCCTGAACAGAATACAAATGGCTTATACTCTAAGATCAAGAATTGACAAATGGGACCTCCTAAAATTGCAAAGCGTCTCTAAGACAAAGGACACTGTCAATAGGACAAAACGTCAACCAGTAGATTGGGAAAAGATCTTTACCATACCTACATCCAATAGAGAGGGCTAATATCCAATATATACAAAGAACTCAAGAAGTTAAACTCTGGAGAACCAAATAATTCTATTAAAATGGAGTACAGAACTAAACAAAGAGTTCTCAACTGAGGAATACAGAATGGCTGAGAGGCACCTAGAAAATGTTCAACAGCCTTAGTCATCAAGGAAGTTCAAATCAAAACAACCCTGAGATTCCATCTCACACCAGTCAGAGTCAAAAACTCAGGTGACTGCAGATGCTAGGGAGGATGTGGAGGAGGAGGAACATTCCTACATTGATGGTGGGATTGCAAGCTGGTACAACCACTCTGGAAGTCAATCTGGAGGTTCCTTAAAAAAAAATTGGACATACTATTACCTGAGGACACAGGTATCCCACTCCTGGGCATATACCCAAAAGATACTCTAACATATAACAAGGATATATGCTCCACTATATGCAGCCTTATATATAGTAGCCAGTACCTGGAAAGAACCCAGATGTCCTTCAACAGAGGAATGGATACAGAAAATGTGGTACATTTACATAATGGAATACTACTCAGTGATTAAAAAAAATAAGGAATTCATGAAATACTTAGGCAATTGGATGGAACTAGAAAATATCATCCTGAGTAAGGTAACCAAGTAACAATGGATCACATGGTATGCACTCACTGGTAAGTGGATATTAGCCCAAAAGCTCTGAATACCCACGATACAATTCACAGACCACATGATGCTCAAGAAGAAGGAAGACCACAGTGTAGATACTTTGATACTTCTTAGAAGGGGAAACAAAATATCCAAAGGAGGAGATACAGAGGCAAAGTAAGGAACAGAAATTGAAGCAGAGACTGCCTCACCTGTGGATCCATCCCATATCCAGTTACTAAACCTGGACACTATTGTTGATGTCAAGAAGTGCCTGCTTACAGGAGACTGAAATAGGTGTCTCCTGAAAGGATATGCTAGAGCCTGATAGATACAGAGGTGGATGCTTGCAGTCAATCATTGGACAACTTTGGCACAGGGTCCCCAATAGTTGAGTTGGAGAAGACTTAAGGAGCTGAAGGGACTTGCAGCCCCATAGGAAGAACATCAACATCAACCAACTTTACCACCCAGAGCTTCCAGAGAATAAACCACCAACCAAGGAGTACACATGGTGGGACCCATGGCTCTAGCTGCATATGTAGCAGAAGATGGTCTTGTTGGACATCAATGGGAAGAGAGGCCCTTGGTCCTGTGAAGGCTCAGTGCCCCAGTGTAAGGGAATACCTGGACAGGGAAGTGGGAATGGGTGGGTGGGTAGAGAAACACCCTCATAAAAGCAGGGAGAAGGGGGATGGGATAAGGGGTTTTCAGATGGAAAACCCGAGAAAGGGGATAACATTTTAAATTTAAATAAAGAAAGTATTTAATAAAAATGTTCAAAAAAAAAAAAGAAGAAGAAGAACAGAGAGGTACAGTGCTCTCTAAGGAGAGTGATTTCATTTGAAAGTAGATATGAGTGAGTTTATTTCCCTGGTGCTTTGAGAAAGCACACAGAAATTGTGGAGGATTCAGCAAATAGACATGTCATAGCATGGAAGACGGATGTAGAGCTCAAGAAGCAAACTGGTGGGCAAACAAAAAGTTAAATGTAGAGTTTTATGGCCATGAAATAACTCTAGTGCTCACCAGCTCACAGTATCTTCATTTTCCTTTGTAAGGCCTGCGCAAGAGTGAGTCCATCTACATTTAGCCATGCATGTGGTGCGTCTTCTGGGTTTTTTTTCCACCCAGTAGAGCTAATGGCTCCTAAGGATACTGAGGGAGAAGTCATTCCTTCCAGTGACATATAGCTTCTGGTTGAGTTACACCAACTGATAGCTTCAAACCTATATTCCAAAAATAGCCTTGGTTATTCCAGTGGTTAAATCACTAAACAGATAAAAAAACAAAAACAAAATCATTAAAGTAGGATGAAGACTTTGTGCAAGAAAGGCATATGGGGAGGGGGAGCCTGGGAAGAGGGATAGAAGAAGACAAATGGATGAGTACGATCAGAATGTATTATATGCCTGTATGAGATCTTAAAGAATAAACATTAAAAAAATAAACTTGCCAGGCATGGTGGTGCATGCCTTTAATCCCAGTACTTTTCGAGGCCAGCCTGGTCTTACAGAGTGAGCTCCAGGACAGCCAGGGATATACAGAGAAACCCTGTCTCGAAAAACCAAAAATAAATAAAAATAAATAAATAAATAAACAAACAAACAAATAAATAAATAAACTTAATCTTAAAAATAGTATAACTGAAAGACTCCCAGAACTGGGGAGATCCTTACTCAAGTCTCGGGATGACATGACCACCCAATGACTCACGAGAGACCGAACTTGCTGCAATCACATGAGGTTTATTTGGGATACCATTACCGGGGTCGATCTCGTGACCATGCTGGCCAGAGTTCGACGCCGAACACAAGAAGTTGGGGTATTTAAAAGGGAAACCCACAAGCTGGGGCCAGGGAGAGGGTTACCAAGGAAACATGACAAATACAGTGGAAATTTTCAGAGGGACCCAACCCAAGGTATTCAGTTAGGGAGGGGAACATATTCCTTCTAGGACTGTAATCTTTATCTATCAGTCAGCAGGGTGGAGGGCCTCAGCAGGGTGTAGACCTTCATTCCTAGTTCCGCCCTCATTGTGGATCATTCAGGAGAGGCAGGTATCGGGAACCAGAGCCCTGAGGCTCTGAGTTCCTGGAACTGGCTATTTTATATTTCTGGCTTGTTATATCTCTACTAGTACATTACTTTTCGTTAACATGCTTTTTCCCAAATTTCTAAGTCTCCCAGTCTTTCATAACTACCCCTAAAATATATTTATAATGACTTTTCCCTTATGTCATAAAAAGTGAAGAAAATTATTTATTTTTTCCCAAAGATAGTATTTTCACTGCCAGTGACTATTCAGAATAACTGCAGTTTATTTTACTTTTCTATTCCATTGTTGCATAATTCAAATTGAGCATCTATTGCACATCCAATTAGTATCTACCTCTACACCTACAAAAGGCTACACACACACACACACAAACACACACACAAATACACACACGCACCCACTTCCATTATATCCTCTAGAATCATTTTAGGTTTTAACTATAATTAATGTATGGAAAGAAACTTTTAACATTATTACTCATCTATAATGCTAAGGTCTTAAGAACTTGTTATTTCCCCTCACTTCAAGAGCCTATATTTCATTCTCTAAAGTAATAAATGCACGATGAGATTCATTCCAGTGCTAAGGACATAATCCAATCAGTGTAATGACTTTGGAGGAAGAGAGGAGACTATATTCCCATCTTGAGCTGTAAAGAGCAAGATAACACAGGGAGATCCTGATAGAGGAGAGCCCCGGAGTCGCTCCTGTGTCTGCAGCTAGAGAAACAGACAGAACACAGAGGTAGAAGAGCCTGTATTCATTTTTAAGCTTTCCACCTAACCCCCACCCCCACTTCAAATACATTTTAAAAATGGACTGAAGCAATAACTAAAGGGATTTGTACCCCAATAAAATCACTATTTTGAATGATAGCTCTGCTGCTTGGGAAAATTTTATCATAGTTTAACTGTTTCTATAGTGAGCAGAAATAAATGTAAACTCAACTACCTGGACCCAGCCTTAGGTAATTATTTCCCAATCAAAAAAGAACATCCTATTTTGCTTTGGCATGCCCTGGTGCCTGTTAGCTAGGCTTTTCATAACTTTAACTGAAATTTCATAATCACCAAGTTCAAATACATAACAGAAGAAGAGATTTGAGTCAGGAATTGGGAACAATATCATTCCCTAGGAGTACTACTTCTTTTTCAGAAAAGAACCAAAAAAAAAAAAAAAAATTCCCAGGCTTTTATGAGACTTTGTGCCTCTACTGATTCTTGGTATAACAATTTCTAGTCTGAGGTTACAAGCTATTAAAGAACAGCCTGGGGCTAAACTCAATAGGGAAGTGAGTGGAAGAGGTAGATGAGTTCACCTAGATTATGGGTTTAGCTAGTTTATTGGAGATTTTAAAAGGAAAAAAAATAGAAGGAAAACCTTTGGGATTCAGGAAAAGCCAAAACGAATTTGGACCAAATGTGTTGTGAAGCAAAGTGTGTTTTTAAAAGAAATGTAATCCATGTTTCTGACTCATTTACAATGACCTTATCAAAATGCCATGCAAAGAAAGTTATTCAGGGTCCAAAACCTCTTTTGAGATTCTAAACAGCATTTCAAAATATTTTTCTGGTTTTATTATAAATGAATTCAAATTCTAAAAGGTCTACCAAGGTCACTAAAATTCTCAAGAGTCATCATATTAAAAAAGAATTGAAGCTCTGCAATTTTCTCTTTCTTTTCTAAGTCATTAAAATGGTTACAGCAGGTTTAATTCAGTTGGAGACTTTCAATTGCATAATTACAATCACACCAAAAATCAAGAAAAATCTCCTAGGAGTTTTAAAAGTTATTTTGCACAATCATTATTCATCATTAAGAAAAAATAACCAAAGTCTCTTGACTTTCCTCCTCTCTACTGTAATAGCAGTCTCCTAATATCTCCTGGGGTACTAGAAACAAGGCAGCTTAAGACATTGCATCGCTATATTGAAGTCCTGATGATCTATAATTTTCACATGCTACATATATATTAATTTGCTGAGAAATACAGAAGGTTAGAGACTGAGGTTATTGTGGTAATTTAGCTCACTGAACTTTAAAATGGACAAAATTGTCATAATAAGTTTGAAAATTCTGCCATTTGGATTATTAATAATATTAATGTTTGGTGGCAGAAATTGCCTTATACTGCCATCAAGATTATGTGAATGCTTCCAAAATGATGATACTTACTCTTTATAATATGCTACCTCTCTGTGAATTGTCAAAACCTGCTATCCCTGGACTGACAATATAGAATGCTGTCTCCCACAGGGATGAGATTCCCTTGCTTAGACTATTTTAGATTCCATACCCCTCAGCCTTTTACTCATTCTCTTTCCTCTGTAGTCAGTCATCTACCAAGCAGCAAGGTCACTCAAAAGCCTTGCACATCCATGGCTTTAAAATCCCCCAGTCAACTATCCTCAAGTACTCTATGACACACTGAAGCTTGTGAAAGTCTATTACAAACTACACTCTCTATCTTAACAAAATGAGGTCCTAGCACAACAACCCAGCTGCCTGGGATCTCCTCACCCTTTCTTGCTCACAGAAGCCTCAGCCAAACTTAGTGACTATATGCTTATTTCACCTCGGATGAAGAACTATTAACCCAGATGTTTTCCTTGGCTGTTCTTCACATGCAAAGTTGTTTTTTCTCTTCTCCATTAACAAGTAGTAGATCTTACAGCTCCACTTCATTTACTTTTCTTCCCGAATTTCTATACTGAATGACTACATACCTTTCCTTTGGTGACTGGTTTTTCACTGATTCCCATTACTAGTTAGCAAATATAATATGGAAATGACATCTTCCTCTGGATGCATCATCAATATAGGAGAAAAAATATTCCTAAGTACTTGTGATCTATTATATTCTTATGTGTACAATCTTGAAAAACTCTTTCAGAGTTGGCAATTCAACTTCACCCGGAACTAACTCCTTCCCTTTCACATGCAGCTCTTCTATAGTAATCTATGAGTCATCGAGCCTACAAAGATAAATTTGAGGAAAGTATGGTGGTGGATTCAACCCATCACCATGTCGCTTTATTCAGTATTGTAAGTTTACACACTTTGAAATGTGATCTTACATCTTTTTACCTCTGTTCAGCAGCAGCTGTGAGCAGTGTAGTTTACCTTGCATTTCAAAGAATATATAGCATCTCATATTTGCAATGATTTGAAGTACTACCCAAAATTAAGAAGAGAAAAAACTTTGCACAGTTCTTATGTATGTGGGCACAACTGCTTTGGTTGATATGTGCAGCTGCCATCTTTGTCTAGAAAACACTCTTGATTTTTGTCACCCACAAGTCTTTGGAGGAAAAGTTGTAATACATACATGGGATATAGAGTGGTACATCGTGCAGTCTCTAATCCACTACAATTGGCAAGCTGTAGGTTTCTCTGCTAATCATCATTTCCTAATGAAATAAGCTTTTCTGATGTGGGTTGACAGATACAATAATCTATGTGTATTATGGTAACTCATTAGAAGTCTGTTTAAAATGATCAAAATATACTATATAAATTTTTCAAAGAATTGGTAATGATATTAAATTTATTTAAAAAGAGAGAAACATTGATAGAAAAATCATTCCACCAATAAAGGATAGGCTTTTTAATAATCAGCATTTAATATTATTTCTTTTGAGTAACAAAAAAAATCTATGACTATAATATTCAAGTTGTTTTCAAAAGTAATAAGAACATATAAACTGAAAAATACAGAGTGATAATTTAATAAAGAAAACTAAGCTCAGGCTATTCACATTAAGTTACTTTATTAATATGAAGTCATATAATTCAAACAGTAGAAATGTTGATACATTGGAAATAGTTGATATGAAATTGTAACAGCGTAAATTATAAACCTGTATCCCTTATCATCACTTATGTATCAGTCATCTTTTTTATTTAGTTCATGGAAGATAACATAAGGAATAATGAAATAATATGTTTTGAGTTTCCTCTAGGGCAGTGGTTCTCAGCCTGTGGGTTGCAACACATTTGGGAGTGGGAGGGTCACATAGTAAATATTCTGCATATCAGATATTTGGATATGATTCAGGACAATAACAAAATTAGTTATGAAGTGGCAATGTAATCATGTTACAATTGGACTCACCACAATGAGGAACTGTATTAAAGGGTTGCAGCATTCGAAAGTTTAAGAACCATTGCTCTAGGCTCAAATAGGAATTAAATGATTGGAAAGAGCTGGAGTTTGTGTCTAGATTGTTAGGAATACATGATGATAAATAGGAAGTAATTATTTCCACTATTCACCCGTATTCAGAAATTCTTAATACATCAACATTCTTCAATAGCTACACAGTTTGGATTTAGTTCTTAACTAGCCATATTGGAGATTAAAATTTTCAACTTTCTCCTCGAAGATAATTCTTATCCAGTTAGAACTGCATCTACCCAGGAGGTATTCACATGCAAAATCACCAGCAAAGCACAGCTGGATGAAAGCCAGCTACAAATTTTAAAGCAAAGCCTTGAGCAATTCACTTTTGTTAGTTTGAACACGTGGAGTTGATGGATGATGGCAGGATACTCTAGCATCTGGCCATGTTAGCAACTAATGTAAGATTGGTCAAAGACCAGGCAAGCTGCTCTAAGAATACCCCAAAGCACAACTGTCAACTTAGCTCTTGGTTTCTGAAAAACTGAAAGAGCAAAGCAAATTAACATTTTGGCTCAATAGTCAAAAAGAAGTCTATCTGAGCCAAGTTAGACCAAGTAATCACTACACACAAAATGTTAATAATGTAAAACATATCAATGATGTATATACCATCCACATGTCTCACACAGGTGGAGGAGGACATCCTAGCAACCTTAGAGTTCTCACTAGGGACAGTTAAGGTTTATTATTAGAAATGAAGAGTAGAGCTGGAGGCAAGACTAGGATAAAATAAACACAACAGTCCAAATTCTTTGTTTTAGTCTTGTTTATTTAGGAGCCAGCCTCTGTTGTGTTTAGCATGCTAGATTAGTTTCAATAGGCGAAAGTTATTGCAAAAATGCTATCCAGAGCCCAGAATTCTAAAACGCAACCCTCTGCAAATCGTAGTTAGAGGCACTCACCACATTTGGAAGCTTTATTACTCATGGGGATGTTTTCAAAGTAGAATTATTTCTAAAACATTTTTTTTGGAGAAGTGCATAGATCCTTTTTATCAGTTTATAAAAATAGCTGTGGAGGCAGCATGGAGAGTCACTTCTGAAGCTATTTAAAGGGACTCAAACTGAAATCTCAAGGAGAGATAAATCTGTTACCATTAAAACAAACAAGAAATAGATCATCATTTTAAATGAGCTCATGAGAACATTTTATTAAAGAAACAATAGGGAAAGCTGTGAAGATAGAACTGAGAGACAAACAGCAACAGTAGTATGATACGCAAAAGGATTGCAACAGTGGGAAAGGAAAGTCTAGTCTGAATAGTAAGAGCAAGTAACCAATCCAGAAATCTACTAAAGCACACCTGTATGTCGCTTTCCAAAATTATGATAGTACATGGAGTGCTGGAAATGCAGCAAGCAAATGGCTGATAGGCTCATGACAATAAAGATAGTAGCATCCCCTCATCTTCTCATCTTCCCTCTCTCATCTCCTGACTACCAAGGACTACCAAGGAAGTATCTTTATACTAGATTCACAGTGTCAGCTCCCTTCACATGTGCACAGAAGAATGTTACAGGACAGACTAAACTGGTAGAACAAGTTGTGGATGTTTATCCAATGACACTAAAAATTCTTAAGTAAGTCATAGTCAAACATTCGACGGGTCTATCATAATCTTAATTAACTTTTAAGTTGAATACATAGTAAATAATGCTACATAGTATGTAATGAATATACACTATATATAATTCTATATAAATCTATATATGTATACACATAGACATGTACATATTATGAATGTAAGTACATATGTATGTATGTAAGTAGGTATGTAGGAAGGTAGATAAGTAGGTATGCATACATGTGTAGAACCTGCTGAGTTGAAGAAGGAATGGTTTCTCCTTCTTTGGTGAATTACTGATCCAAACATTGTTAGTCCTTTTGATTGATCCCAGGTGGAACACTTGAACCCTTATCACCTTCATCTGTGGAGAATTAGAAGGTTATGTGTATTTGTTGCAGTGTATATATAAGGAAAGAGCAGAGGAAATCATTTTGACATAACTATTTGTGAAAGGCATTCCAAATTTTTAAACATGAGATCTGACAGATACTGATGGCAGCCAAATATTGTAAGTATAATTTTAGACTCAGTTGTACTCCACTTACAACATATTATTATGCTCATTTTTCCTTATAACATCTAAACAGTATTTCTGTTAGCTTTTCCTTTCAGTATTTGTAATATTTTATTGAATAATGATGTTATGAAAAAAGAAACTATAATATAAAGTGTAAATAAACAATATGTTAAAATGTCCTTGTATTCATAGCTCATATTACTTACCAATCAATATAATATTGGGGTTTTGCCCTTGTTTTATTTTATAAATAATCATGAATATAGAACCTCAGAGTATAATAAATTAATTTATATGATTTATAAACAGATTTTATGAAATCATTAAAGTAAAATACATATTAAAATATTACTTTTGAACATTATAATTTAATGTGAATTAAACTTTGGCAATAAGAAATTTTAATAATAGTAAATTATCAGTTAGTATACTGTAAGTTGATTCTTCTGTAGTTCTGCTTCTGGAGCGATGGTGTGGAAATTTGTAAACTACCATATCTACTTAGTGAACCTAAAAACATAGATTTAAAACAAATAAGGGAAGAGGCTGAGAGTAAAAGGAGGAAAGGAGGACTGCCCAGAACCATGGGGTCCTAGAATAACGGAACCATGGGGTCCTAGAATAACGGAACCATGGGGTCCTAGAATAATGGAACCATGGGGTCCTATAATAATGGTACCATGGGGTCCTAGAATAATGGAACCATGGGGTCCTAGAATAACAGAACCATGGGGTCCTAGAATAACATAGCTATGAGTTCTCTGGCATATTTTGCTCTCAAATGCCTATAATTGGTGTTGGAAAATGGGTATGAGTAGAAAACAAAATGTACTGATTAAATTTCTTTCAAGGAAAGAGACTTTGAAATAGTTGATTTATTAAGATAAAACCTATTAGATGATACAGTCACTCTACTAAAATACCATTAGATAAAGGTGTCTCTACAACTTTAATACCAGGAAGTCCTCCAAGGAAATCTTGGACTCTAGCCTTGAAAGGTAGCTAACTCTCAGACAAGAGTTCGAGCAGAAAAGAAAAATCCAACTGGATGCGAGCTATGTTGTGGTCTTCAAAATTCCTATGTGGAGTTGTTAACATCCAGCATCTTAGATAGTTACTGATTGTGAAACCAGTGTATTTAAAGATGGAAAAAATTTGAAGTACAGTCTTTAGTGTAGGCCCTAATCCTCCATTACTGGTATTAAAATAAAGACATTACACACATGGTCACAGGGTAAGTAATGTGAGAGACAAAGAGAAAAAAGACAGGAATCTACACATCAAAAAGGAAAATCTTGAAAGAAGCAAGTTGGTGTATGTTTTTTTGTGATGGACCTGCCAGCAAAGTAAGAGAAAATACATGTCTTATTTATTCCAACCACTCTGTTAGGACTCTCTTCTTTGGCAAATGTAGAAAGCAAATAGGAAGATTTTTGCTAATCATGGGACTCTCCTTTTCCATAGGGAGGACATGTTTGACACCAGAAATGATGTAACAAGCTGTCATTGGATGGTAATCACACATCATTCCCTTCCATATAAGAATTGATCACTAATTGAGAAAGTATGTTACATCTGGATCTCATGGAGGCATTTCATCAGTTGAGGCTCCTTCCTCTCTGATGATTCTAGCTTGTGTCAAAGTGACAGACAAAACCAACCAGTGCATGTGTTATTATCCAGAATCATGGAATATTTTTGATGCATTTATGTAGTTGTATACTCATTTAACTATCACACTTGTATGAAAATATGGATATTACATTATGATAAAGATCTTTGATAGGCCATTCCTTATACAGTTTCTCCCCTTTATTCTCATGTCTCACTTCAGTAGGCTAATAGTTACTAATCTATCTTCCATCTCTACATTTCTCTTTTAAAGAGTCTTATGTTGATGCAAGCATACCTCATCTGACAATGTTGAAAAATAATGTGAGACTTATAAACAATAATATACAGAAAATATTTATTTTAAAAATACAATAGTGTGGTAAAGTTGATTTTCCTCTAAGGCTTCTCAGTGCTGAGATAGTGAAAGAGCTTTGAACACTCATGACTAATTTAGATGTCTCCATCAGAACATCCCCCTCACAACTCAGAGAACCCTGCAGAAGAAGAAATAGAAAGTGTAGGAACCAAAGAGCACAGAGGAGACCTAGAGCTCAAAGTCTCTGTAAGTCAACATAATCACAGTTCATATGAATTCACACAGATTGACCAAACAAGCACATGGCCTGATAGAGTCTGCACCAGGTCTTATGCATATATTTTATGCCTTCCAATTTAGTGTATCTTGAGTATGGGATTGAGTGTGCAAACAAGAGGGTCTCTGATTCCTGTGTCTTCGTATGGACTCCTTTCCTTCTGTCCATTTGTCATTTCCAACTTTGATGACTTTGATGTGATAATTTTTGTTGTATTATATCTTTTATATTTTAAATGAATGAAAAACTGAAAGAAATAATGAGAGAGAGGCCTTAGCTACTAGGTTAAAATTGACCAGAGAACTCTCATTTTTATCTTCTGGAAGAGGTAAAATAAGTTTTCTCCAATGGAGTGACAATAGGTATACCAAACATTGGAGGGCAGATCTCATGTTCATTGCATATTGACCAACACAAAATTGACTTGACTGTTTTTGTTTGTGTCCTTTTATTTGATAACAATTTGATATGCGGTTTTAGCTTTTACTGGTTTGCTTGTTTTGTTTTGCTTTGCTTTTCAGGAGTTGCTTCATTTTGATATCTTGGTTTGGGTGGGGATTGTTGTTGATAGGAAAGTAACCAATACATCTGGCAAATGAATCACAAAATAGCAGAGTTTAGGTATTACACTCAATTGATTTTGAAGTACTATATAACCGTCTGTCTTAGATAAGCAATGACATTACATGAGAAGAATTTAAATGTGTATTCTCATAGTGAGGAACACATTGAAGAAATACAGAGAATATCTTGAAGTCTAATTACAAAATGAAACAAAATGCCTCATTTTACTCAATTCCAGGCTTATTTATGTAACTAGACTCCTTCAAATTTCCAGTATAACAGAAATGTAACGTGTATTTGAGTATCTTGCCTAGAAAAAAGGGAAAAAGCGTCAATCTTTCACATCACAGGGAATACTGATTCAAAGACTCCTTTGTTCATGTCTCTTAAACATTTCCGTAAACGTTCACATGTCTTCTTGAACTTTCTTAAATATCAGAAATAAATAATTAACTAACAAGGCTTGTGGAGATGGTTCAGTTAGTAGATGGGCTTCCACATTGCCTCACAAGTAATAGGATATGACTTCAGATCAAGAATAGTTACATAAAAATCAAAATCAAAAACAAAACCAGACCAAAGCAAAACAAAACAAAACATCACCCACTTCATAACTGCAATCCTACTTCTAGAGAGGCAGAAATAGATAAAGTTCCAGAATTGAATTTGTAGGAAGATGCTGTCTTACACAAATAATCTGGATAGCAATAAAGAAAACATCTGATTGTGACACTGAACTACAAACTCAAGAAATAGTTAGTTTGCATACCCATAAAATATGCATATGCATATACATACCCATATGCAAACCATAAAAAAGGACAACAACAGTAAACTGGCCTGACCTTCTCAGTGACTTATATCTTCCTCAGAGAGAGATACATTAATTTCTGATTATAAATGGATACATTAATATCAAGATATATTTCATTAATTACTAATGCCTG
Organism: Mastomys coucha; assembly: GCF_008632895.1. Lineage (NCBI taxonomy): Eukaryota > Metazoa > Chordata > Mammalia > Rodentia > Muridae > Mastomys > Mastomys coucha. The sequence goes on from NW_022196902.1 coordinate 8,812,383, forward strand.
ATACATAATACTTTGAATTGCACTGGTAATATGCTCTAATTAATGCAATAAATTAATTCTCCATCTTACTGATCAAAATCTGAACTATACTAGATATTAATGTGGCTGCAGGTCACAAACTAGTAAAAAAAACAATTGTAGAGAAGATAAAGATAAAATTAAAAGAAATAATACAAAAAGCCTAAATATTTCTTATCTATTGTGTGAAAATAAATGTGTTTATTTCCTGGTCTTTTGCATTAAGAAAATTTAAAATGTTAACTGTTAGGAATCAAACTAGTAAACTACTGAGCACAGACAATGAGTCCTTTATATTTAACAAAATTGCGAGAAACAATGCTTTTTGTGTTGATAAAGTGCTTTTTATTTTTGAATGTTTTCTAATTGTATAAATAAAAATTAGACTTCACATACTTTTGTCTCTCCTTAATACTGTATACAAATAGAGAATAGTTTTTATATTACTTAAAAAGCTAAGAGCTAAACCAAAAATGTGCCCCATCTAAATTCTTTTTTTTTTATTGGTTATTTTATTTATTTACATTCAAATGTCATTCCCCTGTCCAGTCTCCCCTCCACAAAAGCCCCATCTCATCACCCCTCCCCTTTGCCTCTAAGAGGGTGTTCCCTCGACCACCCACCTACCCACCCCCTCACACCTCACCTTTCTACCATCCCCCTACATTGGGACATCAAGTCTCTATAGGACCAAAGACCTCCCCTTCCATTGACGCCAGATAAGGCAGTCCCCTGTCACATATATAGCTGGAGCCATGGACTCACCCATGTATACACTTTGGTTGGTAGTTTTGTCCCTGGGTGCTATGGGAGCCCTTCCAAGTCCCTCACTCTCTCTACCTCTTCTGATTATTTTGTTTCCTCTTCTAAGTAGGGTACTTTGGTCTTCTTTCTTGTTAACTTCATATGGTCTGTGAGCTGTATTATGGATATTTTGAGCTTTTGGGCTAATATCCACTTAACAGTGAGTACATACTATGTGTGCCTTTCTGGTCTGGGTTACCTTAGGATAACATTTCCAAGTTCCATGCTTTTTCCTGCAAATTTCATGAAGTCATTGTTTTTAATAGCTGAGTAGTACTCCATTGTGCAAATGTACCACATTTTCTGTATCCATTTTTCCATTGATGGACATCTGGGTTGCTTACAGCTTCTGGCTGTCCTCAGTTGACAATTATTTGTTTAGCTCTGTACCCCATTTTTAATAGGGTTATTTGGTTCTCTGGAGTCTAACTTCTCGAGATTTTTGTATATTTTTGATACTAACTCTCTATCCCGTCTAAATTCTTGCAAGTGGAATTATCTTTCTGCTTTTAAAGAGAGGTAATGTAAAATGGAAAGGAACATTATTGAGTGCACAATGTTATTGTCTTTAAAAAATAATCAATTGGTTATCCAATACCAAGTTTTCATCACTGAAAATATGCATTATTCAAATTGAGCAGATTATATTTAGGAATATAAACAAACACACACAAACATGTACACATACATGCATACACATAATAACACTTAATGAAGAAAGATGTCATGATTTTAAGGGGTAATTGAGAAGGTTAGGAGGGAGAAAGGAGGAAAAGAAAGTGATAAATATTATAATCTCAAAATTAAAAAAATAAAGAAAGAAATCAAATTTACATTCTGATTATCCTACTCAAATCAGCCAAATTTTACCAGTGACTCCAAGTAAATATCAAGTGATTGAATGTGAATTCAGACAGGACTCTTTGGCAGACAGAGCTCTGCTTGTGAGAGTTTGACCTAAAATCCTATTCTGTCATGCTCAAGGTCACAAAAGAAGGTCCAAGTCAAATACAGTTTGGCTTTCTAGGGCTCTAACCTTCTCAATTACACAATGATGTAACTTTTTCTTAAGATATTCCCATAAACTCCTTTAGGGTTTAAGGAGGCACAAGGGAGCTGTTGGAAATATATTTTCCTCTAGCCATCTTTCATTGATTTGCTCATTAATACTTCTCATCCATTCAAGTATTATTGAGGTATTTCCATGGCCCATATGCAAGTAAACAGGGCAGTCAGTGGCTGGAAAGGTAAATGTAAAGCAGGTAGGAAGCCTTCTACATTAAAGCTTAAGACAGAATCCAGAATATTTTCTTCATTTATTGTTTTTGGTAAGCATTTAACGGAGGATGTATTTATTGTGCAAAAATGGATATGTGACTGAACCTAAAATTGTCTGCAGACTGCAAGAGTTTGTGGTGTACAATTAATAATAACACATTCTGTATTGGAGCATTAGCTACAAGAGAGTTTTGGTTTTTAGATCACTTACTCCTTAAAAGTTGGAGATTAAAAATGCCCAAATATATGTGTTATCTGTGTCTGCCTTACCGAGAATAAGTAACCAAAAGTTTTATGGATCAATTCTAGGCTGACTATGGACAGTTTCTTCAGCTTATTAATCTACAGTGTAAAAGTTCTCAAACCTGAGCTCAAGATAACACCTTAGGCCAGGGTAGTCATTGCACTGGGTTCTCCCACATTCAGAGACACTCCATCAGGGGACAGTTAACTTAGGGGACATATGAAACAGACCAGCACATAAATTCACTAGTGGACATAAGTAAAAGATCAATTCATATGTAGTGATTCTTCAAATGTTTTCCATACCACTCAGAAGCAACTGGCCTTGACTCTGTAATAATGTGGACTCTGGATATTTGAATTTCATTGTGTAACTTTATGAAGCTGATGGGGAAATTGGGACAGGTAGACCTAGGGGATAGAGTGGACCACAGCATATTTTAAAAAGAAGACAAAAGAAAGAATTGATATAGGGACACTTAATGAGTCCTGTGCTTCATTAAAACCATATTTTCATTGTTGAATTTAATTTGAAATTTAATCTGGCATGAGTGTTTATAACTCTGAGAAGTTATCATGATTAAATACGGTCCTTGTGTAATATCCCAAGACCAAGTGCTGGTGGTATTACAAGAAGAATAAGCATACCTCTATACATGCATCCCCTGTCTTTTGTCATGGAGTACAATAGGCCACCTCTCTGACATCTGAGTGATCTGAATTGTCACCAAATGAAGCTTCTAGACCTCTGATCTCCAGAGTTATGAGCTTAAGCAATTTATTTCTTTATTTAGTAGGCTGCCTCCTGTAATTTTTTTTTGTGTGTATAGCAATAAAGAAGAGATGCATACATTGAGGTTGGGAGACATTATCCAAGGATTATTATGGAGATCCTTGGATGAGAATATGGAATTTGAAAATGTATAGTCGTTTTGACTGAAGAATGAGGGAAGCAGAATTATAATAGGGCCAAGAGTATTAGTTAAGGTGTAGCTAGTGTCATATAAAAAAGAAAAAAAAGCTGAGCTAAACTTCAGGAGGAAAGAGAGAAAGGAAAGAAAATCGGTGCCATAGGGCACAATTAGCTAGCTATGGTGACTGAGAATGACAGGAATACAGGCTCAAGTCCACATTGTCTCTGGAGGGAAGGAATGAGCAATGAGGTCAGTCACCATATAGTAAAAACAAGAAAAGGAACATATTTAGCTGAAAAAGAATCTCACATTCAAGTTTAGTAACTTGATTAATATTAATCCTTTAATGTGTTGATGGTTTTTAAAAACAGAGAAACTCAATACTCCACTTGAGAGTTTGTGCCAGGATGTGAGATTTTTTAAAAAGAAATATTTACTACAGGTGACCTATACATGTCCTTGTATGTAGAAAAATTGATCTGGACCAGTTCTTAAAATGAGATAATATAAAAGAAATTAAAGTGAGGAAAGTGAGAAGAAGCTTCTGTTAGAGCAATCTTAAATTCTGGGAGTAAAGACAAGGCAGAATGTAAAGGAATGGTACAACTAAGGTGTTTAAGGAAAGGTTTTAGAGGACAAAAAGTAGCATGGTATTATCAATATATGTATCTATTAAAAACATTTGAAAATCTATTTCAGTATAAAAGTTGTGTTGTTCTCCCCATTGGATTCAAGAATATAGACATAATAAGGAAAATGAAGGCTTTTTAATATAATTTTTAAAAATAGATTTTAATGAGAAGATATAAATTAATTCAGGTGGCCTTTGGACAGGGTAGAGTAAACTGACTTAATGTTGATATGCCCTCATATAAATCATGTGAAAATTAACATATCTTTATTTTCCCAAGAAATAAACACTAGGTAAATGTTCCTGAAAATTTTGGAAAGAAAATTAGTCTATTGCAGGTACCCATTGTGGATGGCATAAATCACTCTAAAATAAGAGATTAGAGGAAGAAATTGGCATTAGATAATAGGATGAGAAAAAGCCTGAGATAGACAGGATAGGGTATGCTGTAAGGCTAGTTCTGATGCAAATGCAAAAGGGTGACTGCACAGGGACTGCCAACAATTCTTCCTCAGTGAGTGAATGAGGAGAAGAGACATGGGGCACGCTTGAGCTGTGGATTTGCACACATGCAGAGACAAGAATAGGGAGCATTTTATGAAAATCCAACAGTTCATGGAAAGATTTAGAGGAAATAAAACTACTTCCCTGTCCCCCTCATTGATATCAAGTGCAGAGTTGAGTATACTTTAGGATACCTATCAACAACAAGGCTAAAAAAGAAAGACTTCAAGAGACAGACTAAATAGCTGCACATTTAGAACCACAGGAAACATTTTACCTGGGATAAGAATCTTTAAGCGGGGGAAGAACAGTGTAAAATTTCTTTTCATAACATAACTCCGGTGGCCAGACAAGCACTGATGGATTTAGATGGAGAAAAATACAGCTAGATCCCTAAAGCACTTTCTGAGATAGAATCTACATTTGATAACTGAGCAAATACGTGTTGTAAAGAAGGGGATCAGCAGAGCGCAACTGTAACAGAAGAAACAGGGATTTTAGAAACTGTATATTTAATCCAAGTCCCTGCTAAATCCCACCTGGAGTTTCTGCCCCTACAGAAATGCATTAGTTTAGAATTGAAATAATTCCTTTCAAAATGGAAATGCTTTGTTTATTTATTAATTAATTTATTTATTATTTTTAGTGTTTATGGTATTCTAGATACAGCAACACTTGTGGAAACCTCTGAAAGCAAAAGAAAGAAGGAAAAACAAAATGCTCCATTCAGTTTCTTTTAAAAGATCACCAACTGCAATCATAAGGATTCCATTCTCATGATTTCCTTAGCCCCATAGACACAGCTGCTTAGTATGACCACTTTAGTGATTAATTTTCAACATACCATGTAGGGAGCCTATTCAGATCACAGTACCTATGATGGTTTCAGTGACAACATTTATAATAGATGTAATAATAATAAAATGACAAAAGTCAGGATTCTTTTTACTACTTACATGTGTGATGCTACTGATTTAAAAAAAAAAAACACATTGTTGTTCAACTCAGCCTGCTAGTCCTTTAGAACAATTGAAGAAATAAACAAGAAGAGGCCCAGCAAGCAATCAACAAATTGGCTGAATTCCACACCTTCTAAGTGAAGAAATCATCATTTAAACCATATACTGCTCAATCATATGCTTCTGATTGATGGAAACTTTAAAGACTTTAAGCAGAAAGATGATGTCACTTAATTGTCTATTTGGAACAATAGTTAAAAGGATGTTGGTTAAGGGCTACAGATACTGTTCAGCAAGGGAAAGGATCTTACAAATCGCCCCAAATCCATGAGCCCATATTTATGATCGATTACTGCTAAGACAGAGATAAACATGTTCCTAGGATTGGCAGCCTACTTGCTGGGTTCCATGTCAGTGAGAGACACTGTCTAAAAAAGCAAGGTAGATGCTTAAAGTATGACACTCAAGGTGTCCATGTCCATCCATACTTATGTGCATGTCAACCTCTTGACACACATCTGCACCAATACACACACACACACACACACACACATACATGCACATACACACATGCACGTGTGGACACACTCACATTACATGTTGCCAATGGTAGATTAAGTATTAACAAATGGTAACGCTGGTGCTGTGTTTCGAGTAGCCAATACTAAGACATAATTAGTCATGATATTACAGTGAGAGTAAATAAAAATTATATTTGCAACTTTTTCAGAAACTAAAATTCATTGATATGAGTCAGTTATGTGTGTTAATACAGAGGGAGGAATATTCTTAGATGCAAAGTATGAAGTGAAAAGAAGCTAGGTTAGCAACGTCAAATAACTAACTTCAGGCATATTGTCTGGGTGGGGACATAAGATACCCAATGAAAAGGATGGGACTGAGAGAATACATTGTTTCAGGAAAAAGGACTCAATATGTACAACCAAGGATCATCAGAGTAGTCTAGCCCCCCTGAAGATAAGAATGTAGACCTGATAGGAAATAAAAATGAAGAATAAAGAAGAGAAGTGCAGACTGAGTACAAATCATCTTGGAGGTGAATTGAAAATGTACTGTAATTTAGACCTGCAAAAAAAGAAAACTACAAGCTCCATTGAAAAAGCCAGAAGAAAGGGATGTGTAGATACAGAAGAACAATTGAAGAAGAGCCAGTCGCAAGGTTCTGAGACTCCTGAAGAAGGCCTTTTAGAGTGACCACCATGACCTTACAAAATGTCATGAAATATAGTAGCTAGAAGTATGACCAAGGATGGGCTATGACACTCCCTTTTAGGAAGTGCTCTTGACACAGGTAGCTTCTATTGCACAATGACGACAGCCATCTGACCAAGACAGAAAATGTTCCCTCTGGCTCTGCCCCCAGATGGAGCTGTGTGCTCATCAGCAGAACTATAAAATGGCAAGTCATGGGAGTGGAGAATGAAAGTGTCTCTGTAACTCTCACCATTCAAAGGTTTGTCAAACCAGCATCATTCTTTGAGGATATGCAACTGTCCTCTGTAGTAACTTGACACAGACTAAGTAAAGTGCTTCTTTTGCTGACAATCTGCTTCCCATACTCAGTGTAAAGGGAAGGAAAATATTTTCAGAAGATATTGACAACTTGATCAGTAATTTTCCAGATTTATGTTATTTAAAAAATGTCCTCAGCATAGTGCCTGCTGTCATCTAACATTTAATCTGTGTGGCATACACAATTTCATAATGTTTGGGAATTCCATTTTTTCACATGTAATGGAAGATTTAAAGTGCAGTAGAAGATGAGTCTGCCTTACTAAAATAAATGAGAAACTGCTGTTCTTTGTTCAAGGTCAAATGTCACTTTCAATTAAATGTAGGTATTTAAGAAGGGGTCCTGATGAATGCAAGCAGTAAGCTTGCAAGCCCCTATGCATACATTCAAAGAGCCTTAGAACTCAAAGAAAAGACTGTATGTAAATTTTTCAGAACTGTCAGTTTTTCATGTGAATTTTTGGTCTTTAACTATTTCTTCTATAATCCGCCCTAGTCAAGCACATATTTATTTCTTTCAAACCTGCTCCTTTCTTTGAAACTGTTGTTATATTTCCATGAAAATGACATCTTTGTTCTTTAGAAAATCATTCCCATTTTATTGTCTGCCCAGAATTACAATAATCCTATATTTGTTACAACCTAATCACTTCCACAGCAACCTACTGTGAGGTTAGAAGTAGAGGATTAAAACTTCAAGAAGAAATACAAAACAAGCCCTTAACAAACCACGATATATTTTTCAACATAAATATCCCAAGGAACAAAGAAGCATTTTGACATAAGAACTCTGCAGAATATAGAAAAAAACAGCAGAACTGTTTATCAAAGTTTTCCTTGGTGTGTCAGCAGGTTCTGTGTAACTGACAGTGCTGATCCAAACGTTTTGATAGTAATAGAAGTGTTAACAGTGATAAGAACAAAAAATATATTAAACACTGTCGACTGTAGCATTTCATTTCCACTGCCCTAATGCTGTTAGTGCAGAAAAAAATGGAACAAGAGGGAAGAGACTCAACCACACAGCTGATGGAAATGAGGATTTAAAAGCAGATAGGCATTAACAAAAAAGAAAAACCAAGAAAAGAAAGGAGATAATGAAGAACAAAAAGAAAGAGGAAAAAGAAAGTTAAATCATGGCTCTGTTTTTATTGGTGACAGCAAAATTAGAGGAGATATCTGAAAACAAATGTGTAATAAACATAGAAGTTGTTTCATAATAATGTCCTCTTCACTGGAAAAAATATGTGACCTCTGAACAGACTTTCATAACACGGCAATGTAAATTACTATTAAATAACAATGTTAGCATAATAAATATATAGTAACTTAGCACATATAGATACAACATTGCTTTTAAAGCATAATGCTGTATTCTTCACTACATAATGAATTTTAGTATTCAGTTTGATGTCTTTATATTTCGTAATCTCTTTAAGTTAAAACATAATGTAAAAAAAAAAAAAAAAAAGCAATTTGGCCAGGTGGTACACGCCTTTAAGCCCAGCACTGGGGAGGCAGAGGCATGCAGATTTCTGAGTTCTAGGCCAGCCTGGCCTACAGAGTGAGATCCAGGACAGCCAGGGTTACATAGAGAAAACCTGTTTCGAAAAACCAAAAAAAAAAATTTATACCATAAATATACAGATATAAATATATCCACAATTTACTTACTGTCAAAACATTTTGTGCTAACTTCTTACATTTTATATATATGTATATATATAAATTATTAATTTAGGAATATGAACAACCTAGTAATACTATATTGTCTAAGATAATCTCATTCTTGGACAATTAATTTGTGCTCTTTAAACTTTCCAAAAATACATATATTTTCTCATTAGGCCATATGCAGTTGTCAGCCACCCCAGAGGAAAAATATACTCATTTCGATCTTCAAATAGGAATGATATAGATCTTGTTGCATCAAATATGATATTCTCTGAAAAATTATACCCTAACCCTCGAGTAGATAATTTTCAATATGATGCCTATTTTTAAAGACATATATTGTAGGTTTAGATAGATGTATGTAATATTGATTTCCATTTTATAGTATGGAACATATGTAATGTTCATCTTTATTAAATTTTTTATTTTTTATTAGATATTTTCTTTATTTACATATAAATTTCTCCTTTCACAATTTCCCCTCCAAAAAACAAAGAAACAAACAGAAAGAACAAAAACAAACCCCTGTTGCCTCCCCCTTCCCCATGCCTGCCACCCCACCCTCTCCCACTTATTGGACCTGGCAT
>NW_022196902.1:8821827-8822247 GCF_008632895.1 Mastomys coucha
ATAAGGCTGCTATGAACATGGTGGAACATGTGTCCTTATTACATGTTGCAGTATCTTTTGGGTATACGGGTGGTATAGCTGGGTCCTCCGGTAGAACTATGTCCAGTTTCTGAAGGAACCGCCAAACTGCTTTCCAGAGTGGTTGTACCAGTTTGCAATCCCACCAGCAATGAAGTAATGTTCCTCTTTGTCCACAACCTCTACAGCATCTGCTGTCACCTGAGTTTTTTATCCTAGCCATTCTGACCGGTGTGAAGTGGAATCTCAGGGTTGTTTTGATTTGCATTTCCCTGATGACTAAGGATATTGAACATTTCTTTAGGTGCTTCAGCAAACAACTTCAGCAAAGTACCTGGATGTAAAATTAACTCAAGCAAATCAGAGGCTTTCCTATACACAAAGGATAAACAGGCAGAGAAA
>NW_022196902.1:8822924-8823767 GCF_008632895.1 Mastomys coucha
ATCTGATAGAGGGCTAATATCCAATGTATACAAATAACTCAAGAAGTTAGACTCTAGAGAACCAAATAGCCCTATTACAAAATGGGTACAGAGCTAAACAAAGAATTCTCAATTTATGAACACTGAATGGCTGAGAAGCACCTAAAGAAATGTTTATTAAATTTTTAACTTTTCATCATTTAAAATAGGAGAAATTCTGTTTGTGTTTAAGCTATATGTACAAGAACTTGTAATTCCCCTTGTTTGAATTATAACAGTACTTTGTACAAATATCAAATAATCCAAAAATTAATATAGGAATATTGGTTTAAGATTTTGCTTTTTTGCTGGGCAGTGGTGGGAACGCCTTTAATCCCAGCACTTGGGAGGCAGAGGCAGGCGGATTTCTGAGTTCGAGGCCAGCCTGGTCTACAGAGTGTGTTCCAGGATAGCCAGGGCTATACAGAGAAACTCTGTTTCGAAAAACCAAAAAACAAAACAAAAAACAAAACAAAACAAAAAAAACCAAAAAAAAACGATTTTGCTTTTTTCAAATACATAAATTTGTAAAACAATTTATTCTTTTAGGAAGCATGATTATGTTCAACAACAGTTCTGTGTTGTATGTTTATAATTTCTGAAAAATATCAAAATCACAAAAAAAAGTATATTATAAAACTAGACACAACTTTCTATTCATACTTACAGGCCTCTAGGCATGCAAGTTACAAGAATCTTCATTTTTTCCCTCCATCATGAAGCAAAATAAGCAACGAAAACAAAACAACCCTATATATTTTTTTCTTTTTTTTTCTTTTAGATATTTTCTTTATTTACATGCGAATTTCTCCATTCCCAGTTTCC
>NW_022196902.1:8824596-8839863 GCF_008632895.1 Mastomys coucha
GATGACTAAGGATGTCGAACATTTCTTTAGTTGCTTCTCAGCCATTCGGAGTTCCTCAATTGAGAATTTTTTTGTTTAGCACTGTACCCCATTTTTTAATAGGGTTATTTGGTTCTCTGGAGTCTAACTCTTTGAGTTCTTTGTATACCTTGGATATTAGCCCTCTATCAGATATAGGGTTGGTAAAAATCTTTTCCCAATTTGTTGGTTGCCATTTTGTCTTATTGATAGTGTCTTTTGCCTTACAGAACACTATACTATATATTTAACATTTGAAAGTTAAAAACCAACATTAGTTTCAAAAAGACCCAGATCTTTGTTGAGGACACAAGCTTTGGACAACTCTTGCTATGTGATATGCAAGCTTGACAGCTAGGCAGTAACACTTCTTCTGTTTATTATAGAACAACAATTTTTTTTTTTAGTGCAATTGTTGTAGAGTTGGACTGTCTATTCCTCTGTGGTACCAGTTTGTAAGTTCTGATGTTTAGATATAGTATTTTCTGATTTCAGAGCTTTTGGAGTCTTGAAGGTAAAAACTAGCTATTGTTATAATGGGTCCATACTACCTCATTTCTCAGCTGAGCCCATCAATGCATGGCAGAGTACAATCAGGAAACTATTACATTCTGCCATGAGAATAATGGTAAATAATCTCTTCGTCAGCTAATGCCATATGCAGTTTGAATTTGGCTTCACTTGAGCCTTGGTCTTCCCGGTTTCAACCCCACTGTTCACCTCTAAATCTCTAAACTACCCAGAAATCCAAGTTTCCCATCATTGCATGCCTTGCAGCATGGAACTCACTGCACTAATCCCTTAGAGCTGACCCTGTCAGGGCTTGTTAGAGGTCACATACCAGATGTTTCTCATCAAGTGTCTGAAATGTGATAGGGAGTCAAGTCTCACATCACCTGGTGTCATTCCTTCTAACTTCCATAACCTCACTTGCAGTCTTTGAATTTTAAATCAGCCTTTAATTTTAAAAAGAAAAATACCCTGATACCCATGTACTTTTAAATTGGAATATTAAAGAAGAATTCCCATGAAAAGAGTGGATAAAAGAAAAAAGAAATACAATGTATCTTAAGGCAGAATACTGAATAATTGGGACCTGAGACAAAAGTTTGTCTTAAGTTGTAACTTAGATTAGGCTACAAAGTTGCAGGTCACTCTTGGCTATAGTGTAAGATCCTGTATACAAAACAAAATGATAGGATAGGATAGGATAGGATAGGATAGGATAGGATAGGATAGGATAGGATAAGATAGCATAGGGGAGAATAGAATAGAATAGAATAGAATAGAATAGAATAGAATAGAATAGAATAGAATAGAATAGAATAGAATAGAATAGAATAGAACAGAATAGAATAGAATGAATAACAAAAATAGTGTATAGTAGAAAATATCTAGAACCCTCAGTTTTTCTCCATCTCTTTCCTATGAGAGTGAACCACCACCCCAACTCCCACCCCATCCAACATCTCCAAGGCTGGAGATAATTTAATATAATATTGTAGGTTGCATTATTGAAAGCAGATTATAATGCAGTCTGAGCATCAACTGCATTCTTTGCTCTCCTAAAAGAATAAACAAGTCATAGCATAAAATGGAATGGCATAAAAGCTTTACATAAAGGGTAGCTAAGATATTTCAGGGTATCCTTTCCTAAAAATAGTCCATATTTACAAAATAATAATAGAGGATATTACTGTGTTTACAAAAACATTACTCATGGTTCTGACAGAATTTTAGCCAACTAATGTCAGTATCATCAAGAATAGAAAAAATTCCACTAACCACCTGATAAAATGCATTACAAAGGACACAGTAACAGACACATACAAATTGAGAAGTATCTCACTAAATAAGTAGATTATAGTCTATCATCTTTTAACTCCCAAGTTGATAAAAGAGAAGAAAAACTGAGGAACTGTTTAGACAAAAACTGATGATCAGGAAACAGAATTCAACCCAGCCATAAGCTAGAGTCTAGGCTGTGAACTGTGACTCAAGTTTACTGATAGCTCCACTAGCATCATACCCATGTTTATTTATAACAACACAAATTGAATTATAGAGGTAAAACAAAATTTTCTTGTTTTAGAAAATATGTTTTAAAGTGAAACAATTCTGGTGTTGTCTCCTTAATTTCTTTCTTATCCCTTTTATCCTTTGAGTAGAGGAAGGCTACTAAATTGTTTGAATTAATTTTATATTTATTATATAAATAATAATATAATTATTATCGTCACTTTGTTGAAGCTGTTTATCAACTATAGGAGCTCTGGTATTATTTTGGGGGTCACTTATGTCCACTATCATATCATCTGCAAATAGTGATGTCTTGACTTCCTCCCTTCCAATTTGTATCCCTTTGATGTCTTTTACTTGACTAATTGCTCTGGCTAGAACTTTGAATATTGTATTGAAATAGATAGGGAGAGAGCAGGCAGCCCTGTGCTTTCCCTGATTTTAATGGGATTGCTTTGAGTTTTTCCCCATTTAGTTTGATGTTGGCAATTGAGATGCTGTATGTTGCTTTTATTATATTTATGTATACACCTTGAATTCCTGATCTCTCCAATACTTTTAACATGAATGGGTGCTGTATTTTGTTAAAGGCTTTTTTTGCATCCAATGAGATGATCCTGCATTTTTGTATATATAGTGTATTACATTAATGAATTTCCAAATATTGAACCATTCCTGCATTCCTGGGATGAAGCCTACATGGTGGGTGATCATTTTTACGTGTTCTTGCATATGGTTTGTGAGAATTTTATTAAGTATTTTTGCATCGATATTAATAAGGAAAATTGGTCTGTATTTCTTTTTCTTTGCTGGGTCTTTTTGTGGTTTAGGTACCAGTGTAACTGTAGCTTCATAGAAGGAATTGTATGGTATTCCCTCTGTTTCTAAGTTATGGAATAGTTTGAGGAATATTGGTATTAGATCTTCTTTGAATATCTGATAGAATTCTGAACTAAATCCTTCTGGCCTTGGGCTTTTTTTTGTTTTTGTTTTTTGTTTTTTTATTTGTTGTTGTTGTTTTTTTGGTTTTTTGTTTGGGAGACTTTTAATGACTGATTCTATATCCTTGGGAGTTATGGGCTTTTAATTGGTTTATCTGATCCTGATTTAACTTTGATACCTGGTATCTGTCTAGAAAATTTCATTCAGTTTTCCCAGTTTTGTTGAGTATAGACTTTTGTAGTAGGGTCTGATTACTTTTTTAATTTCCTCGGTTTCTGTTCTTATGTCTCCCATTTCATTCCTGATTTTGTTAATTTGGATACTGTCTCTGTGCCCTCTGGTTAGTCTAGTTCAGGGTTTGTCTAACTTCTTGATTTTCTAAAAGAACCAGCTCCTGGTTTTGTTGATTCTCTGTATAGTTCTTTTTGTTTCTAGTTGGTTGATTTCAACCCTGAGTTTAATTATTTCCTGCCATCTACTCCTTTTGGGTGTATTTGCTTCTTTTTGTTCTAGAGCTTTCTGATCACATGTTAAGCTGCTAGTGTATGCTCTCTCCAATTTTCTTAATGAAGGCACCCAGAGCTATGAGTTTTCCTCTTAGCACTGCTTTCATTGTGTCCCATAAGTTTGGAAATGTTTCACTGAATTCTAAAATGTCTTTAATTTTTTTCTTTATTTCTCCCCTGAACAAGTTATCATTGCATAGATAGTTCTTCAGCTTCCACATATATGTGGGCTTTCTGTTGTTTTTGTTGCTATTGAATACCAGCCTTAATCCATGGCAGTCCGATAAAATATATGGGATTAATTCAATGTTCTTATATCTGTTGAGGTTTATTTTGTGTCTGAGTATATGGTCGATTTTTGAGAAGGTACCATGAAGTTCTGGGAAGAAGGTATATTCTTTTGTTTTAGGGTAAAATGTTCTATAGATAGCTGTTAAATTTATTTGGTTCTTAACTTCTTTTACTTCTACTGGATCTCTGTTTAATTTCTGTTTCCATGATTTTTCCATTGGTAAGAGTGAGCTGTTGAAGTCGCCTACTATTATTGTGAGAGGCTCAATGTGTATTTTGAGCTTCAGTAACATCTCTTTTACAAATGTGTGTGAGTGTCTTTGGGACATAGATGTTCAGAATTGAGAGTTCATTCTGTTGGATTTTTCCTTTGAAAAGTATGTAGTATCCTGACCCATATTTTTGATAACTTTTGGCTGAATATCCAGCTTCTTTCTTGGGACCATTTGCTTGGAAAAATTTTACCCATCCTTTCCTTTGAAGAAATGTCTGTCTTTGAATCTGAAGTGTGTCCTGTATCCTGCAGAATCCTGGACCCTTTTTATGTGTCTGGTCTGTTAGCCTATGCTTTTTATTAGGGAACTGAGTCCATTGATGTTGAGAGATATTAGGGATCAATGATCATTTCCTCCTATTATTTTTATTTTTGAATTGGAATTATGTTTGTAAGGAACCAACACCCTTCACAATAGTCAAAAATAATATAAAATATCTTGGTGTAGCTTTTACCAAGCAAGTGAACAATCTGTATGACAAGAACTTCAAATCCCTGAAGAAAGATATCAAAGAAGACCTCAGAAGATGGAAAGATCTCCCATGTTCATGGATTGGCAGGACTAATATAGTAAAAATGGCCATCTTGCTGAAAGCACTCAACAGATTCAATGCAATCCTCATCAAAATTCCAGCTCAATTCTTCATAGAGTTAGAAAGAGCAATTCTCAAAATCATTTGGAAAAACAATAAACCTAGGATAGTGCAAACTATTCTCAATAATAAAAGAATATCTAGGGGAATCACCATCCCTGACTTCAAGCTGTACTACAGAGCAATAGTGATAATAACTATTATACAGTGACAGGCAGGTAGATCGATGGAATAGAATTAAAGACCCAGAAATGAACCCACACATCTATGGTCATTTGATCTTTGACAAAGAAGCTAAAACCACCCAGTGGAAAAAAGACAACATTTTCAACAAATGGTGCAAGTTCAACTGACAGTCAGCATGTAGAAGAATGGAAATTCTTTGTGGATACCCACAAAGCTCAAGTTCAAGTGGATCTCCACATAAAACTAGATACACTGAAACTAATAGAAGAAAAAGTTGGGAAGAGTCTCGAGTATTTGGGCACAAAGAAGAGCTTCTTCAACAGAACACCAGATTGTTGTTCTTATGTTTTAAGAGCAACAATTGACAATTGCGACCTCTTAAAATTTAAAAGCTTCTGTAAAGCAAGGGACACTATCAATAGGGCAAAATGGCATCCCGCAGATTGGGAAAAGATCTTTACCAAACCTATATCTTATAGAGGGCTAATATCCTAAATATACAAAGAACTGGAGAAGGTAGACTCCAAATAACCAATAACCCTATTAAAAAGAGGAGTCCAGAGCTAAATAGAGAATTCTCATTTGAGGAAACTCAAATGTCTGAGAACACTTAATAAATGTTCATCACCTTCAGTCATCATAGAAATGCAAATCAAAAGGACCCTGAGATTCCACCTCACACCAATCAGAATGGGTAAGATCAAAAATGTAGGTGACCACAGATGTTGGCAAGGATGTGGAGAAAGAGGAATACTCTTCCATTGATGGTGGGACTGCAAGCTGGTAAAATCTCTTGGGAAATCAGACTGGTGATTCCTGAGATAATTGGAAGGAGTTCTACCTGAAGAACCAGCTATACTGGTCCTTGGAATATATCCAAAGATGTTTCATCATTTAACAAGGACACGTGCTACTCTATGTTCATAGCAGCCTTATTTATAATATCCAGAAGCTGGAAACAAACCAGGTGTCTCTCAACAAAAGAATGAATACAGAAAATGTGGTATATACATAATGGAATACTATGCAGTGCTTAAACAATGACTTCATGAAAATTGCAGACAAATGGATAGAACTAGAAAATATCATCCTGAGTGAGGTAACCAAAACACAAAGGAACACACATGGTATGTATTCACTAATAAGTGGATACTAGCTCAAAATCTCACAATGCCTGTGATACAACCCACAGACCATATGGATTGTAGAAAGAAAGAAGACCAGGGGGTGAATACTTCATACCTGCATTGAAGGGGAAACAGGGTGATTGTGGAAGGTGGAAGAAGAAGGAGACAAGGGAAGGAGAAAGGAGGAGGAGGAGGAAATAAGGGTGGCAGTATCAGAAATTGCAGGCAATGTGAGAGAGGTACAGAGGCTCAGGAAATGGAATGAAAATAGAGAGCAGGGAGGATGAGGAACTGGGGATAGCCACTGGAGAGTCTCAGACACCAGAGAAATATGAGGCTCTCAGTACCCAGTGGGATTGACTTTAGCAGAAAAGGGACAGATAGAGTCTGAGGAGCCTACGTCCAGTAGATAGGCAAGGCCCATGGTTGAGGGATGGGGCCACCCACCCATCATAATTTTTTCCAGCCCAGAAATGTCCCTGTCTAAAGGAAGAACAGAGACGAAAAATGGAACAGAGACTGAAGGAATGGCCAACTGGGAATGGTCCCACCTGGGGATACGACATGTCTGCAGCCACCAAACCCAACACTGTTGCCATGGTCAAGAGGCATTCACAGACAGGAACCAAATGTGGCAGTTCCTAGGGAGGTCTGGCCAGCAACTGACCATACAGATGTGGATGCTTGGAGCCAACCATCAGACTGAGCTCAGGGAACTTGGTGGAGGTGCTGGCAGAAGGACTAGAGTGGCGGAGCAGGATTGCAACCCCATTAGAAGAACATAGCTTGGCCTGACTAACAAGTTCTTCCAAAGTCTAGACCACTAACCAAGGAGTGTACCTGGAAGAATCCATGGCTCCAGATATATATGAAGCAGAGGATGGCCTTGCAAGATAGCAAAGGAAGAAAGGCCCTTGGTTCTGTGGAGATAGGATGCCCCAGAGTAGGGGGATTCTGGAGCAGTGGGGTGAGAGAGTGTGAGTCAGGGAGGACTCTCATACAGGCAAAAGGGAGTGGGAATGGCAGATGTGAGAAGCAGGATTGGTGGAGGGGTAACAAGGAAGTGGGATATCATTTGAGATATAAATGAATGGAATGATGAATAAAAAAGAAAAGAAATGCTAGGAAATATTAAAAATAAAAAATAAATAAATAAAATAATTCCTGATCTCTAACATAAAATCAAATAGCTGTATATAATGATATCCTCAAGAAAGCAAGGGAGAGTAATTGGACAAGTACTGAAATTAATAAACAAACGTAAATAAAGTAGCAATTGTTTGTACTAAAACATGTTCATTTGAAGAAATCAACATTGAGACAAGGGGATTTCAAGGAGATATTTTACTCTTTTATGTTATATTTCTTTTTCATGGATGTACTTCAAACTTATGACTTCTTCTTTTACCACATAGGGTACAAATAATATATATATATGTATATATATATATAAAATTACATATATATATATTATGTATATGTAAACATTCTACCTGAAATAATATTTCAAGTAATGTTTGAAAATTAACACCTTTCTCTGCAGCTAGTCTTAAGTTTTGATTGCCTCCATCTTTCCCCTGATTTTTCTCCCTGAAATTCTCACAAAACCCATACTGTTCAAGTTTTGCACCTGCCTATCTTAACCTCCTCATGCTTCAGTATGAAAAACATTAGTTCTTATCAGTAGTGTGGTAAGGTTTTCTAGAATGTCCAATAGTGTTTGTGGAGTTACTCAGTGGAGTTCATCTAAGTACCTTACAATGTCAGAGCCTAGATCACTCCCCAGTAGCACTGCTGGCTGAAAAGTTGGCCAAATCAATGCTCAGTCCTGGAAGGGGTAGCCTCAGGACTTAATGAATCAATGTGGCAAATGCAATTCAAAGCTGAAATTATAGAATTTTGCAGTCAGTTCTAGGTGCTGTAGATTTTTCTCCATTTTCTTTTCAGTTGTTAGAATTTCATATGAGAACTTCATTCATATCATTTCTACTCCTGTCTCCCTTCTCCAGCTCCTCTTTGTGCCCTGCCTCCATCCCCTAAGAAAGTATTTATTTATTTATTTATTTATTTATTTATTTATGTATGTATGTATTCCACCTGTAGTTGTTGCTAGTCTATTAGATAATGCCATCTACACTTGGAGTAGACCTTGTCCACACATTCCACACATCGACATATCAACAGCCTGGCACTAGAGCATCATGGCCTTAAGAAGAAATGTGCTTTTGCTAGTTCACTCAGTATAGTTTAATACCTCAATGATTAAAGCTAGGACTATCCATTGCTTGTGATCCATTATTCCCTTGGAAAACATCTAAATTTAGAGATATAACATAATTAGTCAAAAAAGAGCTCTATTCAGTTCCCTCTTCTGCTTATGAAAGAAAATTCCAACTAACTTGAATATTTATAACTATTCTATGACATATTAGCAGAAGTTCCTAAGCAAATGTCCACTCACAAACCTAGAGGGACAAGACCATCCACAGTTACATATAAGATCACTGGGCTGGACCAGCCACAAGGGAACTATAATTCAGAAGACACACATACTCACACAAACACCGTCAAATTGCTGCTGGTAGCCTATTTCCTGATTATGAACTGGTTTTAAGAAAGTTTTGCAGAGTACTTTGTTCTGTGGGCTTTACTTTCAGAACATATACTGATTCATTCTCATGGTGACTATTCAGAAAGGTCCCCTGGTCCTAGCAGGAAGGCAGAGAAAAGAATATCTCTCTAAGGAGAGTCTACCACTGCCATGTCCCAGAGCTCTAATGAAAGACAGACATTTTTACCACTCCATAAGCATTCTTCCCTTAAGGGAAGAAAAAAAATATTTACAAGAAGAAAGACCTGTGAAGGTCACAGTCTATGGACATAGTAGCATTAAAAGTGTGAGGTTAATTGGCAGATGATACAGTTCTTTCCCTTTCCATCCTGCAATTACAGTACATATCCTATTTAATAATGGAGGATTACAGACTTACAAGACTCTTTAAGGAAAAGGACTTAGGGACATTCGAAATCAAGGACACTATAAGAGTTTGAAGCCCCACCTCATTCAGTGATAGCAAACACCGAACAAAGCTCAGCCACTAGCCACGAACCCTCCCACTGCAGGTCTACTTACTTCCCTCTCACTATCAAGCACAAAACATCCAGTCTCATAAATACACAAATGACGTATGAAGCAGCAAGAAAACTCTAATGTGAAGTGTCAAGGAAAACATCAGAGCCAGACTGGAGTAACATGAAATTGAAATAATACAGATTAGATTAAATCTCTATGATTAACTTACAGGTGCTTTCATGCAGAAAAATTAGGCAGCCTGCAAGAACAGTTGTTGTAGGAAGAAAAGTCCTCTGGAAAGTCCTGAAATAAAGTAGAAGAGTTTGAAAAGTATTTTCACACAAAAGAAGCCTCTTGATGGGCTCAACAGATAATTCAAGAATGAATGAACTTAAATATGAGTCTGTGTGCGCGTGTGTGTGCATGTGTGTGTGTGTGTGTGTGTGTGCGTGTGTGTGTGTGTGCGTGTGTGTGTGTGTGCATGTGTGCGTGTGTGTGTAAACTTCATTCTTTATATATTTGCATGTGTTAAATGTAACATGAATATACATCTATATATCATAAGTCAGAACATCAAAGAACTACAAAAAGTGTTTCTTTTATTCTAACTTAGGGTCTTTCTATACGTATACCACATGCTAGTTTTGAACTTATAATCTTTGGCTCTTTGCTCTTTGATACTAGGATTATAGCCATGACGTTCAGCTCACAAATTTCCAAAGATAAATTCATGACAGTAACAAAGCCTCAGATCCACTAATAGCCAGACATATCTACTGAATAAATGAAATACACTTCCACCAAAGTATTATTTATAAATCTACAGCAAAATAAAACCTTCAAGAATCTGGAAGAAGGAAACACTCTTCTTATAAAGTAATAAGTGTAGAAATTACATTAGCATTCCATGTACAAACTATGAAGGAAGTGGAAGATGTTAAAATTTAACCTCAGAAGAAAATAAGCCACCAATCTAAAATGTAAGTACCAAGTGACAGTATATTACATGATCATCACATGAATAAGTGAAATATATCGGAAAATGTCATGGGAAATAAATCAAGTGCTCATGAAGGCATTTATGCAGGATATTAAAAAACAAAATTATTTGAAAGTAGACATATGAAGAAAAAATAAATATCAGAAAAATATGTAGTCACAAGTACTACACCTAAAGAGGCAAAAAATAATGTATAGTGCCTAGAAAATTGCTATTAACCAATTCAACTAAAATCACAGCTGGAGACAAATCAACTTCTATCAATAAATATACAACTTTAAATAATCACATTTGATACTAATCCTAGTATTTCAATAACAACTCTAAATGCAAGTAAGCTATAACATCAACTCAGAAGGAGATGTCAAAGCAGGCATCAAAGGCTGCATGCCATTTCTAAAAATATAATTTAAATATAGATGCTCTGATGGGCTCAAAGGTAACAGTAGAGAAAGATAAGCCATGTTAACACATGTAAAAATAAAAGTTTAGTAATGATTAACTACTAAGTTTGGAGATAGCCAAAGTCAGAGTTCTGGTAAGATATAAGCACTAGCAATATATGATGAGAGAGATATTACTTCTACAAGTGCATGTAAGAATTCCACATGCAATTTTTCTTTATGCTTTTTTAAAATTATGTATTGATTATATGTGAGTTTCATAGTATGTACCCCAGTCCCATTCATCTCTCTGTCCCCACATATCTACTCTTGCAACCTGCCTGCCCCCAAATTCAGCACACACACACACACACACACACACACACACACACACACAAGCATAGAAAAACATCTCATTGTGGAAACAGTAGTATGTCACTCTGTGTCTCACAGTACACCCCTCTACCCACACAGCTTCATTTGAAAATGTTGATTGTAATGATCCTTATTCTGGTTGGGGTCTCTGGCTTCTGTGATACCATCAATATTGGATCTTCATCTGGATTCTTCCCAGTTGCCCTGTTGTTGCCCTGTGTCATGCAAATCATGCAACTATGAATCAGCAGGGCTGGCACTTCAACTCCCAACTGTTTGCAAGTACTAGAGATTTGGGGGTGGATGAACTTGGAGCCCTGGATGTGAGCCTGGATGGTAGCTGAGCTGCTCAGGGGCTCACTCTCCCTTATCTGTACACCAGTGCAAGCTCTCCAGCACTGTGCCAGCCAGACCACCCAAAGCTGCCACCGGCAGGAAGCAGGGTCAACTTTCCTCCTTTTCCTGCCTTCAGGAATGGCTCACCCACACCTCCAGAGCCATCACCACTGTGCTTCCCAGTCAAGGCACAGGGCCGACTCTCCCAAATGAGCAGCCCACAAGGGGATGGGCCAACTCTCCTCTCATACACTTAGGGCTGGCTTCCTGGTACCTTCCTCATCAGCCCCAGCTCACTGTGTTGCCCAGGCCAGGTTCAGTGCCCATTCTCTTAAGTTCTGCAGCCTGCCAAGGACATGACCAGCTTACCTGCTCTCTCATGACCCTGACGCCAGCTCTCTCGATTGCAGTAAGTGTTGAAAGGAGAAGAACAAGTGGCAGGAAGGGCTTCACCCAGCACCCAGCCACCTCCAAGAGATGCCTGGTGGGGCCAGCTCTCCCACATTTTTGCCATGGGGCTGGCTAACCTGTTCCCCACCACCAGGTTCAGCTCTGCTGTGCTGTCCAGGCAAGGTACAGGGTCTGCTCTCTCAAATACTTCAGCTAATTAGGGGCAGGGATAGCTCTCCCATGCTCATGACCCTGTGGGCAGTTTAGTTGACTGCAGGAGGTGAGAGGAAGGGAGGCTGTCATGTCTGCATCCATGCCATTGCACAGCTGAAGAGTGGCAAGGCCAGCTCTCCTGAATCCTGCCACTTGTGAGAGGTAAGACCAGCTCTCCAGAGCATTGCACCCAATAATGTGTGGGGCCTGTTTTGTGTATCCACTGGACATCTAGGTGGTCCCAGTAGCTTCCCTGACCAAGGGCATTCCCTTGTTCTCTAGTGATAATAGCAGCCACAGATGTGAATACTGTCCTCTGCCTCTGTATTGCCATGGACCTGATTATCACCATCAGTGGCAGCTTTGGCTGGGACTTCATGGTCTCAGGTGTTGGGGCTACTCACAACAATCTACTCCTCTTCACCCTGTCCAGTTCCATCTCTCTTCTTAATGCTCAAGCTCTTTCACATCTCTTTCTCTCCTACTTGTCCACTACATATTTACACATTGTTATAGCTTCCATTGCAGGCTGGCCATGCAGTTGGCAGGTCAATGGGTGACATCTTCTTGTCCTCACTGTGTGGTGTACCAGCAACAGATGTATAAGTGCTGCCTATACTATGTACCAGAGTGCAGTCTGTGGATGGCATGGTAGTTGACAGGTCCCTCTCTGTCTTCCATCTTATTTGTTCCATTATGTGGTAGTAGGTGGCTGTGTCCCTTTGATTTCCCTGTGCCATGGGTCAGAGGGGAGGTCTGTGGATATCTTTCCCATGCCTGGTGACATGGCAGTCTGCAGATATCTATCTTCCTCCTCCTTCACTGGGTTGCCTAGATTTGATTTGATTGGATTTGATTTGATATTTATGCATCCGAGGCATTAAACAACTTTGGCCACCATGCCAGGCATCAAGGTAGGATGAACACAGGACTGCCATTTGCAAGAACACCACCCACAGAGCTTCCTTTTGTCTATTGCAAAGAGACATTTTACTTTATTCTTACAACAGCAAAAACAAGAATAGACAGAACTGAATGGATACATAATCAAAAATATAGCATCATCATCATCATCATCATCATCATCACCATCTTCATCATCATCATCATCAACTTCATCATCATCTTCATCATCATCATCATCTTCATTGTTGTTATTTAATCTTTTTTTTCACAGTCCAGTAATTACCCCCCTCCTAATCTGCCCTCCAACATTTCCTCATCCAATTCCTCATCCCCTGTCTCCAAAAGGATGTCCTCACCTCTCCCCTCTATCAGACCTCCTCGCTCCCTGAGTCCTCAAGTCTCTTGAGGGTTACATACATCTTCTGTCACTGAGGCCAGACCAGGCAGTCCTCTGCTGTATATGTTTAAGGGCTCCGTATCAGCTGGTGTATGCTACCTGGTTGATGACTCAGTATCTGAGAAATCTTGAGGGTTCAGTTTAGTTGAGAATGCTGGTGTTCATATGGGGTCACTCTCCTCCTCAGCTTTTTCCAGCTTTTCCCTAATTCAACCACAAGGGTTCCTGGCTTTTGTCCATTTGTTGGGTTTAAGTATCTGCATCTGACTTTCAGCTGCTTGTGGGGTGTCTCGGAGGGCAGCCATGCTAGATTGGGAGGACAGGCATGCTAGATTCTTGTCTGTAAGCACACCATAGTATCACTAATAGTGTCAGGCCTTGGAGCCTCCCCTTGAGCTAAATCCATTCTATATCTACCACAACTACTTGTGAGGTTGTGAAGGACACAGTGAATCTCAATGGAACTACCAGTCCCAATGATCAAATTAACTTAATCATATGCTCCACCAATACCTCCCTCTCTCTCATGTACAGAAGAGGAGGTCAGAAGAAAAGGTACAATAGTACTCTTTTACCAATTAGGTTTTCAGTACCAAACTCAGATTATCAGGATTGATGTCCAGTATTTTAACCTACTGCACAATCTCACCAATATTGGAATTCCTTTTTATTTTAAGAAAAATTACTTCATTTGTATGTCTAGAACATTTGTAGCATGGTACATATTGCTCAGTGCACCTGGCAATGCATGCATACAGACAAACAGACGCACACACACACACACACACACACACACACACACACACACACACACACACACATACATTAGAGTCAACCGAACCCTGAAGAAGTCTGTTCTTACTTTCTAACATGAGTGGTCTAAGGATAAACTCAGGGTCATAAGGCTTGGCTACAAGCTCTCATACCTGTTGAACCATCTCATGTTTCTCTAATTAACTTTTCTGGAAAATTTCATTCAAAACAAGTATCTGTTAATTCTTAAACTCATATGGAGCTTTCAACAGCATTAACAGTTTTCTACATGGAAAACTCCATTACATAATAAACATAAACAAACAGGAACTCTCCACAAATGCTTCTAGAAAGAGGAAGTGAAAGGGGTACTTCCTACTGCATTCTGTGAGGTTAGCATTTTCCTAACATCCGATTCAGACACAGATGACCAAGAAAGGAAACCGCAAACCCACGGTTCATATGGAAATAGGAAAAATTTAACTAATGAAAATATAAGTCAAAATTTGTCACCAGAAATTTCCAGACAAACATTAGCAAAGAAAAATCTCAAAATGTATAAAAATAATCATGTACCACTATAGACACAGAACCATTTAAGTGTGCACATTGGTACAACATTTGAAAATCTAACACTTCTACATCAACAGACTGAATATTATAAAACTATGATTACACTAATTGATACAAAAATGCCCTTGACAATATCCAATACACATTTACTATGAAAAACCTTTACCACACCAGGTATAGTGAAGACTTGTTTAAATGTGACAAGAAAAAAAATTTTTAAAGGCTATACCAATCACTGATCATATCCTTTACAATCAGCAATGATCCAAAAAAACCTGCCAGTTCCCTGATCACATCCAATTGAATTGTCAGCCCTAATAGAAGTACTATCATACCACAAAAAGAAATGATAAAGCCAAGCTGAATAGACCTCTAATCCCTACTTCAAAGGTGGAAACAGAAGAATCATGATTTCAACACAAATCTCGGGTTCACCGTAACTGTCAGAGCAGTCTGGACTCTATAAACCCTGTCTCTAACAAAGTAAAATGTTTAAAAATGTGTGAAGATGGAAATATTTAAAGAATTTAAAGGGTTGTCTGTGGCACCTCTCAACTTTAACCACCGAACTCGGGAGGCTGTGCTGGAATAATTATAAGTTTTCCTGAACTTCAGCTGTACAGAGAATTATTAGCCTCCTGAGCTATGTAAAAAGCAGGGGCTCAGGAGAGCAGCCATATTCTCAGGGGTACTAAGTGTCCCTCTCAAGCAAATAAACCATGACTCATGGTGATGTGGACAACTCTAACTCAAAACATTGGATCATAAAAAGAAAAAATATAAGAAAGTGAAAGTGAGATTTAGGAAGAAGTGATTTGCCAGCAGAGTGTATTAGATAAGAGATAACGTGGGGTTTTGAATACAGGACATTGTGTGTGTGTGTGTGTGTGTGTGTGTGTGTGTGTGTGTGTG
>NW_022196902.1:8839891-8862110 GCF_008632895.1 Mastomys coucha
ATGTCGGAAATTATAAATAGTAAAGTCACATTTTAAATTAGAAATGGAGACATAAAATTTTATTCACATTCCATGGGTATAGCTATAGAAAATTGAAAGAATCACTAAAACTGCCTAGATCAATAATACACTAACAACAGAATATATAAAGATTAGTTGTAAAAATAAATGCATCAAAGCAAGAAACACTTTTTTTTATTATCAGCACTAAACTAATAAAGCACGATTTTCAAATGAACACAGGATTCTAGCCATGTCTTTTATGAACAGTTCTCAGTTACCTTCTTTAAAACTAGGAATCTAAAATGGAATTGAACTTGAGTCTTTCCTTTCTTAACGTCCCACACCATAACATCCTTTTCTGGTTGCAGATGCATTCATTATAGATGCTTCAGAGATCAGTTGCCTTTTCTCTATGGCCTCTGGTCAATGACAGCTTCTCATCTCACCTGGGTTTTCAGAGCTTTTATGATCTTGAAAATGATAGTCTAACATGTCCTACAGTCTACATACATTGTTTGCCTTATCACTGAACAAGAACTATGGGTTTTCAAAAGCATACCAGAATGCTCATGTGGTCTCCTCACATTGTATGAGGGGCTTTAGGTCTCATGAGGTCTGAGCAATGCCGTTGGTTCAGCCCTTGATTAGAGAAATTTCGTGCTTCTGCTGCATTGTAAATCTATCTGTTTTCCTGTTCCTTAAATATGTTTCAGAAGTGAGTAGTCAGAAAATTTTTCTTTCTGGGACATAGATTGTGTATGAGAGGAACTATCACTATTTTCTGAAAAAAAGGATTTATGATTCATCTTTAGAGAAAATTGAAAATAAAGCAACATAATTATTATATAGTGGAACTGAACTATTAATGACCATTATTGAGATATGGTTATTATCAATATTAATGGGTTACACAACCTTTCAGTACTGCAGAACAGTTGAAATAATAATATATTCAATATTTTTTTTTTTTTTTTTTTTTTTTTTTTTTTTTTTTTTTTTTTTTTTTTTTTTTTTGGTGGTAGCACATGCCTTTAATCCCAGCACTCAGGAGACAGAGCCAGATGAGTTTGAATATTAATTGCTGTGATTCTAAGTAAATAACTGATCTTGGAAAGGGTAGAGGTTTTTACTCGATGACACCTTCAATTGCACCTGACATTTTTTTCTCTTATTTCGCTTGTGGTGATGTTTATATTAAGAAGTCTCTCCAAAGTTTTCATCCTTGCTATTTAAAATAATACATTAAATACTTGCTGCAAAGGATAATTTATGATGAGTATATCACATAAGATATGTTTATAAGATTACTGGATAGAACAGAATAATAATTCTCAAACTATGGTCCTTTTTGAAACAATAGACTCACAGAAGCCTTGCTTAAGTGGTCTGTAAGGAGCCTCAGTACTCTATCACTGCTTTATAATGTTTGTTATTATTCTATCTTGAGGAATTATTTTGTATGTGTTGCTCAAATGTTTATATGTGTATGCAGACCTTGGAAGTATCCGCTTTTAGGAAAAAGTATGAACTTGGATAAGGGATATTTATTCCTTCCTATTGAAATTTTAGATAACTTATTGTATATATTTTTTCCTCACTTGTAATATGAGTTTAATAGAAAAGTCAAGCCATATAAAGGCAAACAAAGGCATGGAGAAATAAGAGAATTTGTACAATACTGATGGGACTGAATATTCATGTAACTATTGTGGAAAAAAAGATGGTGAGGACGAAAAAGATCAGTTAAACCAAAACTTGAACATGGAATATGATGTGATAATCCATCTTTTGAATCAGCAAAAGACAGGATATCACCATTACATATAGATATGTTCTCCTCTCATGTTCATTTAATACTATTTGTAATTGATATGGTATGGAAGTAGCACAAAAATCTATATGTATAAATGGTAAAGAGGAGAAGGAGGAGGTGTATATAGAAATGGAATATTACTTAGTATTTAAAAAGGAAGCTCCTCTGATGCCTTTGCTCCAGCATCTGTGAACCTGGAAAATATTATTCTAGGCAGAATATAACCAAACCCAGAAAGTACAACTGCTACAGGATCTCATAAATATGGAATCAGGTTAAAAAGATACTACATTTATAGGATTGTTATAGAGGGGAAAAGATTCATGAGAGGTACAAAGTTGGGTGTATCACAGAATACAGGCATTGAACGTGATTTTATATTCTCTGTTTTCATTATAAGCACTAGAAAACCTCCAATTCCAACTAAACTACTCCAAGGAAGACTGGGACTTCAGTCTCACCTTTACAGGAATAAATACATTGTACCCTTGTTGGAACAATCCCTTAATCCTCCACACGAGCAATGAGTGAAGTCATTGATCATGAGGCTTCTGCTGGTCCATTTCTCTTCCTCTTCCAGAACAAATAAAAGCTCTCCTCTAAAGTCTAGCAGGATTTAACATCTCCTTCAAAACTAGAAAATGTTCTATATGACTATTCATAATAACTAGAGAGTTTTAAACTAACACATAATAACAATAAAGTAGACATACTTACAATAGAGATTCATGAAAACCATGAAAAAAGTCCAAGAAAACTGTACTGGATAGGGGAGGAAAATGATTTTATTTTACTAATCCCTATGTGTTTTGTATACTTAGAAAATATTAAGGTCAGTCTTCGATTGAGGTGATAGAATGTGAGTATTAAATTCTGGCTTGTTCAATTACAGATTGTATAGCTTTCTATAAAACTCTGACAGTTCACATGCCTCAGTTTCTACACAGAAGGTACCTGGATAATACATATATGACTATGTATTTACATAAAAATAAAGACAATTAATATGTAATATGTCATACACAATGTATAGAGAATATGCTTGGTAATTCTAAGAACTTATCCAAGATTACTGATGTCATCATGAGCATCCTCTATATTTTATCTCACTCTGTCTGGATATAGAATTCTAGCCAAATATGATTTTAAAGAAAGTATTCTTAACATTTAAGTTTTCAAGTCTTTGTTCTCTCCCAGCAAGTGGCTTCAGGTGTTCTGTCTCACCAAGCCCTCTGCCTGGAGCCATGTGGGCACATTGACAGTGCCCTGGCTAACTACCAGCTTACCAGGAGGGGGACTAGCTTAATTGCCTGAATTCTGGCTTCACAGAGCAGCTTTCGCACCTAAAGCTGGAGCAGCTCACATCTGTGGCTGTCAGGCTTCTGCCTTACAGATGAAGAAATCATCTGTGCTTGGTCCCCTCAGGACACTCAGGGGGTCCAAGGCTCATGCATAAAATCAAAACACATAAAGCAGTTTCTGTATAGAGTACAGCAACATATTCATTTAATAAGATAGCTACTGAAACTTACTGCCCATATTATGAAAGCTTCTATGCAGGTAATTACAAATCTGCTTAGGAAAAATCAATGAAGTCATTAGGTCAAAAGCAAATTCCCTTTGTTCTATTTGTAAGTGTAAACATCTCTGTGCTCATTTACAGTACCCAGAAATTTTTTTTTCTTTAATGTTTGGCAATTCATGTTGCTATCTCAGGCTGTATGATAGGTGTGCATGTATGATTTTGCACATACACAAATGCAGTCCATATGCACAGTGCAGATGAAGAGAGGACCTATTAGCTTTTACTGATGGGTGAATTCTTTATTTTTGTACACATAAGATGTGTACTCTTATTGCTGTGACATAAGAAATATCACTGGTTGATGACTGGTACAAGAAGCCACAGGATGCCATACAATAAAGTACCATGCTTGATTTCACATCTGAGAGCACCAACTGAGTTCTGATAATGACAACTCTGACTGTGAGATTTTAATTACTCAGCGCCCACTCAGTACCACAACTGCATAAATGGAATGCAGGAGTTGTGCAGTTTTGCAAACTTGGTTGTGAACTGTTTCAGTTCTGAAACTGACTATATTTTTGCAGAATTTTCTTTGTAGTATTCTGGACTAGTGTAACCACATACTTGTGTGAGAGAGTCTAAGGCAAAAACAGATATCAGCCAGTCATCACTGCGATTGAGGGGGATATACAAGGCCCCTTGGCCCTTGGCCGCAGCAGCTCATACATTGTTCTTCTGTTGGTCTACTTTGTAGGCTTGCAGAAATAACTTCACCTAGGTCTTCTACAGCTTTTTTGAATTCTGGACCAGAAAATTGTGCAATTTACTTACACCAATGAATTCAGTATTTCAAACTAGTTTGAATTGATCTGAAATTGAAGTATCTGTTTTTTGGGTAAAACACTTAAAAATGATATCTAATCTCACTGATCACAATAATATCCAATGTATGATGGTTAGTTTTAACATTAGTGGCCTTCTGTGTACTATATACTTATTAATGATGATATGATTTTCTCCTGGCAGTTGAAAAATGTCCCCAGCATAATTCCCATATGCTTAGAAAGTGTCTTCAGCCAGCATGTTATCATTATTATTTTTTCCTCTTTGCTGCCATTAGCCATGCATCCTTGTGTGATAGACTGTGGCTCTGCAAATCACTGATCATTGCTGTATATTTTGGCACCAGTATCTCTGTCAGCTGTTACCCCATAAGCAAAATTTACTTGGTAAAGAGTTTTAAATCTAACTCATGATGTAAGCCATGGATATGGATGGAGAAGTAAAGATTGAGATGGGATGTTGATCACAGCCAGAGAAGGAGGTACAGACCATGATCCAGTTAAATTCTTATAGATTTTTACTGTACAAATATGAAAATAATTTTCCAGATACACATTTGTTCCTCCTCAGCAAGACTGGAGACAGCCTGAAATTAAAGTATCATATGATATAAGTAGCAGCTGTTGCTGGCTTACAGTATGCTTTAGCAGAAATATACATGGTATTTTCACGTTACTCAGTGGTAGTTTAAAAAGACCATGGACATGTGTGTGATGGACCTGCAGAGTGAGGACATTGGCAATGGAGGTGACATGTGTGTGCGTGGTACAGGAATGTAGTTATTATAATATTTTCATGATTTTATCCATCTAAACAAAGTCTTAGCATGGAAAAGTCTTCAATACATCCATGTATATTTTTTACACACTTAAATGTTTTTCTTTTTAACTTGTAAATACTTCATTCTCCCAGGAAAGATATACAGCTTTGTGAACAACCTCTGAATATCTTGCCTTAAATAATATAAGTATCATTTCCCTTACTTCTGTAACCTACAAAACTAAATATATTTCCAGGATGACTTAATGCTCTCTCACTGAAACAGATAATGCCTCTTGTCTTAACTATACAAAATTAGAACAGTATTCTCAGAACAAACTGAATGCAAACTCTAGTTTCCTTCCTTGATAAATGTTTGAATTTCCTTTGTACTCTTCCCTTATAGGGGATCCATCCCATATACAGTCACCAAATCCAGACACTATTGTGAATGTCAACAAATGATTGCTGACAGGAGCCTGATATAGCTGACTCCTGAGAGGCTCTGCCAAAGCCTGACAATTACAGAGGTGGATACTCTCAGCCAACCATTGGACTGAGCACAAGGTCCC
Source organism: Mastomys coucha (assembly GCF_008632895.1). NCBI lineage: Eukaryota > Metazoa > Chordata > Mammalia > Rodentia > Muridae > Mastomys > Mastomys coucha. The sequence continues at coordinate 8,845,410 of NW_022196902.1, forward strand.
CAAAGGAGGAGCTAGAGAAAGGACAGAAGGAGCTGAAGGGGTTTGCAGACCTATAGGAAGAACAACAATATCAATCAACCAGTAACTCCGGAGCTCCCAGAGACTAAACCAACCAAAGAGTATACCTGGAGGTACCCATGGCTCCAGCTACATATGTAGCAGAGGATGGCCTTGTTGGACATCAATGGGAGGAGACACCTTTGGTCCTGTGAAGGCTCAATGCCCCAATGTAGGGGAATCCCAAGACAAGGAAGCAGGAGTGGATGAATTGGTGAGCAGGGGGAAGGTGGATGGTATAGGGGATTTTCAGAGAGGAAACCATGAAAGGGGATAACATTTGAAATGTAAATAAAGAAAATATCTAATTAAGAAAAGAAAGACATGTGACAAAAAGCACAGAAAAATCTAAAGGAAAAAAAAAGAAATTAACACAAAAGGCTAAGATCTTTCATTGGCTCTTTAAAATCTTCATGTCTTTCACTAATTCTTACACTCATAATTTTGTGGATTAAAAAAAGCTATATTGCATTCACAGGGCCGAAGTCCTCTCCTCCTATTGAAGATCGAATTTGCAATTCTCTACTATACACATGCTGCCAGAACAATCAGACCCACCATGTGCAGTCCTTGGTTGGTGGTTGAGACCCTGAGGCCAATAAGTGGGAGAGGGTGGGGTGGCAGGCATGGGGAGGGGGAATGCAACAGGGGGTTGTTCTTGTTGTTTTTGTTTGTTTGTTTGTTTGTATGTTTTTTTGGAGGGGAAACTGGGAAAGGAGAAATTTACAAGTAAATAAAGAAAATATCAAAAAAAAGAACTATGGCTGAACAAATAAGTCATTATAAACATGGTTTAAAGTTGTATGTATAATAAAGTTCATTTTAATTAAAAAAAAGCTATATTAGTGGAGGGACAGAAGTTTAAGTGGAATATAGGCATGCATATGTATGTCCATAAATATCAAGGAACACTAAACATGATGTCAGTGGTTGAGGATTAAAACAATCTCTTGTCTTAAGCTTCAAGAAATTTAAAACTATCAAATTCCCTATATTGAACAGCATTGTGAAACAAGGGTAGAAGCAAGGACAAATTGAAATTCTGATCAGATAAGTTCCTGCCTAAATCTATTGCCAAAAAATTGAGGTTATCATAATGGAAAGTTTTTATACCATGATATTTAAGAATCTTTATGATAACTACTGACTTTCTGATTAATATGAAACTAAGTGATCATGTGGGGATATCCATCCCAACAGAAAAGCAATTCATTAGGATCTTCTTAACTCATTTCTTCCAAAGCATAAAAACAAGATCCCTCAACATTATCAAGAAATCTTTAATAATGGTAACACAAACTAAAATAAAGGTGGAAAATTTTCTGAGAAAATCAAAACAAGTGTATAGTTAGAAGAAAACAATTTGAATAATATAATATATTGTTATATATTCAACTGTACATTTCATTTATATAATTACTATTAATATTAAAAAATAATAAGGAACTAGAAAGTATGATAAAGTGTAAACAATAAACGAAAAAGCTGAATTCTTTCTTTTGAAAGTAAAATAGAAGGGTCTAGAAATATAGTATAATTATAAAGCACTTGCTTGATGGATGACATATCTGATGCCCTTGAATACATTATTATCACCAGAAAGATAGAAAGGGAGAAAGAAAGATGAGGCATTGATATACATAACATATGCAAATTTAACTAAAATTTATTCAAACTCAAGTAATATGATTTTTGAAAAAATAGTAACGACAGAATATTAGTAGTAAATTTTATTTAAAACGTAATAAAATATATGAAGCAAAGTAAGAAAGAACCAAATAGCCTTCTTCTGACCCCTTGTAATAAAGAAATCAAAATGATCTACAAAAGTTATTTAGAAATGGTTCGTGATTTCACCTTCTCCAAAATATACAAATGAGAACTTACACAATATTATCAAATATGATCTACAAAATTAAATATTAAAGAATATGCTCAATCTCTCATTCCCTCTAACTACCACATATTACAGCAACACTGAGCCAGCACCTACCTGCTAACATGCTTAAGATGCATAAAGTAAAAAATGCCAAAATAAAATGAAGACGCAGGTCACTGGAAATACACACACTTAGCAGTTGACATGCAAGATCGATCATCTACTTTGAAAGATGGTCTGTCAGTTTGCTCCCAAATTAAAAAATCAGTTCCCATGACCTCTGGCATTGAACTTGTGGACAGGCTGGCCTGTTCTCAGCCCGGCAGACTCTCTGACTCAGAGCTCCAAAATCTCTCCACCCAACTGTCTAAGTCCCCATGCCAGCTGCTGCCATGCACTGCCCTACGTTTCCAAATTCCCATGGCTGGCTAGGGTGCCCTGCCATGGTACCTTTCTCTGCAACCCAGCTGAGTCACCGTGTGAAGGAAAACACCACACAAACTTAGTTTAGAATCAATAGGTAACACAATCGCTCAGTGCAGCAGCTAACATCCTAATTTATACACTATTCTAAGTTATCAATCGTCCAGTAGTAGATCCTGGCAGTTCTGGTGCCTGAACCTAGAGCCTCTCCTACCTACATAGTATCTCCATGCTCTCTCTAGTCCAAAAGACCATCTTCTTCTCCTGCCTCTCCTCTTCCTCTCTCCAACTCAGAAGTCCCACCTACTCCTCACCCAGTGATTAGTCTCCTGAAATTTTTATTCATTAGGGAAAGGTTCTGCTACATATTCTGATGATATTTTGTATCAGTAATTCGTCAAGGCATTTATCCAACTGAACTGAAATGATTCATATAAAAGATTCTTACTTTTCTTTTGTATTGAACATAGTAAGGAAATAGAGCAGTCATGAAGCAGAAACAAAGGAACTTCAAATGGAAAACTAAAAATCCAAAGTGTCTCTGTTTTCAGATCTTAAAAAATGTCTTGGTGTGACTGAAACATGGTGTCAAACTAAACACAGTTCTGGAGAGGGGCTTGCACACACACACATGCAGAAGAGGACAACTCATATGTGTATCATTGTTCTCTCAAATATGTGTGTTAGAGCACCAAGGAGATGGTTCAAGACAGGCAGATCCCTTTGTCATACTGTAGAGCCAAACTAGACTACTTGGCAAATTCCAGGTCTGTAAAAACAAACAAACAAACAAACAAAAAACATGACTAATCCTGTTAACAAGCAAGCAATCAAACAACAAACAAAACAATTGTGAATGTCACTTAAATATTGATCACAAGAATTGTAAAACTAAAAGAAAAATTACAAATTACATACATTCACAAATGTGCACACATATACACAAACTAACAAAAGTGTTTGGCAGTTTTGACATAGAGAACTTGCCTATAACAGTGAGTTCTTTTAAATAAACCTGAGGAAAAAATACTACATATACACACATACCATAAAATAAGTGAGATTAAATAAAAACTATGTCATTGAAGGAGAAAACTAATGGGGACACAAAATAATAGGAAGACCATGTTCATGGTCTGAATGGATCAATATTATTAAAATACCCTTAATACCCAAAGTAACCTGCAGATTTAAAAAAAAAAAAACCAAAAAATAAAAAGCAAAAAAAATTCATAAGATGCTAGTGATATGTACAGAAACAGAAAATCCAAATCTAAAATGTGAATGGGGTTGAAAGAAACTCTAATACCACCTTGAGTAACAGTAGCAGCATAGGAGGCCTCCCAGTGTAGGAAGCGAAATATATTTTAATTTTGTGATAATCAAATATTGATAATGTTGGCATAAACATAGACACATAAAGCAAATGAATAGAGTAAAAAAGCTAAAAAGAAATGCAGATGCCAGTCTATCACCTTTAGGTTAATTCTATTTGCTGTTATAAACACCATGACAAAAAACAATATGGGGGAGCAAAGAGGAGTTTCATTGAGAAGCATCAGTGTAAGTGTTCAAGGAGGTCTGCTTGCTATTTCAGCATTTCCCATGACAAAAAAATCCACTGCACAACCAAAGGCATCCAGCAGAAACTATGGAGGATGCTATGTACTAATTGGCTCACAGGCAAGTTTGTATCCTTATACAATGAGGCCACTGACCAAGAGATGGGACACTCAATGCTGATTTGACCCTCATAAATCAATTAGCAATCAAGACAACCACATATGCCTATCGGCCAGAATGATGTGCACAATCTTTCAACTGAGATTGTTTCTCAGGTAACTCTAGGCTAGGTCCAACTGACCTAAAAAAACTAAAAAAAACAAGAACAGTCAACAAAGTTAACAACATACACTGGAGAAAACACAGTTTGTTTTTACTTTAAATATGCAGGAAACTGAGCATCAACATGTGAAATTGGGAGTCTATATTCATATGTCAGTTGCTTAAAAATATGAATTCAAAATGGTTTAAAGATTGAAGGTTAAAGCTTGAAAGTGTAAAAGTATTAGAAAAGGCATGGAAAAGATGCTCCCAGTATTGTATATGCAAGGAGTTTTAGATAAGAGCTCTAAAGGACAGAAAATGAAAGTAAAGATAGACAAATAAGATTTGATTAGACTAAAAGGTTTCTGCACATTAAAAGGCAGAACCAAATGAAATGATGACCTACATATGGGAGAACATATTTTGTACTATAACTTGACATTCCTGCTCATAGAACTCAGCAGTCAGATATTGAAATGTGTAATGTGGCCAGAGAGATGTCTCATCAGTTAAGAGTACATGTTACTCTTGCACAGAACCTAACTTCATATACCTACAGCCAGGCTGAGAAGCTCACACCCACATGTAAATCCAACTCTAGGAGATCTAGAATCTTCTCCTGGCCTTCACAGTCACCTGTACTTCTGTTCACATACCCATGAGCAGAAATACATACACATCATAAGCATGTAAATCTTACTAAAATGGAGACTAGAGCTACATGGGGATTTTTTTCAAAGATAGCATGCAAAACATCAACAGGTATAAAAATAAAAACAATACATATCACAATCATAATTTCATTATAAATATATATATATCCTCATCACAAAATGAATTGACACTAACAAAAAAGACTAAAGTAAGTGTAATTACTACGTATGGCAAAATGCATGCGTGCAGCTTCAATGCATAAGGATTCAGTCTGAAAACCCGAAGAATCAAAGCATAGTAGAGAAAGACCGAGATGAAAAATTGATGGGACTATGAAAAGTATGGTAATCATGGCTTATGTAAAACATCTTTAAAACTCTTATATGATTCAGAAATCCCTCTACAAAGGAATACAAATGAAAATAAGATCAGTATGAAAAGGAATTTAGTATTGTTATTAAAGAAATGTATATAAAAGCCAAGAAAGAAAACCATTACTGTCTATTAACTGATAACATAAGGAATAAAATGTTTATAATACATTTATTATGAATATTTATTTGTAATAAATATTTAGATATAATCCTATTAATCCATTAGGAGAAATTCTGGTATTTGTGACATTATCAAAGAAAAAAATGAGGTAGTAGGTGCATCTACTCTGACTTCAAAATTTAATATTGTGTATTTGTCTTAAAATATGCTCCCATGGGTACATTTATTTTCTAGATTAAGCATCGGCTCTAGTTTTTATTGAATAAATTTCATATTCATAAATATATGCATATTAATTTCTACAGTGCTTTTACTCTTACCCTCTTTGAACCTGCAAATATGATAATTAGCCCAAATAAATCAGGGCCCGAAAAAAAAATCTAGAAATCAATACATGAAGACTTGTTATTGTTGTTTATTTTGATTTTTAAACTTTGTTGTTTCATTTTTAAAGTATATAATTGAGAATTAAATACATACAAATGTGTTTTGATCAAACATAATTCCCCATTTCCTTCCTACCCCTCACATTCTATAGATAATATATTGCATAGAGATTCTATAGTATTCCTCAGAGTATGTCTGCAACAAGCAATTATTTGCTGGACACAACAGGAATGTTATGCACATCACATGAACTCACAGCAATAGGTACTGCATGCATAAGACCCACACAAGATGAACCTGGCCAATAACATACATGGGTAGGGAAAAAGCTCATAAAGTCACTCTACTGGATGAAAAACTATTAGCTAACCACCAATAGCTGCTGATGGAGGGAAACTAAGTTTTCCCCAGGAATCAGGGACCTTAGGGTAGCCATGCTATACCCATGCACATATGGGTAGCACTAAGCCAACTCAACAGGATTATTACTTTTTAAAGTAATACAAGACATAGGCAACAAAAAGTGGTAAGATACATGGTGGAACTGGAGTAGGGAAGAAATGGATAGTTGAGTTTGATCGAAACACATTTGTATGTATGTAATTCTCAATTTAAAAACTTAAAAAGAAAACAACAAAGTTTAGAAATTAAATAAGCAGCAATTACAAAAATTAAGACACTATCAAGTGCCCATCCCCGCTGCTTATCCACAAAACAAGCACCAGACATGTATTCATCGAGTATACTGCAAGCAGCCTTAGGAATCCAAAGAAAGGAAAGAGGATAATGTCTGGATATCAGAGATCTTGATCCCTCAGTGCCTCAATTGCTGGACCTGAAGTCTGAAGTGTAAAGTGGAAGGTCAATTTTAATCTTATATTGTCTACTTATACTTTTACTGTTGCAAGAACTTCCTTGTCAGAGTGAAAGGACATTTTCCAATTTTAGGCACTAGCCAATATTACTGGGTCATTAAGAGCCACTTTGGATAAATACTCAGACAAAAAAGGCCTGAGAAGAGCCAAAGTCTATAGCTTGTACCTCCAGCATGTGCTTAAAGAAACAGCCTACTGCAAAGGCAAAACAAAGAAAAAGCAGCAACCAATATCCGAAAACCTTAGACAAGATGGGCAGATTGAATCTGTAGGTCTGAAATACTAGTCCCCTATTTCCAGCCAATACAACAGCCACCCATACAAATAAATGGTCAAGTGTGTCTGCTGACAGAATAAATAGAACTCATATAAACAACCCTGGAAAATGACTTGGGGAAGGCAGGGCATGTAGCTTGGTAGCAAAGTACTTGCTTAGCGTTTGTACAATTTGTGATCAGAACTCAATAACAACAAGAACAACAAGAACAACATCACACACACACACACACACACACACACACACACACACACACATACTCTTTGTGATGGTGGCTTCAGTCAATTTAATTATGTTGAGAGTTGCCTAGAAGATTAATGAAACAGTTTGCATCTGTGAGAGTGTTTCCAGACAAAATTGACATGAATCTGGGTATCTTCATTGAATTGGCTGGGACATAGGTATAATAGAATTGAAGGAGGAAGTGAGCACTGGCATCGCCAACCCCTGGAAGTATCCACACAAGTATTTTCAGCTTTTCTATGTGAATGCACAGTAGAATCTCTCCAAGGAAATTCTAAGCCTTCAATCTTGACCTTGGGATGCATCACTGAGCTCTTTATTCTCAGTCTTGATTCATGATATAAGCAGTTACACATACTCTAGCTCTCCTGTATGCCCACAGTCATTATTGAGCTATAAAGCCTCTAACTGTGAAAGCCAACAAAATGAATCCTCCTTATAAACCCAACTTTATAGAAAATCATCAACACATATTGGCTGTGTTTCTCAAGCGAGTTCTGACTAATAAAGATGAATGACAAATTTAAGTCTGTTAGTTATGGTTTCTATTGCTATAATGAAACAGCATGACCAAAAGCAAGTTGGGAGGAAAGAGTTTACTTGGTTTACACTTCCATATCAGGACAGGGATACAAACAGAGCAGGAAACTGGAGGCAGAGGAAATGAACCCATGGAGATTTACTGGATTGTTCCTCATGGCTTCTTAATAGAAGCTAGGACCCCTAGCCCAAGGAAGACACAACTCACAGTGTCTGGACCCTCCCTGATTAATCACAAATTTAAAAGAAATTGTTTACCTACAATCAGATCCTATAGAGGCATTTTCTTAGCTGAGGTTCTGACCTCTCAGATGATGTTAGCTTTTGTCAAGTTAACATAAAACTATCTAGCACACAAAGCAATTACATTAAAATAGCTGTCTAAAAGATGGTCATAGAAGAACATCAAAAGGCATTGAAATGCCAATGAAACACTGTTTGAATAAAAGAGAACATCAGTAAAAATATAGAGGGCCTGTCCTTGATCTTACCTGGAATAGTTGAGAACAGATAGGAAATCTGAAAAAAAAAATAAACTTTAAATGAAAATTGAAAATTACTAAAGAAATGGAAATATAAATTTGAGATAGTACAATAAAGAATCAATTCATTGGAAGTTAGGGCAACAGATGTCATCTAGCTTGGAAAACAAAAGGAACAAAGATCCAAGACAAGTAGATAGTGTCAAATGGACCAAAGAAAAAGGTCACCAGCTATCACTTGACTTATACAGTGCAGGAATCTTTCAGTGGTTCCTTTAGAATTAAAAGAAAAACAAAAAAATACCAAAAACATATGAAAGTTTTTGGTTATTAATACATAAGAAATTATAATATCTAATAGTGTAACACTTTTCTTTCATTTTTGAGATTATAATATAGTTATACCATTTCTCCCTTCCCTTTACTCCTTTTAACATCCAGCCTCATAAAACTGTCATTCAAATTCACAGCTCCTTTTTTCCTTAGTTGTTACTGGCATATATATATATATATATATATATATATATATATATATATATATGTGTATATATATTAAATTGAACATAAAAGGTAATACTAATGGAGAAAACCAAGCAGACAAAAGCTATAACTTTTAGTAATAACAAATAAACGTCAGTCCTATTTCTATAAACTAACAATAGTTGTGAAATGACAGTTACAGAAACAATTTTTAATGACAGTATGATAAAATGCATAAGAATTACTTTAGTCACAAAAGTAACAGAAAAAAGCTAGGTATAATTAATAGTAAATAATTATTACATAATTATATTAGTATGCAATTAAAGTAGATATAAATAATAGGATACTAATCTCCCTCTTCACAGACTGAGAGGTAATGTTGATGTGATAGCAATATCACCCCAAATGATACACAGCCTAATTTTAATCTCTATCTAAATATCAATGATTTTCAGAAATAAAGATTCAGTTTGTATAATTTGTATAGAAGTTCAAGTGTTCCAAAGTAGACCAGATAATCCACAAGAAAAAAAAAAAAGAATATCCAAAGAACTCATACTTCTTAAACACAACATTTCTTTGAAAACTTCAGTATATAGAGCATGGTGGTGCTTGGATAAAGAGACACATGTAGACAAATAACACAGAGGAAAGAACTAAGAATAAATTTTTATGGGAAAGCAATATTTACCCAGTTTGGTAAAACACTGACAAAAAACCCAAACTTTTCAACAAATGCTATAAGGTATCCATGTAAAATAAATAAACTGGGCATTTATCTAATCTTATGTATAGAAAGTACCTCAAAATTTATAAGTGATTTTATTGAAAATTACAAAAATCAAGACAGTACAAAAGCTTTGATATTCCATTTGGCCAGGACCTCTTAGATGTCACACAGAAGTCCTAGACAATGGCAACAAAAATCAGACAAAAGTTCTTTAAAATGTGCATCAGAAGATGACAACACAGTTAAACAAGGCTTTTAGACTTTAGAAGTTTTGAAACAAACAAACAAAAAAACACATTTTCTTTATAAAATCTATTGTAATTCCTAATAGCTGTATTAATAGAAGAAATTGGTACTAACATGTTTTCTCATTAATATGACTACCACAAAAATGCAGCATGAGCTAGGAAACTGGACAGTGGTCAAGGAGATAAATCAGAGATAATGAATCAAGAAAATCCTATAAAGCCTAATATACAGATAGTTCAAGCACGTACTAAGAAGATGACACTGTTAGGAAAAATGTCTCATGTAGAACTAACTGGTAACTCTATTGGAAATAAGACTAAAGCTTATTCCTGTGACACTATTGTCAATTACCTGAATGAATTCTGTCCATGATGTAAAAATTTATGGAGTGATTTTAGCAGAGTATTTTATAACCACAAAGCAGCATGAAATCCACTACTGGCTGCTTTTAGTCATATTTACAGTAAGTCTTAAAAGCAAAACAGGACAAAATTTGAAAAACAAAACAAAAAACTATGTGATGGAATATAAGTTAGTGGTGTGTTTCAGCAACTGTTAGCTAATGAATTTAGCACAGATAACTATGAATCTGCCACTATACCTAGAGGAACTGAGAACAGGATTTAAGGATATCTTATATGCACTTGAAGCCATGTTTGTACAGGCTCTGGAGACTTTCAGGGCAGAATTTTTCAGGAACTCCAGGCCTGAATACTGCTTTATATAAGTATACTGTGCAAGGGTCTGAACTGCTGGGATATTTTTTGAATAAGACTTGCTTCTAATTCTAAATTCTGTTGAAGATAGCTATGGTTGCATTTTAATTAAAATATAACTTATTCTTTCTCAATGTCTCCAATTTCTTGATAAACAAATAAGAAAATCCAAATATTGAAAGGTTTGGGAATTGCTCAATCACTAAAATGTTTGCTGAGCAAGTGTCCATGTCTGGGCTTTACCCTCAGTAACCACGTCAAAAAGCTTTCCTTTGCAAAAGAAGAGACAGCATATTTGAGGATTGCTGCTCAACAAACCTAACTACATCACTGACCACCAGAATCATTAAGAGATCCAGCATTGAAGTTGGAAGAGATGACTCAGAGGTTTAGAGCGATGGTTTTGCTTGCAAAGAACCTGGGTCTGATTCCCAGCCCCCACACAGGCTCACAGGCACCTGTAACTTCTTTTTGAAAGGTCTGATGTTCAACTCAATCTTCTGACTTCCATGGGTATCAGGCATACATGTGGCAAAGAGATAAATGAAGGTGACATTCACACAATAAATATACAGACATAAAATAAAAAGAGACTGCAATAAAAATGATATGAAGACAGGCTGAGTGAAGCATCAAAATTTTCCCCTGGTCTTGACATGTACTTTTAAGCACCAACACTTACACATATGAATACATACACACAAGAGAGAGAGAGAGAGAGAGAGAGAGAGAGACAGAGAGACAGAGAGACAGAGAGACAGAGAGACAGAGAGACAGAGAGACAGAGACAGAGAGACAGAGAGACAGAGAGAGAGAGAGATTCAAAATTGTTGATTTCACTCTTCTTATCCTGCATCTTCTACAAGCAAATTCTGTGGTTTCTGATAATATATGTATCAAACCAGCTCTCTCTGTGTCTGTCTCTGTGTGTATATGCGTGTATATGTGTCTATCTATCTATCTATCTATCTATCTATCTATCTATCTATTGACAGAGGATAATATAACATGTATATTCCTGCATCTCATTGATTCTCTATACTTTTACATCCATTGTTCATTGACAGAGGCTGTAATTGAACATTCCCTCAGTGTTTAATTCACCAGAAACTTTAACCCGTGGACAAAGAGTGATCCCGGATGAGGGATACACTACATTGCTGTGATCACCCAGCGGGAAGAAGATAAAGTATTTGATGTGACTGACAGGTTGCTTTCAAAGATCAGTAGAACCTGAGTCATTACTAACATACTGAGCTTTGACATTCTTTCTCTTTCTTCTTTTCCTGTCCCCCTGACTCATCTCTTTCATAGCACATCATCCTGATTTTGCTCTCTATAGTAAAACTTATGTTTTATTAGGCTTTCCATTGCTGGGAATAGACACCTTGGCCAAAGCAACTCTTATGGAGGACAACATTTAATATTGGCTGGCTTATAGATTGAGAGGTCTACTCCTCTGTCATAGCAGGAAGCATGGCAGCACAGAGGGAGACATGATACTGGAGAATGAGTGCTCTACGTGGTGATTAGAAGACAACCAGAAAGATTGAAATCCTCTGGCAGCTAGGAGAAAGATCTCTTCCATAATGGGTGGAGCCTGAGCATAAGAGGAAGCCTCCAAAGTCACCAGCAGACTTCCTACAAGACCACACCTCCTAACAGTACCACTCCCTATGGGCCAAACATATTCAAACCACCATATTCCACTCCCTAGTCCCCATCGTCCTGTTCAAACACATGAGCTTATGGAGGCCATACCTAACCATGGCGTATTGTATAATACATTTAGTTCAACTTAAAAACTCTCCATAGTCTATCACAGTCTAGTCAATGTTTAAATGTCCAAATATCAAAGTCTCTTCTGAGTCTCATGCAATCTCTTAGCTACAATACCCTATAAAATAAAAATAAAAAGATCACATATTTCTAACATATCAAGGCACACAATGTACATTACCATTCTAAAACATCATTACAAGGAAATACTGGAACAAAGCAAGACTAAAAACGAGCTGTTCAAACTCCAAACTCTGAGTGTCCATGTCAGATGTCAAAGTACACTTCAGATCTCAACTCCTCTTCTTCTGGAGAGCTGTGTTGGCAGATCTGGCAACAAACCTTGCTATCTTGAGCTGGTTCTCCTTTTATTACCGCTTTCTTTGATAGGTATCCTTCTGCTCTGACATCTCTAACATCTTTGGGTATCCAAAGCAACTCCAACTTTATAGCTTCTTGCTCTAAAGTCTGGGGTCAACATATCATCTTCTGGACTCCTCCAAAGGACTTTGAGCACTTCTCCAGGTCTGTTCTCTATAACACTCTAGGCACTGGTTAACTCCACTCTAGTGCTGCTGATGTACTTGGTAGTTATCCAATACATATCCAATACACTGGGGTCTTCCATACCAACTAGGTTTTCCCAATAGCCTCTCATAGGCTTCCTTCATGGTGCCAACTTCTGTGTTAGTTAGGGTTTCCATTGTTGACAAGAGACACCAGGACCAAGGTAACATTTGTAAAGGACAACATTTAATTGGGGTTAGGTTACAGAGTCAGATTTTAGCTCACTATCCTAGCAGGAAAGATAGCAGCATGCAAGCCAACATGGAGCTGGAGAAGGAACTGAGCATTCTGCTTATGTAGCAGAGGATGGTCTAGTCAGTCATCAATGGGAAGAGAGGCCCTTGGTCCTGTGAAGGCTCTATGACCCAGTGTAGGGGAATGCCAGGACCAGGAAACAGGGGATGGTGAGTTGGTAAGCAGGGGAGACCGGAGAGGGAATAGGGCTTTGTTTTGTTTTTTTATTTTTTGGGGGGCGGGACCTAGGAAAGAGGATAATATTTGAAATGTAAGTAAAGAAAATAAATCTAATGAAAAAAAAACAAATAAAGATGTTTTTAAAATTAAAAGAACTAAAAAGAGTTACACTTTATTGACCCCAAATTATGTTTGGTTCCTTCTTTTTCCCCTACTTGCTGGTAGGTGCTTATAAGTAAGATTGCGTGTTCACTTGAAATATTAATTCATGTTGAAATCACTATCCATTGATTCACTCCATCATGACAGGCAGAGCAAGACTTTCCTTCCCACATGAATAGTGCTTCACGGCAAGGATATACAAATTCTTTTCCCCAAACTGTTCAATATAAGCTAAAATCCTATAGCTGGTTTTCAATTTGTGAGTCATTTTTCAAAAATGTAAAGATTGACCAATCATCTAAGATCGTACTCTGAGTCTAAACCTGCCTTTGATCCTAGCTTTAGCAAAATACAATGATCAAACTAATCAACCCCCAGAGTACAATTTTAAGAGCTAAATGCTAGATGACATATTTAATGATGCAAAAGATAAGTTTATAAAATGTGATTTTATGAAAAAAAAAAGACCAAGTAAGCCTCAATACATGACCAAACTTTATATTTGATAACCTTATTTATACCCCTCAACTATATTACCTATCTATACATACTGTGCCACTTCAAAACACAATTTGACACTTAGGCTGCTACTTCAGCTTAGAATGCCTGATCCTCTAGCTTTTGTAGAAAATGAATGTTCACTCCTGAAACTTACTAATCAATTTGACCTATTCTTTGAGAAAGTGGAGATGGAGAGGCATACACAGGAGAAAATAAACACCAGCGTAGCCTGAATATGATGACTGAACAAGCCATACTAATTGCCTTGAAATTTCCAATGAACAGTAGAGAGCAGGTGAATACTTATAATCAGATGCTCAGAAATTTCAATATGAGTATAGGAAACTTGCATGCAGTGGTTCTCAAACTTCATAATGCTCTGATTCTTTAATATAGTATCTTATGTTGTCATAAAATTATTTTTGTTGCCACTTACTAATTGTAAGTTTGCTACTATTGTGAATCATAATATAAATATCTGTGTTTTCTGACGGTCTTAGGTGACCCCTGTGGAAGACTAATTTGACCCCAAAGTGGTCTTGACCCACAGATTGAGATTTGCTGCCATACAAGCTAAAGCAGAGGCTGAACAGCTTGGGAGAATGAAAATTGTATAAGGTCTAACTGTAGAGAGAATATTCAAAGAGGACTCGAGAGTGGTACCTTAATTTCTTGGGTTGTTTCTACTTGGCATTTATCTGAGAATGACTTCACATGAGCACAGCCCAAGAAGCTATTGTTAGCCAAGAACATGACATTTGAGTCTCAAAAACATGATGCTATTTTCTTGCTCTTCTTTTTAGGTTAGCTGAACAAAAATAACTCAAATCCAGGACAAAATGGACCTTTTAAGAAAGAGTTCTTCAGTAGCTGGAAGGCAATTATCTGAGACTGTGTGCTATTTCTACAACAAGATAGATTTTGTTTGGATTTTAAGATTGGGAGATGTTAATGTCAATTTGATATAATCAACAAGTTCATGGCACAAAATGATACATATTTTTATGTAAACAAACCACTCTCATCAAAAGTAACAAAACTACATTTCTAGAATGTACCATTGACTTTCTTGTACGTAGATTTTATGTGAAGGAGATAGCTACAAATTATAAATTTCCTTTTTAGTTTTAACCATTTGAACAATACCCTTAACGTCTTCCAATTATGGTTTCTAAGTGTACATAAATGACTAGTAATAAACCTCTACCTCACAATGCATAGAGAAGTCAGAATGATGTGATAATGAATGAACCTAAAATTCTAAAAAATAAGTTGTTGCTGTTATTAGCATACTGATTTTAGGGAATTGTCACACATTTCTAAGAGGTTGATATAAAATTTCATGAAATACAAAAACTGACACTTCTAGTTTTAATATCTCTTCATTTAATAGTAGTTCTCTTTCTGCCATTTAAAAATCTTTACATAATAAAAATGAGTAAAAACAACATTTCTTCAAATGATCTTGAGAAATATATTGAATAAATTAAGTTGTATCATTTTCCATTTGGTCAATTTCAAGTTAGATCAGATAAGACTGCAAATCCCTGAACACATAAATCAACTAAAAGTATAACTGCTTCCTTTTCGTTTTTCTAAAAATGGATACTTTGGTTAAAATAAATGAATATATTTCTTTGTAAAATCATGTCTATGGACTATGTAACAAGTTTCCCTCTCCACAAATCTACCTGAGCTTGACAGCAGCAGAGCAATAGATTAGATCGCATGGGTGCTGACACACACCGAGAGAACATAATTTCATTTTATGGGCTGCTGTACTGCTAGACAGAATTCATTTGGCAAAAGGACAGTTGCCTTGACTTTCCTTATGGTGAGTTTGAATTTTCCTTCCTATATTATAATAATATTTTTAAAAATACATTGGTTCCCAAAAGGTTTATCATTTGTATATAATTCAACATTGAACTTTTGTATGTGCTTTTGCATGGGCACCTTTTTAGGATTCCTCAGAACTATGTTAAATCTCCATGCTTGTAAGACAGTTTGGGTTTTATGTATCTGTATTCTCAAACCCAGTTACCATTTTCCAGAACATCTGTATCATTTGGCATAATTTTTTACTGGACCACAAATACATGGGAAATATTCTAATTATTTTAAAATATATGTAACTGTAAGTTAGTAAAGTTAATATATAGGATATCATAATAATAAATGCACATCATTTCTATCAGTGGCCAATTCCACATATATACAACATTAAATGTATACTGTATTGTGGGCTATGAGCTCTGGGTAATTATTATGGGTTAACAAGGATGTATCAATTGTATAAAAATATGGCTGTAGAAAAATGAGGGGGGTATGTTTACGAGCAGGGTAAAATACTCACCTGTATAATATCTCCTCATGAAACTGAACTGCTCTAAAAAAAGGTATTATTTATCTAAATCCCTATAATCACTTGATTTGACAATTTATCCAAACTGTCCACCCAAGAATTCATCACCTGCCTCTTCTCATTCCTTAACTTCCTTATATAAGCATAGGCTCCTTCTCTCATCCTCTCCTTTTTCTTTTCCTTTTTCCTCTTTCTTCCCCCTCCTGTTCTCTCACACACACATACATGCACATACACCCTTTTTTTGCTAAGTTATGTTTATGACAAATAAAAACAGTAATGTGAATTCACTAACATTTATGTCATCAAACATGCATGAGTTGAAAGAAGCAAAGAGAAAGTCACCCAGCTGACAGTGATGAACCATGTGTATGATAACACAATTAGTGTGTCATCATGTAGATATACAGAGATTCACACATTTCAAAACTCGTCTTTTTATGCCCACAGTACTCTACACTGTGGAAAATAAAATACATTCACATGTTTTTTCTTCTCTTCAGATTGAAGTCTTAGAACAATCAAATCATTACTGAAGGCAATCTACAGATTCAATGCAATCCCCATCAAAATTCCAACTCAATTCTTCACAGACT
>NW_022196902.1:8863914-8900606 GCF_008632895.1 Mastomys coucha
GAGGGGAAACTGGGAATGGAGAAATTTACATGTAAATAAAGAAAATATCTAAAAGAAAAAAAAATAATATAATGTTTTGTTTTGTTTTCTGAAAAAAATTGTTTGGGTGTGGTTTTCTGTAATGATCTCTATCCTTTGAAAAGAGAAGTTTCCTTGATGATAAGTGAAAAGCACAGGTATCTGTAGCTGTAAGGACAAATGTGCCAAGGTTGTCAGTAATTATGCTGGTTCAGTAAATTAGTAGTTGAAAAATTTCCTTCAATAATCATGGCAGCACTAGCACTAACTAGTTAGCTAGCTCTCTAGTACCAGGGGTGCCCTCTCCTTTTGAGTAAGTCTTAAGTACAATTAGAGAAGGTATGCATGCCACTACTGTTCCTGTAGTAATCATGTCATGCTGGTCATTGATATGATTCATAAGCATCATAGCTATATAGTACTAACAATAGCCTCTCTCCATCAACAGCTTTTATTCTACATTTTGGTACCATGAAAGCTAGTCCTCTGAGAACAGCTTGTCAGATGAGCTCTAGCTCTTGAGTCTTGTTTCAGAATTAAGTGGTGTTTTCATCAATATAAACTTACCTTCCACCAGTCCCAGTGATTAGATCTGCCAAACACTCCAACACCAAAGGCACAAGGAACACTGGAAAGTGTGGGGCAAAACATTTTAAGAGCCAGAAGATCATAGAGCTTGCATTGAGATTGTTTCTCTTAGTAGATTCAGAATTTACTATCATAAAATCTCACCACCATGATGTCTTAAATGATAGCTGATCAACGATGATACCAGTGAAAATAACCAAAGGATCAGAGAAAAGACCATGTGGCCCTCAATTCTGCACAAAAAATTATAGGTACATATCTGAAAAAAAAAAGAAGAGAAAGAAAAAGGTCTACTTCAGCAGGGAAAAGCATACCAACTGATTATCTACTGACATTGTAAGCCTTAAAAACATACATACAGGTAACATACAATCTGAACAGTTTATATTCAAGAATGTTTATATAGATACATATACATATATTCATGTAATAACTATCAGTAAAATCATAAATAAAAAGACTGTGAATTTGTAGGAGAGTAGAGAGGTTATAGATAGAGGAAAGGTAATGGAGAAAGGTTGTAATCAAATTAAAATCTCAAAAGTTTGATCTCTATATTAATTTAGCTCTATAATAACATATAGATAAAAGCATACACATATTGTATCTCATATTAATTTAAACATGAACTCCAATTACCTTGCTAGAGATGTGGTGGTTATATAAACATTGATATTGACAACATCCTCAGGAACATCCAATTTGAGTGTAATTTATTTACATTGAGCCATAAAATGGTGAACAAGTAAAGGGTGGCTTTGTTCCCAAAACTACAGCTAAGGTTTTGATCATAAACAGTCTTCCTTTTTTAAACAAACTGCCTGAACACTAAGCTAGACCTACTTGCTACAGCCTGCATCCTTTTCCTTTTTTATTTTAGGACATGGCATGGAAAAATTAAGCTAAAATGTAACGTGGAACCTTCTGGTGATTTTTTTTCCTGCCTCTTACTCACTATGCTACTTTCATATATTGTAACATCATCAGAATTCTCAATTCAGTAGCATGTACTACACAATACATCCTTAACCTTGGGATTCTTGTAACTGATGAAGGTCTGGGATCAAGTGGCACATTTTTGACAATGCTTAAGTTATCTATTGGAGATAATAAACTGAAATAAAAGAAGCTGGATTCATCTGTCTCAAATCTTCCATGGCCCAAGCCTGTGCTATTAAGCAGGAGGTTTTCTCTCCCTTTATTTCTCATTACTTGTCATAATAAAGAAAATGAAATATATTGAGTGGCTGACTGTGTCTCTCTGACTCTCCTTTTTCAATTTCTTCCATAAAAGGGGGAAGAACGCAAGCTCAATAAATAGAGTCTAGAGAAGGAAGCCCGTACTGTTACTACATCACACATACTCGCACAGCCTTCTAAATCGTAAAATGTTAACAGCAAAGCTAAATCTTGACATGTTGATAGCTAAAACCATACCACAATATGGCACATCAATTGCCTGTTATGGTTTTGAAAACCAAAAAATATTCTCTACTGTGCCGTTAGCATAAATCATGTTGGTTAAATCACTTTAATCTCCAGGTAGTTATTTTTGTTCCTTTGTTTTGTTTGGGATTTTTAGATGGCACAGATTTTGATGTAGGTTTGTGCTGAAGAAGGTATATCAGCTAGTGAATCAGAAGTGTAGACTTGCTATGCAGTTATACCCATAAATCAAATTCAATAAACTTGTCAGATGAACATTACACATTAACCAATATAACAGCCAGTGATAGGACGTTAAGCTTTGTCTGTTTGTCCCCATTTCATGAGAGCAATTCAGAGCAGTAGGTCCACACATGAATGTTTTTAAAGCCAAGCCATTTACTTTTAATGACATCCATCATTCCACAGTTCTCCAAAAACAAATTTTAGCACTTCTGAACAAGGAAAAGTACTAGGATTAACAGAACCTCAGTACACCATAGAGTATTTTTTGAGACATCTTTTAGCTGGAAAAATACTGGAAATAATGTTTATTCTCAAGAGGTAGATATTGATTAATTTCTTAAACATACAGGTAATTATCAATGTTCTTGGTTTTGATTTTTTGAGTGCTGTATCTAGTACCTGAAGCAAATAAGGTCCTGACCTTGGCATCCTCTCAGCCAGCCACAAGTGTTTGATTTCATTCAAAGCTGTTCTATCCTCTCTCTGTGAGGAATATTTTAATCCCTAAAGGTGGCAGCAGCCCATGTTTGGAAAGCTTTCATTTTTAAAATAAACAGAACTAAAAAAAATACCTTATGAGTTCAAATAGGGTAATCAGCTTGTTTCTCATGAGGCTACTCATACATGCTGCTCTGGTCCATGAATTTTGTCTGTTGACTCTTTGTGTACCCATCTGCCTTCCCTGCACCTTTGTCATTCTCTGATGCTTCCACTGTCAGATTGTGTTTCCTGTTGAACTGAAACATGATTTGTTCGTCAACATGCAGATGCACTAGGTACTCGATGCCTCATTTTATTAAATAAATATATGCAATGTCTTCCCACCACATATTATTTAAATTCTCAGTCTAAAACTTCAGACCTTTTCATGTTGAAACTTTCAACTAGGAGTTGTAAATGTAAGTGATGCACGAAAAAATATTTATTTGTAGGACAAATTGGGATGATGCAGGGAAATGTGCAAAAAAATAAAGGTAGTTGATGTGAAAAGGGGGATGTGAGATATGTGACATATTTGTCTGAAAGTCTGTTTTTAAAAGAAAAATAGATTTTAACATTTAAAAGAGAAAGAAATAGACCCTGTTGACTTTCAATGACCAACACTGTAAACATATACTATTTTATTTGTGAATTCTGTTACTGTGGACATTCCACATAAGTAGAATCCTGCCTTGCATTCAGTGGTAGGGTCCTATCACTTATCACAGCAGTCTAAGAGAGTTGTTTTAGAACATCCCTTTCTTTTTGCAGCTAGTGCTACAGTGTATAAACAAACCAGATTTTAGAAGCCTATCACCACCCCATATATATTCATATGCTTATGAGTCATATGAACAAATGAGTAGGTTTATGGATGGATGGATGGATAAATGAGCTAATAAATGAATGAATGAATGAATGAATGAATGAATGAATGAATGAATATATGATTTTGGACAAGATAATGCTGGCATGCGGAGGTCAGAGTATTTAACTCACTGCCTTGTACTTTCCTTAATATAGAGTGTCTTTCACTATGTGTCACTGTGTACCTTTCTATATTCCTCTTTGTCTTCTTCTTCATGGTTCTTAAATTTTGCTTTTTGAACTTGAGGCTGGTTTTCTGAATGTATACTTCAGTCTTATTTTCAGACTACTCTTTTTCTGCCTCATGTTTTCACACAAAAATATTACCGTCCTCGGTCATTATGAAATTGTGAAAGCCATTTTATATTACATGCAACTATAGTGAAAGATGTATGTTACAAGTAGTTTTTGCCTGTTCAACTTTTAGTGCTATCTTTCTCAGAGAAAATTATTTTGATTTTGATTTATCAAATTTATTATTTGAATACATTCCTATTTCAGTTAATGGATTTATGTAGTGTTTAACTCTTTGGCTGTTTCCTCTAAAGCTTTTACTAACCTTAGGTAACAAAGATTTCCTCCAATAATTTCTTATAGTGTTAGTTCTTGCTTTAAGTTATTTTTTTCTATTTTGAATTTTTCTCTAAGGTATGAGTAAGGTCCAGTGTCATCATCTGATGTATAGGTATGTAACTGTGACAAGCATGATTGAATTTTCCTGGCAACCCTTTGAATAAATTAATTAGCCATAATATAATTAATTATTTATTTATGGAAACTCAGTATTATTAGAGTATATATATATACATTTCTAGCATATATTATTTATAAATGTGCTGTTTAATTTTTTATTTGTGAATTTCTTAAGTTACTATTCCTAAGATAATTTCATTGTTGTAAAGAATGGTAATTGGACAATACAATTCTCATATGCCTAAAGAAGCTTATTTGGTGTCCTGGAATATGGTCTACATGTACACTTCAGGTGATTACAGTCAAAATTTGTTTGGTAGATTGTCTTAATATCTAATATCTGTTAGTTCTTTCCAATTTCATAGTTGCATGATATTTATTTGCTTTGTTTTGCTACTATTGTTGTTTTGTTATGAATGCTGATACCTGCATGCAAGTCTGTATGCAAGTCTGTAAAGACTTGTATGCAAGTCATGTGCAAGTCTGTACCTGTATTTTTTCTTTTTTTTAATTAGATATTTTCTTTATTTATATTTCAAATGATATCTCCTTTCCCAGTTTCCTCTCTGAAAAAATTTCTGTTCCCTCCCTGCTCCCTCTGATCACCAACCCACCTTCTCCTGCTTCCTGGTCCTGGCATTCCCCTACACTGGGTCTTAGAACCTTCATAGGACCAGGGGCCTCTCCTCCCACTGATGACCTTACTAGTCCATCCTCTGCTATATATATGCTGCTGGGCCATTAATCCTACCATGTGTACTCTTTGGTTGGTGGTTTAGTCCCTGGGAGCTTTGAGGGTACTAGTTCATATTGTTGTTCTTCCTAAGGAGCTGCAAACCCTTCAGCTCTTTGGGTCCTTTCTCTAGCTTCTTCATTGGAGATCCTGTGCTCAAAAATGGTTGACTATGAGCCTCTACTTCTGTATTAGTCTGCCACTGGCAGAGCCTCTCAGGACACAGCTATACCAGGCTCCTGTCAGCAAGCACTTGCTAGCATACGTAATAGTGTCTGGATTTGATAATTGAATACGGGAAGGATTCCGAGATGGGGCAGTCTCTGGATTGTCCTTAATTCAATCTCTGCTCCATACTTTGTCTGTGCAACTCCTTCCATGGGTATTTTGTTCCCCCCTTCAAAGAAAGATGAAAGTATCCACACTTTGGTATTCCTTCTTTTATGAGTTTCCTGTGGTTTGTTGATTGTATCTTGGGTATTCCAGGCTTCTAAGTTAATATCCACTTATCAGTGAGTGTATACCATGTGTGTTCTTTTGGGATTGGGCTACCTCACTCAGGATGATAGTCTCCAGATCTACCCATTTCCCTAAGAATTTCATAAGTTCATTGTTTTTAACAGCTGAGTAGTATTCCATTGTTTAAATGTACCACATTTTTTGTATCCATTCCTCTGTTAAGGAACATCTGGGTTGTTTCCATCTTCTGGCTATTATAAATAAAGCTGCTATGAACATAGTGGAGCATGTGTTCTTATTACATGTTGGAGCATCTTCTGGGTATATGCCCAGGAATGGTATAGCTGGGTCCTCAGGTAGTAATATTTCCAGTTTCCTGAGGAACCACAAAACTGATTTCCATAGTGGTTGTACCAGCTGTGAAGGAGTGTTCCTCTTTCTCCACAACCTCACCAGCATCTGCTGTCACTTGAGTTTTTGACCTTAGCCATTGTGACTGGTGTGAGGTGTGGTCCCGGTACTGATTTTGCCCTTACCTTCTTTCTGGTTTGGTAATAGGATTGCTTGTTCGTGCTGTGTACTCTAGGCTACTTGGCCAATGAGCTTCCAAGGATTCTACTATGCCTGTTTCCCCATCCTGCCATACAAATGCTGGCATTACATGTGCATCCAACTCTACTCTGTATGAGTTCTGGGAATCCAAACTCAGGTCTTTCTGCTTCCTCAGCAAGAGCCGTCATCTTTTCTATCAAGCTTTATCTAATTTTTTGTTTAAGTATTGTAAATATCTTCATCTTCTGCCTACTTTCCTATTTATTATTGAAAGTATGGTATTGGATTTTTCCAACCATTGTTAATCCATAATCCAAGTGTTTACCTTCACTTGATTCAACTTTTATTCCTTGCATTTCAAGATAGATTTTTTTTAGCTAATCATGAATTTAGATCTGTCTTATATTCTTTTTATGTTAATCAGTCTGCTAATGCTTTCTTTGTCTTCACTAGTTGTGAAGCACTAATAACCATCAGTTTAATGCTCTCTGATAATTCATACTTAGAGCACATACTGCTCAGTGCTCTAATCTGAACTTAGGGTCCTCCTCTGCAAATCATTTTTTATGGCTCTCTCCTTTATCATTTCTGCATGTTGACTCTTCTGTGCAATTTTTCTTCCCTCTGTTCTTTTCTAAACTAGTGTCTTAGAAGTTAAGGTATTGTCCACATGGCCATAGGCTTCTCATTTCTTTACCACAAAAATATTTTCTACACCAATATCAACTTCAGGCTCAAACTTTCCCACATTTTTGTTCAAAATTAGACATTGAGGTGTTCTTTTAGCTCTGTCTTGGTCTACTCTTTTTCCTGAGCAAATCCTGAGCTAAAGTATTCAGAATGAGAGAGAAGAAGGTTGTGGGCAAAATACAGATTTCCTTTGGACAGAATCTCAAATCACTGTAATTAGGTTCTTTGATGGGAGAGGACTCACACCATATACCTATACTACCACAGTCTCTGTGAATTCAGATGTGTGTCTCTCCTTTCTGTTCATAGTTTTAATTTCCCCCAGAATGCAATGTGTATGTTATAAATGAACAGCATACATTGCAGAAACAAACTTTTAATTCCTTTTTCTCTTCAATCCACTAAAGGCTAATTCTCTGTTGGCTATTGCTTCCTTGTGATATCCAGGATGACCCTAGGCCATTGTTATCATAGTTTCCCATGCTTCCTCCCATCTTCTCAACCTAATGAGTCATTAAATCTTGTTTTTACTTCTTAGATATTGATTTTCATTCCCTGTCTATCACCACTATTATAATGGGATTTTCTTGCTATCATTCTCACTTGAATTATTATAGCAATCTGATAAGTGGCCTTCACATCCCTACTTTCAGTATAATGCAGTATATCTAAATACTTTACATATGCTTCATTCTTTCTTGGCATTGAACTCAATAGTGAGACTTAGATTCACAAAAAGGAATGGATTATCTAAGACAGCAAAAGTAGCTTGAATAAAGATGTTAAGATAACCTTCCCTAGTTTCCACGGGGCGAGGCGGGGAACCAAATTTGTACATTCAAGGAAAAAGAGGTCAATATTATTAAAGTCACAGGCAAGACAAGTTTATTTAGACAATATTTAGGCTATCAACATGAAACAATTAGTTTTCTATTCTAGATACATCATATTTCCATTGTTGAAAAATACATAGTTGAATCAGTGATCTCTCTCTCTCTCTTTCTCTCTCTCTCTTTTTCTCTTTCTCTCTTTCTCTCTCTCTCTCTCCCTCTCTGCTCCCTTCCATTTCCATCCATCCTTGCAGTACTCTCAGATAGGAACAGGTATGGGGTGTGGGTCAGAGCTTTGACTGTGGGATGGCAAACCCTTCCTTCACTTGATGCCCTGTCTTCCTGCTGGAGGTGGGCTCAATAAGTTCCCTCTCCCTACAGTCTGACTTTTCATCTAAGGTTCCTCTCTTTGAGTCCTGAACATCTCTCACCTCCCAGGTCTCTGGTACATTCTGGGAGGGTACCCCCAACCTCCTACATCCCAAGGTTGTCTGTTTCCATTCTTTCTGCTTCAGTCCATTTCGCTCACCCAATACCAGATCAGGTTCAGAAATATAGAACAAAGAACATTGCAGAAGTACAGGCAAGATATGGAGTCTGTTCCAGCTAATTCTGGAAGCTGAGGTATTACTCAAAGAGAACTACAGAAGGTCAGAAGAATATGTTGTAAATAGATTCCCTTGGTGCACGGATTGATGCCTGGGTATCCTTTCTAAGCAGTAAGGTTGGCTTCATTTTAGATCTGCCATGGACCATTCACTCTATCTAATCTTTTATTTTATAAGTAATAACAATACACAAATCTTAAGTGATTTGCCTAAGACTTTGCAGTTGGTTTTTCTAATTTTAAATAAATAGAACATGAGTCTTTCCATTTCTCCTTCAGCTTGCTTTCCAATATATGGCATTATATGTAGTATCTTTTCTATCTCCTAGGCATGTGAGATGACATAATGAGAAATGAGATTAGGATTCTAAGCTATCTTAAAGTAGGATTAGTGTACTATGTATCAGGCAATGACAGACCTGTCTTTGAGTATGTGAAATAAAATTTATCATCAGATGGTTATGTAATCTAATCTTTATTTTTAAAACTATAAGTTCCAATTCCATCCAATTTCCTAATGTAAAAATACCCATGCCACTACACTTAATTGATATATGCATATCACTCACCCATCAGATATAAAGAACTGAGAGGTTGTTTTAAAATAAAATATTTCCTTATACAAGGTCATACAAGAAAATTGAGAAATCATTCTGATTTCTCTTAATCAACTAAGGGACTTTATATATCAAAATGAGAAAAGTACAATTTAAAATAGAAGAAAATGTTTATAATAATCACTTGGTGAAATATGAACATGGATTATATGAGCTTACATACATATGTATGTGTGTATAGGACAGGGGCAGTCCTAATCTTCTCAATTCTGAAAGACTATAGAAAATAAAGAGGAAATGGTATGGTATAGACAAATCAGACTCATAAGAAAATATACTATATTTTAACAAAATAATTCAGTCTACATGAAGGCTTGATTATACTGTAACATTATCTTATTTCATGGAAATTAAGAGAAGAACCAAGTTCTTGATTATTAAAATGTTTTACCAAGTCTGTGGATGAAACACAATTGAGTTTTTAGGGGGGGGTTCTGTTCTTAGGCTTAAATTTTAAATCCATCTTTGTTGTAGAAACTTGATTAAAAGTGCTTACTCCGGTTCATAGACCATCCACAAATAATTCCTTTCCTTACTTCTGGGACAAAATGTCTTGGTCTTCCTAGTTCCTTTAACTGCAAAGGTGATGTGTTCATTCACCTGAAGCTAACCACAGGCCTTGCACTGGGACAATATTTGTCTTTATAGCGACTTTTCCTTGCTCCAAACAAGCTGCTCCTTTTAAGCCAGCCTCTTTCCACAAGCTTCTCTCAGCAAACATCTTCAAGTCTTAAAGTTAGTTAATTTCATAATGAACCACCCTACAGGCACCAACTAACTATAAATCATTCAGAGTAACACAGAGTATCTTGCTTTCTGCCCTGAGACACATTAACTCACCAGACATTGGGTAACACAGACATTAATACCAAATGAGAACAGAATTTACTTCTAGATGTGAATGAATTATAATCTTTATGGTTCTGAATTCTATTTAATTCCTTTTGTAACCATGCTTCATCTATCTGGACTTGGCATATCTCAAACAGTAAAGTTCAATAGAAATGATAGTATTAGATTCTGTTGGCTCTAAGAAGTCATACTTTCTCTGATAGTAATATCATTTCTTGTAAATAAAGTTATTTGCTGAAAATTTGGTACTTTATTCTGTGAAATAATTCACAGAAGAAATATAGTGAAATGTAGTGAAATTCTAACATCTTCTAAGTACTCTGATCTCCTTAGACCATGTTATAAGACATGTTAGCATACATATAACCTGATGTCTATATCCCATCATTGGTGAGATGAACTTTCCCTAGAAGAATTTCTAAGTCAGAAGTTTTATTATTATATGAGTTAGCAAGATATATTATTCTGACTGTACTCCATTTATAGTAAACACCACCCAAGTACCAAATAAATGCCATAGCAAGTCCACACATACATAAAAATTACTAATAAGTATATCAATCCTCTAATTTAACTTATGAATAAGTTCCATCTGCTTTATAAATGGCAAGCTCACAGGGAATAATTTCCAGAAGGTTTTACACATTAAATAAAAAATAAAGCTCAAAAAGTTAAATAAATGGCCCAAGGTCATACAGCTAGTAGTCAAACACATGGTCTAGCCACACCACAGCCCATGTGGCTTTCATTTCATTCCAGTGACCTCAAGCAGCTCCAAGTTTAGAGGAGGAACTATACAATCAAATAAATACTTCTAAAGATAGCACAAGGTGAGGATTTGCTTTAAAGTTCTTCAGAATATGCTTTTGTTTTGAGTTCCTCACAAATTCATGTTAACAGCACTAATAAATTAACTTTTCCTTATTTTTATTCACTGGAATGTTTCTTTCATAAGTAAAAACTGAGCGGTTCATGAGAATCTCTAATGCTATAGTTGGAACAGAGGTTACTTCACTGATGCATAAGATGGGAAGGAAATATACTTAACCTTCATTGTGACTTCTATGGAGATTTTACTTTTTTATTGAAGAACCTTGACAAAAATACTGAATAAATGCACTTGTCTTTGAGTATGTGTGTATTTGTGTCTTTGCTTCATAAGAGATGAGATACAAAAAAGCAACTAAAGGACTCTTGCTCAGTCTGCAACTCCTAGGCTAACCAGTGACCCAAGTCATGGTTGACAAACATACTAAGAACTTCTCTGTGAGCTCCTCACTCTTAGCTGGTTTCAAAAGTAAATGCAATCTCTAGAGCATACTCTATAGGAGCAGTGTAGGCCACTTCTCTATGTATGGTAGCCACATAATGCGCATAGTATGATCTGACACTAGAAGCCCAACTCTCCCTTTTGTTTTAAAGTTTTCTTATTTTTATTTTACTGTTTCATGAAGTTGGGGGCAGGGAGGAAGAAATTGTATTCTTTTGTACTTGTTTTAAAAATTGTTTTGTGTTGTATGTGGTTTTGGTTTTGTATAAAGTACTTTCTCAAAAAAAAAAAAAAAAGCCTAACCTTCAGAGTTTTAGTTCTTAAAATAAAGGTTTTTGATTGTTGTTTGTTTGTTTTTGCAAGATCTACCTAAGAGCTATAAATTCACTGAATAGAAAAGACAAACTTAGAGCAGAAAGAAATGAGTCATGGGTTAGAGTAGTAGACTCTGGAAGATGGAATAGAGAAACTGGCATGGAAGGAAGAATCAGGAAAAAGAATCATCATCATCACCATCACGATCATCATCATCATCATCACCACCATCATCATCACCATCACCATCACAATCATCATCACCATCAACATCACCACCACCACCACCACCATCATCATCATCATCATCATCATCATCATCATCATCATCATCATCATCATCATCATCACAGCAAAGAAGAGCAGATAGGGAATTCCTGACCAGTAAAAGGCCATGTTGACTATCTGAGGATTTGAAGAGTCTTTTGTAGACGCTCTTTTCTGGGGTATCAGGCAGAATATAGTAAAACTTTCAAAACAGTCAAAGGTGACCATCATAATTTTTCTTCTCAGGTTTTGATTAGTTATAAAGAAAAGTTGAATGAATTAAACTGTTAGCAAATATTTTTGGCTTAGTAGCTAAAAACTATAGTTTCTATTATTTTAACAAATCTGTTCTCACTTATTCTTAATGTTGCCTCATCAAGACAGTATTTTACCAGTTTGAATAGATGGCTGTTCCCAAAGTTTTTCTGTGATTAGTGCCACTTCTTCATGCCTCCTCTTCATGAAACTTTCTCATTAACGAGAAGAGTACTGCAGAAACAGCAAAACATCTCAGACAAAAGATAGGAGACTCTTAAGCCAAAAAATTAGTTCATGAAATTCACTGTAGTGGCCTGCAATATTATAAACGAGACCATAAAGTCATTTAAAAGTAAACAAAATTCACAGTTGTAAACTGCTTGATGATCCAAATAAATCATGGATATTCCAGTCAGGATGGTTTAAAGAGAAACCCATAGGCTCATTAAGAGGGGTGGTCCTGTCAGAGTAGGTGTGCTCTTGCTAAGGCAGGAGTGGCCTTGTTACAAGAGGTATGTCATTGAAGGTGGGATTTAGAGTTTCAAATACTCAAGCCAACCAGCCTAGTATACATCTCTTCCTGCTGCTTGTAGATCTGAATCTAGAACTCTCAGCTTTTCCTCCAGCCCCACATCTGCCTCCATGCCTTCATGCTTCCTGCCAGGAAGACAATGGAGTAAATCTCTTGAAGTATATACCAGCTCCAATTAGATGTTTTTGTTTTATAAGAGTTGCTATGGCCATAACATCTTTTCACAGCAACAGGAAAATGACTGTAGACAACATCAAAACAAAAAATAACAGCAAAAGATAAAAATCCAAGATGATCCATAAATATATCACAGATGAAAATATCTCGACCTATTTTCAGACTACTTCTTCCCGTATTAATTAATGCAATTCAATATTCAGCAGTTCAGAAACTTCCACAGAGGTATAACAAGATTTCTCTGCTGTTCCAATTATAGATTCTGGTAAGATGAAAATTAATGCTAACTCTCTTTACTTCTTGTCAACTTTACAGCAAAGCACATGATTCATACTATAACCTTCCACCCTTTGTCTCCATAGGCTCATGACCACTTTATAATATATATAGTCATATCAAAAGGTCTCCATAGCCATTATGTATGATTATAAATAGCTCCCAAACATTTAAAAGGCACATAACCCCAAATATGCTGGCATAGAGAGAACATTCTCCTTACAGAGGGAAGAATGAAGACATTGCAAGGAATGATCAGAAATCAAGACCAAAATTTACTGAGGATAGCACCAAATATAGCAACTACATATGCAACATGTACAGCCTGGGATAGAATCAGCTGGGTTCCTCATGAATGAGATAATCCCAGTTCTGTTGCCTGTAGCATATACTTTTTGTCTTGAATAAAAGGTTTTTTGATAGAAGCCCCTTATTATGGAATCTTCAAAAACCTAGAGATTCTGTAGCAACTTAGAGTCTGCCCAGTTCCCTGCAGTGACTTTTCATAGCCCCATGATATGGGCTACGGGATGGCCTTTCCACATACTGCCAGGCATCAAGTGCTCTTTAAATTCGTAATGAAAGATTTCATGCATTTTCCAGGTCTGCAATAACAGTACCCTGGGTATACCGCTCCCAGCTTGAGGTATAGCTTGTTTCCTTTACATAAAAGATATATCATTTTCTTTGTGCTAATCTTGGGGAAACACCTCCTTAGGCACATACTTTTGAGGAACAAGAATATTTCAACTTTCTCCAAGTGAATTTGGGTCTAAACAACATACGGCCTGTAATTGATGATGTCTTGCCTTTAACACCTTTGCTATTCTCCCAAACAAATTGATCCCATTACTTTCAAATTCACCTTTGTTGAAGTTCTCAGACCATAGACAAAATGAAGGTATGTTCTTGGCAAAATGCCAGGGGCTGGCCAGTCTGGGCCTCCCTCAACTCATGGGGAAACAGGGTCCTGGTACAGGTCAGCAAGACGTCTGCAAAGAAAAATAACAGACACGACACATGGAAGCGCAGGATCTGAATGTATTTCTCAAAAATGGCATCAGACTTTTATAGTCATTACAAAAAAGAAATGAAAAATCTGGTAGCTCAGTGGTCTAGGTACATCTGAGACCATCTGAAAAACACTGGGTCTAAACCAGAAGCCATCTCCTCCGGACTGGTGCAGCATGCTCAGGCCTGCATGGGCCCAGTAGGAGACAGGGGTGGGGGGATGGGGAGGTGGGGACTGCGGGTGAGCCAGCCAGGAGGGTAGAGGCTCGAATCTCGAATCTCTGTCTAGAATGCCTTCTGATGCACACTGTCTCACACATACACACAATCAAGGTCACAACCATCCTTAGTAAACTTCAATGCCCTACCCCCTCATTATTTCCCTAACAATGCCAGAGGCAAAAGGTCTGAATGTGTAACATTGCCTCAAAAATTCCAAGCCAGGGTTTGGCGAGGATGTTGGAACACTGGTGGAGGTCAGAGAGCAATGTTTATCTCAGGGGACACCTAGCACTCGAGACTATAGCAAGGTCATATCTGGGTTACCTTTGAGTTAGGGGTTGCAGGAGACGGCATCCTTGCAGCTTTTGCCTCATAAACTGCTGTCACGTAAAGTGTGTGTGACAGCAAAACATTATAAGAATGGCCTGTAGTACAAATCTTTAGAGAGCCCCCATTCCTATTTGAAAAATCATGAGCTGAGTATCCAGTGTCTACACTTCTGTCAAAATTATTGCCATCCAAACTTCCAACTTACTAAGACTTTTCTAACTGAATGTCCCAAACTCTTCCTGCCACATGATTCCATGCTATGATATCAATCTTTATTTCAATTTATTTTTCTGTGTTAAAATTCTGACTAAAAAAAAAAACTTAAGAAAGGATAGGTTTCCTTTTGATCATAGTTCAAGGCAGAGTCATAGAAGGATCTCAATGAGAATAGACAGCCTAAATTAGTCAGTGAGTTAGAGATTCAGGGAGAGAATTTCTCAAAAATATAGCTTACACAATTATTAAGAAAGATAAGTGATGTTGATCCTTTTCTTTAAATCCTCTATCTTTTTCTTCTTTCTTTGTATCCATGTTCTCTTCCTTATGATTTTTAGAGTCTAATATTTGAAAATATTTCCTCTAGGAGTTCATAGATTTACAGGATTAAATATTTGGTTTAATTTTTTTTAAGAAGTCAAAAGTTTATAAGGCTTGCCTAAGGTTTTTTTGTTTGTTTGTTTTTTTAATTTAGGGTCTTTTGTGAGAGAGCTCACTGGGTAAGAGTACAGTGTTGCTATTGCATAAGTCCCAGGTTAGGTTGCATCAAGAACCTACACATGGCTGCTGTCTTAGAGTTTTACTACTGTGCAGAGACACCACAACTAAGACAACAGTTACAAAAGAAAAATTTAATTGGGGATGGCTTACAGTACTAGAGGTTCAGTCCATAATCATCATGGCAAAAAGCATGGCAGCCTACAGGCAGACATGGTACTAGAGAAGAAGCCAAGAGTTCTATGTCTTGATCTAAAGGCAGCCAAGAGACTGTCTTCTCTAAGCTAGCCAGGAGGAGAATGGAATTCCATACTGTGCAGAGCATAACATGGAAAACCACAAAGCCCATCTCTAGAGTGACACCTTTCCTCCAGCGAGGCCATACCTACACCAACAAGGCCATACCGAATAGTGCCACTTCCTGTGGGTTAAGTATTCAAGCACATAAGTCTATAGGGACCAAACCTAATCAAACTACCACAGCTACTCACAGAGCATCTGAAACTCCAGTATCTAGAGTTTTGATGGCCTCTTTTCCTAAAGGCCAGGTACCCATGCAGGACATGTTGACAGAAACTACACATAAAATAAATCAATCTATAAAAATTTGAATACATTAAAGAATCTAGTAATACACACTACTTTGATGCCTTTACACTTTAAGAAAAAATGAAAATGATTACAAGAATTTTGAAAATTCTTACTGAATAGGGAAATCCTAAGGTATATAAATATACCAAACGATATATGTAGTCTTTAGAATATATGAATTATAAAAAGATTAGCATATCTCCATAAAATTAGTAGTATTACCACATTTATAAGCTTATTTTGTGTAAAATATTAAGATAAAATAATAAATATTTAAAATAACCCCACATATTCAATAGCCTTCAACTTAAATTATCTATTATTAAAGGGAGATAAATTGCATGTACAGAAAAACTCATAATAGTTATGAGTTTTAAAATGAAAATGTCAAAAAAAGATGAGATACCTCCTAATGAGATTTTGTATAAGGCCTCCTAAACAATACAGACTCTTGCAATTCCTCTTGATTTACCATGAGAATTATATGGTAAGGATCTATAATTAAAGATAACATAAGAATTTGATTACTTTATGAAAAGAAATCAAGCTATAACTGAACTAGAAGCTTCCTCTGTGCTGGGCATCTTTTGTAGTTCTCTAAGGTCCTTGGGGATGATGAAGAAAAGAATTCAATTACCATGTCTAGCTGGAAACTCTACAGCCTATAACGAAACCCTGTCGGGCCTAATAGTTCAATAGTGGTACAAGTATTATGGGAGTAACCAGATATCTCTAATTGAGTTTGGGTCCCACTCCATTGAAGAGAATCCATACTTGGTTTTTTAAAACTAGTCAAAAACTCATTGTGGGAAGTCATATGTTAAAATAAATACTGTTGCTTAACTATGTTGACACAGTGTCAAGATCATTTCTAAATATTTATTCAAATATTTATAGACAAGTGCTATTCCCAGCCTTAATCAGACAACTCTCTCTCCAGGGAATAGTATGGAATAAAATACTCAGAACTTCAAAAGGTGGTGAAAATAAATGAGAGATGAGTGTTCAATCCTAAATTAGACAGTTATTCTATCCCCATTAAAATCAAGAAAAATAGAAAAGGGATGGAAAGAATGTATCTTGAGGATAAGAATGGCTTTTAAATATTATCTGCATTTAAGACACAAACACATTGTCTGCATAAAAATGAGTATATCAACAATCAGGCATAGATGCAGGGACATTTCAGGTATCCCTAAATATTATTGCTAAGCTATTTGCAATGTACAAGTTTGGAGAGACAGAGAGTTATTCCTTTTACTTTTATACTTACTACTGACCCTTCCAGTCTTTGAAGGATAGTTCTAAACTGATGGTCACACAAATGACCCCGGTTAAAATAAATGAGTCATAATTCAAAAACAAATGTCAGGAATCTTAGAAATAGACTGATAGAGATGGGGAGGGAGAGTTGTAGGATAAAAATATACTAAGAAGTAGAATGTCATAACAGAGTGGAAATGAGAATAATGATTGTGATATTTTGTATGTGGTTGGCTCAGGGAGTGACATTATTTGGAGGCATAGCCTTGTTGGAGTAAGTGTGACCTTGTTGGATAAACTTGTCACTGTGGGCGTGGGCTTTAAGACCCTCATCTTAGCTACCTGAAAGCCAGTGTTCTCCTGCTTGCCTTCAGAACAGGATGTAGAACTCTCAGCTTTTCCTACATCATGCCAGCCTGGATGCTGCCATGCTCTTGCCTTGATGATAATAGACTGAACTTCTGAACCTGTAAGCCAACCCTAATTAAATGTTGTCTTTATAAAAGTTGCCTTGGTCATGGTGCGTGCTCACAGCAGTAAAACCCTAACTAAGACAATCTTATATACTAGATACATGAATGAATTCATCAAAATGTAAAATTAGTCAATGAAAAAAGATTTTAGAGGTTTTGAGTTGTTCTCTTCTTCCATTCATTAATATGAGCAATATATAAGTGAAAAATAAGGAAAGGAAAAGAAATGAGCATTACATTTATCTCTCCTTTTTTACAAGAATTACAATGATTATCATAGCCTTTTCAATTGGTTTTATAATACAATTACAAGGCTCATTCATATTATTATTTGAAGAACCTATGTGTTACAATTATTACTATTTTAATAGTAAAATAAAGATGATTTCTTCTCACTTTTTAACTATAGAATACTAGACTTAGGGATATTGTCTATGGAATTTGGCATTGGGAAAATTAGCAATAAATTTTATTCAGAATTTAAAAGCATAAATATCTTATATATACTTTTAGTGATGAATAATATTGTAAAAACTTAAATGAGAAATGTTGAGAAATTCTTGAGAAATGTTGAATTGAATACCACACATTCTGTGCAAAAACCTGCAAAAAAGAGATCAAATATGAGAGGGAAAAAGATACTCTATTAAATATAATTTGAACCCCCTTTTTTGAAGCTTTTCAAAACTCCCAAAAGACCAGATGAAGGATATAGCAGCATACCTGGATATACTTAAGAAGCAATACTGTACAAGTAAATACCACCTTATATATATTTGAGAGCAATATATAATATTATATATAATGTACAAATAGCAATACTAGGATGAATAAAACTTTGATTTTTGTTCCCCTGTCAATTGCTGCATTTACAGAGTTATTCTACACAGACTAACAGGGAAAACAGGCTCTTTACAGACTAAATCATCAAATTATGCCCCAAATTCACATTAAAGATTTTGATGTATGTGTTTAGAGCCAGAACACATTCAGAAAGGGAATAAAAATGTTTGTATAGGGAAGGCAAGTGTTCTAGTCATATAGTGTCTTCTCATGAGAGTCTCAGACTTTAAGGACTGGTTTATATTGCACCTAAAAAATAAACACACACACACACACACACACACACACACACACACACAATTTTGAGTAGAGAGAAAGAAGTCATTACACTGACCGTAAAGTAATTTAGTGGAGGCCCTACACTGTAGAATATTGAAACTGTTAAATTAATGGTCAAATTGAATAATGCTCAATTAATTCATTTTCTATCCTAAAGTATTTGCATGAGTCTTAATATAAAAACAACAAAAGTGACCAACAGGTTCATTACAATATTTGAGTTTATGATTAATGTTTATAATGAGTAGAATAATTTATGGTGTAGTAATTGCTTTTCATTTCCATTTCTTTCTTTACAAAAATATGCAAATATATTCTGTCTGGTTTCATGTTATATAATGAATCTTTGAAATCCATACAGAATAGAAAAAGCTATCACCTGAATTTCTCTAGAATAGCAATATCTAATAAAAATATAAGACCCATTAATCTTAAATACCTGGTTAGAAAACAAGTAGTTTTCTTACTTACAAGAGCTTTTCTGATAAAATACTAACAAACTGTCTACATTACAGCACATCCATCAGGAAGTATGTATGTGTGACACACGGTAATTTGCTCTCTGTTTGCTTTCAGGTGTGCTGACTAGACCAAAAGATGAAAGTTTCAAATGAAACATCTTATATCCTATGTAAAGAAAAATTAGAAATAAGAGTTTGGTTAAAGAGAGACTATCTCCATGGAATTCACTGAGGAGCGGAATGTGAGCGGGAGAAGACATAGGCCCTCCACACTTTCTTAGACTGTTCATATGTGTACAATTCAGGCCTGTGTCAATGATTATTTTGTATATCTTCCTCCAAATCTAATTTTTATTACTGGAATAATACACAGATCTATAAGGACAAGTCACTGAAAAATATAAAAGATATTTACATTTCTGCATGTTAAATACCTACGTTAAGAGGAATGACCATCTCCCATATCTGGTCTACAGAAGAGACGGTTTTGCAGATGACTGAGCCACTATCTGCTTCTTAACCCTTGATGAGGAATCTGAAAGTACAAAGAGTTTTGAGTATGACAGTTTATTGTGTCATTTAAAGTATTGCAGCATTTTAAATTTAGTCAAGTTCATGTTATCTTATTGTAAGATATATTGATGTATATATGTTTTGTATGAGATGTGAAATGAAACTAATTCATTCTAAAGTCAATGAAGTATACTCCAAGTAGGAATTAGATCATTAAATATTATGAGTCCATTAAATTGTGAAATAAGATTCATTGAATAATGTTAGTTGATATGTCATAATTTGTAGACAAATCCATTAAAATCAATCAGTTGAGCATTTCTCACTGTTCATATTTCCCCATGTGCCTTTGCTGTCATAATTAATTTGGTTCACTCAAGTGTATATGCAGTATGACTTTCTGAGAATTAGAGGCACACATTTTTGTCTATGGCAAAAGGCGAGCTTTGGGAAAGAACAATATAATGATATCAAATATCATTCTGAAAGGAATATCGTGGGAAAATATTGGGAGCATTGGAGAGGCAAGAATAATGCTTTTCATTCTTCTGAATTTATAGGGGAAAAAAACTATTTCAGTGTTTCTCCAAAATGTTTTCTACAGTCTTGAAAACAAATACATTCTAGTACTTGTCAGCTAGAAACTGTGGAGAATAACCTTGAAAATTCTGTGTCTCTTGATTGGCTATGGACTGTGTATTCTTAGAGCCATATTTATTTCAAAGCTTCCTTGGCTCATATCACAATACATAAGTTTGAATTTGCCAACATGAGATTTACTAGAAATAGTTTCATTTTTCTTCACTGTAATGGGGTACTTTCAGAAGAATGTGACATAAATAATATCGTAATATATTGTGAAAGTCAAATTCACTTTACCCTTAAGAATTATAAAAAAACTATGACTTATAAAAAAATGATTCATCATTTTCCTACATCAGCTCAAGAATATCTTAAGCTACCAGGGGCTGAAGAGATTGAATTTTTAAATGAAGAGTGATTAGAAAGGGTTGAATTTTAGCTTAACAGCATTATAAAATATTTTATTCTTCATGATTAAAATATATACCTCTTCCAAAGAAATAATGTTACAGAGCTACCATAAGACATATTATGAATATCTTAAAGATAAAATATAAAATTACAACATGAGTAACTTGAAAATACAGATCTCAAAACATTTAAAAGATAATGAAAGCACATTAAGATCCATTTGAGCTGAAATGCAGTCAGGAACTGGTCAACCCTAGGATGTGATACTTTTGGATTTCATGGAAAGAGATTGAGGAGAATGTTTTTAATATGTTCATGAGAGAATTTTTTTACAGTTACCTTGGTCAAGGAGAGTATTATTTCAAAAATGTTTAGGCTGGATGGTGGTGGCTCAAGCCTTTAATCCCAGCATTTGGGAGACAGAGGCAGGTGGATTTCTGAGTTCGAGGCCTGCCTGGTCAACAGAGTGAGTTCCAGGACAGCCAGGACTACACAGAGAAACCCTGTCTCAATAAACAACAACAACAACAAAAAAAAAAATTAGTTGATGATTCACTAGAATGTTTTTATTGGGAATATCTGTTGTTATGGATAAGTTGGAAGTTTCTAACTGATTAATCTTGACCTCCATTTTTCTATGGTACTGGAGTATATGTAAGTTGAGTTTCACTATAAGATAATAAATCACCTTTTTTATTAAAGAGGTAAGGTTTGACCAGAGTAATAATGCACAGTAAGCATGGCCCCTGTTATGCCTTACCCCCTCAAACAATTTTTATTAACATCTTAGTAGAAGGATTTCATTCTTTATATATTCCTTATTATACATTGGAAACTATTTTGAGTCCAGGTTTTATATCATAAGCCCTTTCAGTGGTGTGTCTATTATGAGACTTATTTTATGCTGCACAGGTTTTAATGCCTTTATATGTTCACGTACAAACAAGCAGAAAGTGTAAATGGATTGTACAATATTGGACCTATTTCTACAATTAACAAATTAGAGAGACCACTGGATAATAGCCAACAAATTTCTATTCCTCATATTTTTGGACTTCAATTGATTAGGATATGTTGGTAATATTAATTTTCATATTAAGATATTAAGAAAAAGTAATTGTTACTTCCTGTTGTTTTTGTTGTAAGAGGTGGAATTAAGTTTGTGTGGATTTGTTGAAAGACTACTTTCTTGCTTCTTCTAGGGTGTAGCTTTGATACTTATGTTGGTGTTTTCCATCTATTATCCTTTGTAGGGTTGGATTTGTGGAAAGATATTATGTAAATTTTGTTTTGTCATGGAATATCTTGTTTTCTCCATCTATGGTAATTGAGAGTTTTGCTGGGTATAGTAGCCTGGACTGGCTGGCATTTGTGTTCGTGTAGGGTCTGTATGACATCTGCCCAGGATCTTCTAGCTTTCATAGTCTCTGCTGAGAAGTCTGGTGTAATTCTGATTGGCCTGCCTTTATATGTTACTTGACCTTTTTCCTTACTGCATTTAAAAATATTTCCCTGTTTAGTGCATTTGGTGTTTTGATTATTATGTGATGGGAGGAATTTCTTTTCTGGTCCAGTCTATTTGGAGTTCTGTAGGCTTCTTGTATGTTCACAGGCATCTATTTCTTTAGGTTAGGGAAGTTTTCTTCTATAATTTTGTTGAAGATATTTACTGGCCCTTTAAGTTGGGAGTCTACACTCTCTTCTATACTTATTTTCCTTAGGTTTGGTCTTCTCATTGCATCCTGAATTTCCTGGATGTTTTGAGTTAGGAACTTTTTGCTTTTTGCATTTTCTTTGACTGTTGTGTATTTTCTGCCCCTAAGGTTCTCTCTTCTATCTCTTATATTCTATTGGTGATGTTTGCAACTATGACTCCTGATCTCTTTCCTAGGTTTTCTATCTCCAGGGTTGTGTCTCTTTCTGATTTCTTTATGGTTTCTATTTCCATTTTTAGATTCTGGATGGTCTTGTTTATTTCCTTTACCTGTTTGATTGTGTTTTCCTGTAGTTCTTTAAGGGATTTTTGTGTTTCCTCTTTAAGGGCTTCTAGCTGTTTACCTGTGTTCTCCTGTATTTCTTTGAGAGAGTTATTTATGTCCTTCTTAAATTCCTGTACCACCATCATGAGAAGTGATTTTAGATCTGATTTTTGCTTTTCTGGTGTGATGGTGTGTCCAGGACATGCTATGGTGGGAGAATTTGGTTCTGATGATGCCACATAACCTTGGTTTCTGTTGCTTATGTTCTTATGCTTGCCTCCCACCATCTGGTTATCTCTAGTGCTACCTGCCCTGGCTAAATCTGACTGGGTTCTGTCCTTCCTGTGATTCTGGTTGTGCCAGAACTCCTCAGAGTCAAGCTGTCTCTGTGATCCTGTGATTCTGTGATTCTGTGATTCTGTGATCCTGTGATCCTGTGATCCTGGGCCCATTAGAGCTCCTGGGAATGGAGCTTCCTCTGGGTTTTGTGGGAGTGGCTGCAAAATTTGTGCCCAAGGTCTGCTCAAAGCACTGGCCCAAACAGATTGGTAGAAAGCCACGCCACTGGGATAGCAGAGTTCCTGTGTGCATGGGTCCCTGCTGGTCCCAGTTGCTTCTAGTGTTGGGACAGATGTGTCCTCCTCACCTCTGATCCTATGATCCTGGGTGTGTTAGAGCACCTGGTAGTGGAGCTTCCTCAGGAGGTTGTGGGACGGGCTGCAAAATTTGAACCCAAAGTGTGCTCCCATAATTTTAATGTATAAATTGAGCAAATAACTTATAATGGTTATAATGGGATATATAAAAACAAACAAAACAAAACAAATATCTTCCATTTGTCTCTGGTGCCTAGAAAGGACATATAAGATTTCTAAAACAATCCTTTTTAGAAACATGAATGTCTTGGCCACCCATAATTCTTGTATCATATGGCTTTATGAAAATACAATGAGCCTCTAGATGACTTTAGGATGTTATTATTTACCAGAAAAAAACAACCACATAGTTACAGAGTTGGGATTTTCAAGCTAAAGGAAACCATGGAAGAAAGTGGAGGCAGACCATAAAATTCTACTGCACACAAGAGTTCAAGGGAGCTTTGTTAGTCTGTATGTGCCTCCATTTGGTTGTTTTGGATGTGTATCCTTTCCAATAAAAGTTTGATCAAGAGTGCTTCACTATGTATTGTGTAACCAATTATTCACCTCTTCTCTGGGAAAGTCTAATTCTCCTCTTAGAAGCCATTAGTTTCCACTCCCTCTTCTGAGATGTTTCTTGATCCTGAGATGAAGTAGTGATGTTACATATTTATCCATTATGGCTGAGCACTGTAGAGCCAGTCAATCAGTCTCTTTTTTTATTTTAACCAGTTTTAATTTTCTGGAATGATCTCCAGTTGCTACTAAAAGTGGTTTATTTAATGAGTGGATGGAACAGTACACTTTAAAACACAGGTAAATACTGTGCTGGTTTAGTAGACTACCAGAAGTAAGTTCTTCTCTAGGAGACAGAACTTCAACCAAACACATAAAACAACACTAAATAGACTCAACAGGTTGTGTGTGTTTCTCTGTGTATGTGTGTGTGCTCTCATGTGTGCATGCGCATGTGTATGTACATGTGTGTGTATGTGTATGTGCATGTTTGTGTGCATGTGTCTGTCTGTGTTGTGTTGTGTGGTACAGTAATAAAAAAAAAAGGAAAGAGGCCATAAATGTGGTGGGGAGCAAGGGGGTAGATGGGCAGAGATATTATGAGAGGTAGAGAGAGACAGACACAGATAGACACAGACAGACACAGACAGAGAAATGGGAAAACTGGAAGAAGAAATTAAAATATGGCAGTACATTATATTTTAGTCATCCTTTTCCAACAAAAGAGAAAAATTCAAATTAATAGTAGAAGAAATACTTCAGTGGAAACATTAACAGCTATGTGTGTATGGTGTGTGTGTGTGTTTGTGTGTTTGTGTGTATATACACATTGGGCATGCCTTAAAAGGAAATAGAGCAAGAAAAAGGTGACGATATATTAGTTCAGAAAATAACTAACTCATTAGTAGTCTCAGATATGTATAAACTAGGTTCTCTGGAAAAAAGTAAAAATAATCAATAATTTATATTTTGATAATTAAGGACTCATTTTTGTTGCAGTGACAACGGTCAAAGCCAAACATATTCCAATACAGTTCTAATAAATGCTAAAGAGGGAATCATATAAATTGATTAAGAAATTCGAACTTTTATCTAGAAAATCAAGTTAGGGTAGCTAAGTTGAATAAAGAACAGCAGAGTTTGAGAACACACAATCTGATTTCAAAATTTGCTGTAAACTCCAAGACAGCACAGTATATCAAAAGCTTGTACAAAAGAACCGAACACAGGTGCTGACAGTGTGGTGGTTAATCTTCATTTTGAATTTGGCAGACTTTAGAATAACTACAGAACCAGAACTCTGGGGTTTCTATGACGGTGTTTACAGAAAGATTTAACAGTAGAGGGAGAAAACACCCTGGATGTGGGCAGCCCCATCCTGTACACTTGCGGTCCCAAGTGAATCAAAATGAGGAAATTAGATGACTACTGGCATGCAGTTCTCTCTGCTTGCTTACTGCAGATGCAGAGTGACTATCTGCTTCAGTCTACAACTGCTCTGACTCTCCCATGTTGCATTATCTGTGTAGCAAGAACAAAAGTTGTCTTGGCATTGTAAATAAAATATATAGAGTCATACACACACAAATATACATATATGCCCTACTCCCTCAAGCCATATGCATCAAAATGCATTTCCACAAAATCAGCCCTTTCAATATTGTATGGTTTATTAGAATTTGTACCTACAATATTCCACCTGGTTGAGACCATACTGAAGACAATAACGTGAAGAAAGAAATAAGATAATAAAGACATTATTCATGATACTAACCACTCTTTCCTAAGACTCCTCTCAGATCCTCTTTTGCATGCAAAAAGTTAAGTATGCTTTTGATTTTTAAATAGACTTGTACATTCAGAATGCAGTCACCACAAACTTATGTGAGGTAATATATATATATATATATATATATATATATATATATATCTTAAAATTTCATTAAATATATATAAAGCATTTTCAATTAGATTTCATGAATGGATTGCTAACAAAATCTTGGAAGATGGATTCGTATATACATATGCATAATTATAAATAAAACTGACACATTCGTACATTTACACTGAGTATGTTTATAGTTATTTTTCCGTAAGTATCTATGGAATTTCTGTGATGATGTTGTTTTAAAGATAATAAGAAGCAAACACTCTCTGGAAATGCAATTAAGTCACTAGGCATGGAGATATTTAAACACCTGACAGCCAAGCCTTGCTGTGAGGTAACTTCCAACATCTGAATCTCTGGAGTTAATCACGACTTCAGAAAGAGCACACTCCTCCTCC
This sequence comes from Mastomys coucha, assembly GCF_008632895.1. Taxonomy (NCBI): domain Eukaryota; kingdom Metazoa; phylum Chordata; class Mammalia; order Rodentia; family Muridae; genus Mastomys; species Mastomys coucha. The sequence continues at coordinate 8,889,779 of NW_022196902.1, forward strand.
TGTGCTGCATGAGTAATTAATCATTAAGGAGTCATTAATCATTAAGAACCCTTACGTTATACAGGGCTGCTGCTTTGGTTTCAAATCAACTGCAGTGGTGCCAAGCAGTAGGAGCAGTGGTTTCCAGCATTAAATATAACTAAGAATGTGGACATTCCTTAGACTCAAAGGGGGCTGTGTTTTGAAATTGAGATTTGAATTGCTTAATAAAAATTACCAGGCATCAATTTGCTGACTTTTGGGTTATATTGGTTATTTGCTGAGAGTATTTTCTAACTTTTTACTAAATATTCTCTCAATATTTTCTTTGTGGAGGTGTGAGCTCTTAGACATATGTGGTACAATGTTGGAGCGTAGTATTAAGAAATCAGTACATTTGCAATTTGACATTTGTAATTGCATTATTTGCATTATTTGCAGGTCTATATCCCACGACCTTAGGAAATAATTGCTATCAGGCATATTTGACTAGGTTTGTTAGACTTTTGACTCTTTTAAGCATATACTCAATCTTTTTAAGTACCAATTTTTAACAGTTCAGAAAACTTTAAATAACTCACAGATCAAGTAAGTATTTTATCAACATCCACCAACCTCATAAGTCTAGTGTTAAAATATTGAGATATTAATGTTTATTTTCTTAATGGAAATATCTACTGTTTTCCAATAATTTCTAGTATGTAAGCCATCCACATGCTTTGTATATATTATCTGTCTTGATGAAAGTCCATTTTTGTTGATATTGATAAAATATTTGGCCAGAAATTTCATTAAAATAATTTTACTTAACTCACAATTTGAGAGGCTAAAAGTCCAAGATATGTCATCTTCTTAGTTCTTTCTCTGAAGAGAGTCTCCTCAGGTGACTCACTACAATAGACTGCCTCATAACAGGAACACAAATAGAAAGGAAACATCATACTGAAGACAAGGAGTCAGGAAGTGATTCACAACTTGGGCTTGTTTTTCAAAACCACCTGTCCTCAGAGGTCCCCAGAAACATCATTTATCTCATCCAAGGGCATCACTTACAGTTACTTAATTGCATCACACTGCATCCTACCTACTAAAGGTCTGATCACCTCAGAGTACTGTCACTTTGGGAATGTAAATTATACAATAGGGATGACAGCAAACCCCAACAGGTACAGTGATTATTTTTATTAACTGATGGATAAAATAGATCACAAAACCATTTAAGAATGTACATGGGATAATTAAACAGCAGAACTCAGGTTTTAAATCTCAGAGGCATGTCTTGTACATTTCAGATGAATACATACATACATGCAATTGACTGAATTACTCCAATCAAAGTGAAGGCCAGTGGAGCACAGAATCTTGTTTTGTTACTCCTATCCTGTATATGTGTTAGAGGATGCTGCTATGACTCACATTAGTTCATTGTACAAGTCCTCGGTGGCTGCTTCTACTTTTTAGATCAGAGCAAGACCTCTAAACTCTTTCTATCTTTGATACGTTTTTAGACACCTCAGCCTATTTAATCTGGTTTAATAGAACAACGTTATTGGATATCTCTTAACTGTATCCTTGATTTTTTCTTACATGGAAAGCTAAGATTAATCATAACTCCATGCCACTAATAAGAAATTCAACTGTTATGGGGTTTCAATGCTTCATTTTAAAAGATATATGCAATTGTCCTATTTTGTCTTTAATTCCATTTACATAAAATTCCACATGATGCAAACTAATCTTTGTGAAATAATGAAGACCATTTTCTCTAGAGAAGATGATTATAACTAAATCAACTTTTTAAAATTTAAGAGTCAGAGTCTACTGTTTCGTCTTTGTCCATTACTCTGACTCCATAACCCACACTTCCTGGAAATGTGTAATTATTTCTGTGTTTCTTCCCCTTCTTTCTCTACTAATGCCTTTTCAACACACCAGAAGAATGTTCATTGTAAAGTTCATAAAAGTTTATGTTTAAAGAACTATGCAAAATTTGAAATTATATTTTTAGGCATCATTATGCATGCTATCACATGAGGTTCATAGTTCCCAAATCCCAGGTCGCCTCCTGGCTGATTTTTGGAGGGATATAATGAAGTCCTTACAGTGAGGAGTTAACTGTGTCTGGACAAATTCCTCAGTAGGTTAAGTGCTTGCTATGTAAACTTGAGAATCTGAGTCCAGCTCACCAATGCTCACATAAACTTGAGTTTTACTTGTGTGTCTGCATACTTGTGTCTGCATGTGTTAGTTTTATGTTACCTTTGACATGAGTTAAGTCATCTGAGAGTAGGGACCCTCAACTGAGAAATAAGAGTGGATTGTACATAGGCCTGCAGTGCATTTTCATAGTGATTGAAGAGGAAGCATTCAACCCAATGTGAGTGGGGTTACACCTGAGCTTCTGCCCCTGGATCCCATGAGAAAGCAGGTTGAATAAGAACTGAGGAGCAAGCAAACAAACAGTACTCATCCATACCATCTGCATCAGGCCCTGCCTACAGGTTTCTGCCCAGTGAGAGTTCCTGACTCCCTCGACTTCCCTTCATGGACTGTGAATATGAATATGTAAGCCAAATGAACAGCTTCCTCTCCAAGATGCTTCTGTTCTTGGTTGCTTATTCATCACAGCAGTAGAAACCATAAGTAGGACAGCATTCTGCCTTTCTTGTCACATGTATTATAGATCTTCTTTACCTATTTGACCTTCCTGGTTCTTTTCTGCTCAGTGTCATTAAAAAGCAGAGAACAATTCTACTGAGAAGTCTACCCAGACATATTTCCAGTTTTCTAACAGTTTTCTCCTTCATGATACTGTCTTGCAAATTTTCACCATCTTACACTATTGTTTTCAAGTGGATACAAGTTTATTTGTCTGCTTCTGTTTCACTTTCTAGTTGTTCTAAATTTGAGTATAAATCTAAATCAGCTAGGCAATCAATGAAGAAAGATAAATTCTAGTTACTGTCTGTAACTAGTGCTTTTATTTTTAATGTATCACAGAGTCCACTTTTCAAAAGTGAATACACTTATGTAAAGAGTTCAGGAAGTAAAATGCTCCCTACACCTGAAAACTGCCTGAGAACTCCCTGCTCACCAAAGAAGCCAAGGTACTGATGCTTAAAACCCAAGAGTGGTTTTGCTTGTGTTTGAATATCTTAGCTCTAGGCAAAATATGATTAAGAGAATATCTGACACTCTGGAGGTAACTCTATATGAAGAGCAACAGAACCAAAGTTAAATAAAAACAAAATAGAACAGATCTGAGAATTATGACTGGGGAATTATCAGAGGGTCTCAACTAGTTTGTGGAATGCACTGAAATCACAAATATAGCACATCAATTATATGGTTGAGGAAATGGAACTGCCAAACATAACAAGTTGGAACTAACAGAGTCCTGTAATTGCACAGATCTTAACCCCAACAGAAAAGGAAGTGATCTGAGAAAGCACATCACCTCTCTGTCAGCCCAGTTCCCCTTGGTGCTGACTTTAGATGCAGTAAGCCAGAGAGTATTAAGAACAGTGTATAAGTGAGCAAAAACAAGTATATTGAAGTATGCTTATAGGAATTTTTACTTCAAATTGAAAACTCCTCAAAATCAACCCACTGGGATTTGGAAAACATTATGTACTAGGACCTGTTTTGTGGTACTGGTTTTCCCTCACCCAACAAAACAAAAGGTATTTTGTATCTTACTTTTCTATCATTAGTGTATGGTATTCACTGCTCAATGAAAACATCGTCTTTTTTTAGAATCTGTTAATCTTTAAATCTAGAGCCAAGAATTCCAAAACACAGTGACTATCTTGAAGAGGTCCTGGGACTTGGTGAGCGGAATGTTCTAGATTGATTAGGGTTTCTGAATGTGTTATAAAGAGACAAACGATATTTTGGTGACCAGAATGGACTGCGCCATTGACAGTGGTTCATAAAATAATCACCATCTTATCCCTCATCTAGTTTTAGCATGTTTATAGTCAGATGAGACTTCATGACAAGTTTAGTAGTAGTGTATGCTATTTCTAAGTTCCCCAAAGAAAAGTTCTGATTGGTACCTCTCTTCTGTTAAAGTGGCCAATAACTTTGAAGTCTTATAGAATCAGATAGGTAATGTGGTACTGGTGACTCTGAGGCATTCTGTAAGTTCTGCTGCAGCTCTTTGTCTCTCTGTCTCTCTGTCTCTCTCTCTCTCTCTCACCCCCTCCTTCCATCCCCCTCTCTCACTTTCTCTTCCTCCTACCCCCTCTCCCTCCCTCAAGTCCTCTTACTCCTCCCTCCTTCCTTTCTTCCCATTTGTTCTCTCCTTCTTCATTAGTTTTGAGGTACTGGAGTTAGAAGTAGAAGCTTTGTAGGTTTTATTACTGAATTTTCCCCACAGCCACCTTATTATAATTCATTTGTTTTTGTTTTGAGCTTTAATTAAATTGCCAGTGTTATTCTTGAACTCACTATAACTCAGGCAGGCCTTGAAATTGTTATCTTCCCGCCCTATGGTGCTCCTCATAATACAGATGACAGGTCTACACCATGAGGCTCATTTACATTTTCTCAGAATACTAAGATTTACATGTGTAGTATAAAATCTCTTGATATTTAAGGGTCTGCACAGTGGTTTGCAAATCTTTTCAAATTGTAACATCATTAAAAAGTATATAATCCAGTATTTTATCTGGTCTAGTTAGTAGTCAGAACATAGGTGTTCTTTTAAAATAGCATACATGCACCTAAACTTACAATATTATTTATCCTGAAAAATTGGTGAGTGTGGATACACGAGTAAAATGAGAGATAAAATATACTCTTTTCTTGGTTGAAAGATCTTATCCACTTAGGTAATCATATAAAGAAAAATTTCCTTAAATTATAGCAAGTAACCAAAGATTAAGATACAGAAAAGAGACTCATGTTTTTCTGGGTTATTAATCTGAAAGAGATTTAAAATTACTATTAGTATTAAAAGTAAGAATTTTAGGTTTTTATTTCTTCTGATATATGGGGGGGGGTGTTCTATAAAAAAGCAGGGTTTTGGCCTTGGTTGAACAAAAGGACCAGTACTTAGCCAGTTGGACTCGTTTTATGGCAGGACCAGACATATGGAACCCTCTACAAACAACATGCAAAAATACTACACAATGACTATTGATTGCCTGGCTTCTGATGGTACTCCTCACAGGGATTTTGGAAAGAATTTGTACCAGATGTTTTGCTATCACAAACATTGTTGAACTTTAGATGACCCTGCAACTACTTCCAACAAGATATGTAAGGAACATTTCTGATGTGGCCTCATAGGACTGCTGTGACGGGTGCTAAAGAAGCAAAGGAGTAATTGGTCCAGAATACAAAGCACAATGACTGTGGCCAATGTTCACAAGTAATGTTCACAAAATCAAGGCTACTTTTGATGAAAAACAAATGTCTGTGATGGCTTGAACATCCTTCTCAGACTGTGTACCCAAGCTTCTTGTGCTCACTTATTGAATTGGCTGAGAAACTCTCTGTGTTGTTCTCCATGGATTTGAGGCATTATCAAAATAAAGGACCACATTTTATTAGGGAAGTCTGAACTGATGTCACAAATACAGAAATAATAGAGAATGAGGAAGGTTTGGTGGCAACACTAGAGAGACAGTGGCAGGAACCACTGAGCAGGCCACATACTAGCTGTAAAAGCAACATGGCAGCCAGCTACATGATAACTGGAGAAGCTAAGCTCAGCCATTTTGTATACACAGGGAGACAAGGTAGAAATCTAAGCCTAAAGAGTGATAAAATTCTCTAGGAAACCGGAAAAGAGGAACTGAAGATCCTGTTCAACAAAAGAGGTGCAGAGAGATGCAGTCTTCCAAAGCATGAGAGTGTCAGGGTCTCTGTTAAGAGCTCATGGGTATTAAGGGGAAAAACAAAAACAAACAAAAAAGCAAAAACAAAAACCAAAGCTGGGTTCTACATTTTGAAAGATGCTTTTCATCAAGAAAGGGTCAAGAAAAGATAAGATAATTGGGAGATATCCAGGATGATTAAAATCTGTTACATACATAATTGAAACTATCAAAGAATAATAAAAAATGATCCCAATTTCTTAAGCATAAGAGCTATACCATTAGCTATTGTCAATATCTAGTCTCCTTAATGTTCAGAAAAGAAATAAAGTATTTTGACATTTTAGGACCATTCAAGTTCTGTAAGCCTTGTAGCTTAGGGGCTACTGTAGTGCTCCTTAAGGCTGTGACACTGCAGAGCACCGCTTGCTCCCATTGCTGTTACGAGCTGGTCACTACTGTTATTGGCAACTGTCAGGCACCAAGTGAAGCAGAAGCTGAGATCAGCACTGAGGATGAGCAAAAGAAACCCCAGGCAAATGGTTAATAACAAAATAGCTTCGATTATCCTCCTATACTATTATATACTATAAAGATTCAAATAGTTTTCTTCACCACGTCCAAATTAGATCATCCTACTTGTAATTGTCTTCAACGTTACAAACATTGCAAGGTATCAGAAACAAGGCTTGGCCCTCTTATCATCTTTTTGTCTTCCCTAATGTCTTTTCTTTTTATCATGTATCCATTGGAATACAGGTTTCATTGCAGTCAGACTGGGAGCCATAGTGGTTTAGAGCAGCCCATAGGTAGTCTAGAAGCACACTGTCCAGACTGAATACCAGGATATGTCACTTCTAGACAGCAGCAGACAATATAGACTAATGTTCTGCTTAGAAATATGATCCATAAAAGAAGAGTATTAATATTTCCTCCAGAGACATCTTGTGAATATAACATGAGATTGATATTCTGTAAGTGAAGTGACTCCATTTGATCTTAGATTTTATTTGTAATGTTCAATAAGTTATCCACAGTTACTTGTGCATGGTATTAGGAAATAGCCCAGAAATAAAAATGACCAACTGCTCTAATCACTCAAATGGTAAATATCTTTATCTAAAACCTTGATGATGTGTGAAGAATCCTAAACAAACATAAATTTAGTCATATATTCTTTATAGTAATGTCTTTAAGTGTGTACTATAAATCAGCTATTCCAAGATAATTATCCTTGTTCATCTTTGCAAAAATATTCCACTACTATAGCAGAAAAATCAATTTAATATACCTCCTATTGCCTTATGATGTAAATAGAATGGTATAAATATTTGTTTGGAAGGCTGTGGTTAGGGCTTAAAATAACTCATCATCCTCTCTAGTAATAACTGAGAGTGGCCTTTCTCCTTATTATGTGACCAAAATGCTGATGTACTGTTTAGATAAAGCACTTGGTCCTAAGTACAGAAATATTCTCCAGCTTGCTTTTATACTGTTCTTCTCTATGACCAGAGAGAGAATTGAAATCAAGTTTTACTCACAGACTTGAATTACATCTGTCAATATTCTTGATCAAAGAGAGTAAAATGATTTGGTATTGGGTGATAGAAAAGGACTGAAGCCCAGAGGGCCAGCAGAAAGAATGAAAACAGGCAATCCCAGGAGGTAAGAGGTTGGGGGCAACATTCAGAATGCACCAGAGACCTGGGAGGTGAGAGACTCTCAGGACTCAAAAGGCAGGAACTTAGATGAAATGTCCAATAGTAGGGAGAGGGAACTTATAGAGTCCACCTCCAGCAGGAAGACAGGACATCAAGTGTGGGATGGGGTTACCATCCAACAGTCACATCTTTGATCCATAACTGTTCCTGTCTGAAAGAATTACACGGATGGAAATGGAGAGGAACCTGAGGAAAAGAAGGTCTAGTAACAGGCTCAAGTGGGATCCAGCTCAAGGGGAGGTCCCAAGGACTGACACTGTTACTGAGGCTATGGAGTGCTTACACAAAGGGACCTACTATGACTTCCCCCCAAAAGACCCAACAAGCAGCTGAAAGAGTCAGATGCAGATATTTGTACCCAACCAATGGACAGAAACAGCTGAACACTGTTGTTGAAATAGGAAAGGCTGAAAGAAGCTGAGGAGAAAGGTCATCCTGTAGGAGGACCAGCAGTCTCAATTAATCTGGACCCCAGAGATCTCTCAAACACTGGACCACCAAGCAAACAGCATACACCAGCTGACATGAGCCCTCCAACACACATAGAGTAGAGGACTTCCTTTGTAAGGGGTATTCATTCAGAGGTGGTGCACCTAACAATCAAGAGACTAGAGGCCCAAGGAAGCTTAGAGGTCAGGTGGGGTAGGGGGTGGAGGCATCGCACATGGAAGCAGTGGCATGGGGAGGAGATATGGGATGTGGAACAGTTGGAGGGTGGATCTGGGGGGCATTAAATATGGAGTGTAAAAAATAAATTAATTTTAAAAATTAAGTATAATATTACTTTAAAAATTAAAGAAAATGTTTTAGGCTGACATCAATTAAAAGGGTAACTTTCATTTCTTAGCACCAAATAATACGTTATGAGGAATAACCATACGGTATTATAAATATTCTATGCTACTCCCACTCTTTTAATGACTTCAACTAGGAAAGAGAATGATGAAAGAAAAGATAACAGGTAATATCAAATCATCTGAATTCCACTGATCATTTTAAACTATTGAAACTAGCCTGAGGGATGAGGGAAAGATGAGAAATTGGGAGTAAAATCCAGATGCAAAGAAACATCCCAAGCTTTGCTTGGCTTCGGCTTATCTTGGTTATACAAAGCCACCATTAGGATGGACAAGTAAGGGCTTCTAAATTGAAAATTCTGTTTATTTGGTGTAGCATTTAAGATTTCCTTGTCTTCTGAGAGGCTCTGACAGTACCTGACTAATACAGGTGTAGAGGCTCACAGCCATCCATTGAACTGAGTACAGGGTCCCCAGTGAAGGAGTTAGAGAAAGGACCAATGGTGCTGAGAGGTTTGCAGCCCCTTAAGACGAACAACAATATGAACTAACTAGTACCCTCAGAGCTCCCAGGGTCTCAACCACCAACCAAGGTCTGCACATGGTGGGACTGATTGTTCTGGCAGTGCGTGTATAGTGGAGGATTGCAAATTCGATCATCAATGGGAGGAGAGGCCCTTGGCCCTGTGAAGGTTCTGTGCCCCAGTGTGGAGGAATGCCAGGGCCAATAAGCAGGAGAGGGTGGAGTGGCAGGCATGGGGAGTAGGGAGGCAGCTGGGGTTTGTTTTTGTTTGTTTCTTTGTTTTTTAGAGGGGAAACTGGGAATGGAGAAATTTACATGTAAATAAAGAAAATATCTAATAAAAATTAAAAAACAAAAAAAAGATTTCCTTGTCTTTAAATGCTTATATCTAAATGTGTTGCTAAGAAGAGGGAGAGAGTGAAGTCAATCCTGCAGTTATAGTTTTAGAATTAGCCAGAAGACTAATTACAAATGAAAGAATCATTTTCTCCCTTCTGCTAATGTCTGTTTAAGACAGTGTCATTACAAGAAAGAGGCTAGAGGTAAATATGATATAAAGCTTTTTGACAAGAAACAAGGACAGCCTGCAGAAAACAGTATTATAATGGACACATTTTATTGAAGGAAGATGTTAGAGTTAATTCTAAAGTCCCCTAAATGCCACTGTATTATGATTACAGATTATAAGTCATTTACTCCAGTAATATCTACTGGCTTTTGTAGGTCTTTACAAGGTGAAAAAAAACCAAAAAACAAAAGATAAAACCAGGTGACTGGGCTTAGATAAATCAAGAATTACATGAAAATTAACATTGCATAAGACATGTCACTAAAATATTGTTGCCGATAATTTTCCATACGGTTATTAAGAATGCAAAGGCTTCAAGGACATGAAAGTTGGGTTTATTTTTCAAGAAGACAGCATCTTATTGGTCCAAAACAGGAAAGATATTTCCATGCAAGAAACAGAGGCGCAGTCTTTCTCTAATGCTCTACTCTTGCACATTAGTGTAAATCTTCACTCCGCCACAGTATGTTTTCTACTGAAATTAAGACAAACATCAAACTAAGTAAATTAAACCAAATTTACTGTTCAAAATATTAATAACACTAATCCCAAAGCAGTTTTGTGTTAGCCTCAATCATATGTACTGCACCTGGTTATCTCTCCACCTTGGCATATTAAGTCTCTTTGAGGTTAGGCACTTCTTGTCCCCCTGAGGCCAGACAAGGCAGCTCAGCTAGAAGAATATACAAAAACTTTTGGGATAGCCCTGGCTCCAGTTGTTTGGGACTCATATGAAGGCCAAGCTGCACATCTGCTACATATATGCAGGGAGGGCTAGGTCCCCTGTATGTTCTTTTGTTAGTGGTTTAATATCTGAGAGCCCCAAGGTTCCAGGCTCATTGAATCTGGTGGTCTTCCCATGGAGTTCCTATCTCCTTAAGAACCAAAATCTTTCTTCCTATTTTTTCATAAGTATTCTCAAGCTCCAAACACTGTCTAGTTGTGGGTGTCTGCATCTGACTGTGTCAGCTGTTGTGTGGAGCCCTTCAGAGGGCAGCCATGCTAGGCTCCTATTTGCAAGCATAACAGAGTATCCTTAATAGTGGCAGAGATTACTGCTTGCCTATGGGGTGGGTCTCAAGTTGGGGCAGTTATTGGAATTATTGGTTGGCCTCTCCTTCAGTCTCTGCATTTCTTGTACACAGGATAAAACCTGAGTTGAAAGTTTTGTGGGTGAACTGGTGTCCTTATCACTCCATTGGGGTTCTTGTCTGACAACCTCTTAAGGTTCCATATCCCCAATACTGTGAGTCACAGCTGAGGACATCTCCATTAATTCTTGGGCACCTGTAGCCCGTGCGGTCGTCTCGCCGGGAAGAAGACACGCGGACACTAGGTTCCTTCTGTAGCAACTGTTTATTGTCTCCATCCATAGGGAAAAAGGGTCGAGCCCAAAATCCGCACTGCTTATATAC
>NW_022196902.1:8902548-8924146 GCF_008632895.1 Mastomys coucha
CTCACTCTGTCCTGCAGTTCTGAAACCTACCAGCTGTTGTAAGGTTCTCCCGGCGTCCTGGGTTTCTCCGCACCAGCTGTAGCCCGCTCGGTCGTCTTGCCAGGAAGAAGACACGCGGACACTAGGTTCCTTCTGCAGCAACTGTTTATTGTCTCCATCCATAGGGAAAAAGGGTCGAGCCCAAAATCCGCACTGCTTATATATACCACAGTGTGGGCGTGTCTGCCCATGATTGGCTGTTCGCTCATTACCCTACGTAACGCCCCAGGATGGGCCGTGACATAGCGTCCTTTTCACTCCATGCACATGCGCAAACAGTTGTCCACTAGGAGTTAACAGCGGAAGTAGGTTCCATCCTGCCATGGCGAATGCCTCTCAAGATTCACGGCTCCCCACAGGCACCTACTTATGCCAACTCTCTGCCTCTTCCTGGAGATGCGCTCTATCTCCCCACCCCTGTCAGTTGCAGATCTCCACTCATTCTCATGGCCACCTGGCCATCTCTCCTGTCCTCCGCACACCTGATCCTGAATCCTCCATTGCCTTCCCCATCCCCTCTCCCACCCAGTTCCCTCCTTTCATCTGCCTCTTATGACTATTTTATTTTTCCCTATTCTAAGTGAAATTCAAGTATCCTTGCTTGTCATAGGACACCCATGCTACACTCCACAGATCCAAAGAAGCCAAACAAGAAAGGCACAAGCAAGGATGCTTGAATCTCAGTGCCTCTTTTTACACTACTGCAAAACATAACTCTCAGAGGCTTGTTTTATTAGCTTTGTACTTAAAGAGACACTGACCCAAGCCCAAACCACCTTGCATGTATCACATTTGAGAATAAAGCACCCTATGTGGACAGGAGATAGACAAATTTTATAAGTCCTATCGTAAACACTTCAGTTAAGTAGAAATTAAGGTGACTAAACTACTTCTTTCCTATCAATGTGTTTAACATTGATTTGTGGTAGTTTATCATTAATCCTATATGTTGATTAATTAAACTTAATTTATTTTTAATTTCAGAATTTCAGATTAGGTTTTTATCCATTGATAATGATATAACTGGCACTAGCATTCTAGACGGATATAGCCTCATACATGTTTATTTTAATTTTATTATGGCAGTACAAGACTTCATAATTTCAAATCAGAGTAGGCTTTGTGATAAAACAAACATGAATGAATTTCAACATAGTCAATATTTTGTCATATTCCCTGTGTCAAAATTGTTTTGCAGAAGAATTCTAAAGAAAATTATAAACGGTGTATGCAGTTTAGTGTGTACCATTTGTATAATACTCAGAAGTCCCTAGTTTTCAACAGCAGGCATCAAGGAAATTAATGACAAAATGTGGTTTCAAAACCCTCTTAGTACTTAGTATACATTGTTGTTTTAAAGAAGAAAAGATAGTCAATCTAAACTTAATAGCATGGCAAAATTAGCAGCATACACTCAGTATTATTGAAACTAAAAATCCATATTTAATTTCCTCTAGTAATAATCACACTGCTTCTGCAGCTTCTTTGCCAGAAAGAACTAAATGAGGAACACAAATAACATCCATATGAGGAGCTGGATAGATCGCTCAGCTGTTAAGAGTATGCAATACTCTTGTAGAGAAGAACGAAGTTCTCTACATAGCACCCATATCAGGAAGCTCAGAGAAGCCTGTGACTCCAACTCCTGAGGCAGCCTTCCCTATGCCTCTGGCCTTAGTGAACACCTACACTCAAGTGCATATGCTTACACACAAACAAAGACAAATAAAAATAGTTAAACATAAATTCTTATAAAATTTAACATCTAATACAATGTCTATTAAAGAATGCAGTAGTGGCACAGGCACTTTGATGATCTCTCTAATTGAACTTAAGACCTGTTTTAAAAAAAGGATACCACCATGCCTCTTACTAGAAAGCCAATAACTATTCAGTGTTAGTGAAGTCATGGTTATTAGAGAGAAACTACAACCACTAATTAACTAATCCAGCAGAATCCCAACAATCTACAAACATTTGACCTTTTACTCAAAGATAAATATAGTCTTCACCTTTATAGGAAAATTTCTTTTCACAACAGATAGAAAGCGGTGAAGAAAACAACAAACAATGTAAATAAAAAGTTGTATAGACCCAGTTTCTTTGAATAAATCTACAAAACATTAACATACTTCTGTCCCAGATTGTGGAAGAGAAGGCAGAATGACTGTAGAAGCCAGAGGATCAGTGAGTTTGCTATGAAATTGTGTGCCCTAGTAAGATCAGAAGATATGCCTCTAAAGCTTTACCAATATGCTGATTAAATGTGAGCTGAACCAGGAAGACACCAGTGAACATGGACAACTGGAAATAAAAAGCCCATGAGTCTTCAACCCTACAAAAAGAACTACAGGTAACTGAGTAAAGCTAGGAGCAGAGAAGAACATAACAATTGGTTTTCTAGTGTCAAATAATCAGCCCTGAAACCATACATACAAGTAATATTATATAGACTCAATAGACTGTATACACACACACACACACACAAACACACACAAATATATTTAGGCATGCAATAATACTTAGTACAAAAGAGGCAACAAATTTTAAGGAGACCTAGGAGCATGTGGAAGGGTTTGAAGAAATGATAGCCAAAGAAGAAATATAATTAAGTCAAAATGTTGAAAATAGCCAAAAAAAATACTAAAATATTTAAATGTAGTATTAATATAGAATAGCATCATTATTTTTAATATATATCATGTTACTTAAAAAGGAACCAAATTATTTATGTTGTCTCACTGTATTGGTAGGTACATATTGTGAAAACCATTGGGTTTTGTTGTAGGATTTGCATTATACCATCTAGTATAGGACAATCATCTTAACATTATGATATAATCTTATCTCTCCTGTCCCTACATCCTTTTCTGTTCAGAATCTTCTATTTTTATGACTTTCTTATCCCAAATCCATTTGTAATAGAAAATGTGTTACTTTGTCAGTTTGACTTATTTCAGTTACCATAATGCTTTTAAATCCCATCCTTTACCTGAAGTCAATATATTTGTTTTTATAACTGAGCAAATCTCCTTGAGTGCATATATGTGTGTGTGTTCTTTATCTATTCATTCACTGGTAAGATCTATGCTGATTCTATATCTTGACTATTAAAAACAGTGCTATGGTTAAAAAGGAGCATATATGCTGTATATATATATATATATATATATATATATATATATATATATATAGAGAGAGAGAGAGAGAGAGAGAGAGAGAGAGAAAATATATGTGTATATAAATATGTATACATATGTATAGCTAAAATTGTCATTATTCAAAAGAACTGTGAATGTGTGTGGGGTGGGTGGGTGTAGGTGTATGTGTATGTGTATAGAAATTGTAAAACTTCACCCCTGGATCATGTGAAAGTTCTGCTTCTAGTTGTTTGAGGGACTCCCTTACTGACATACATAGTGGCTTCATTAATTTCTGTTCTACTAACACTGCATAAGTACAATTTTTCCTCTCTCTATATTCCTCATATTCATTGGTTTCTTTTAAATTGTCTTGATATTGTAGCTTTGATTCTTTTTAAAATTGCTGAGCAACTTTAAACAACATTTCATACTTCCATTGGCCATTTGTATTTCTTCATTCAATGCTTTTCTATTCACTTCACCAGCCGAACTGTTGACAGTGATGTAGGAGCTATCTATCTATATGAAAGGGATAATACCTATGTTAAAAGCTGCAAGTTATTCACATAAGTTGCAATACAGACATGGCCTGCTGTTGAAAGAAAGATTAGGAGTTAAAATATTGCAAAATTTGAAAATAGAGATAGATTAAGAAGAAGAGCTTATAATGGGTTGTGAGATAACAAAAGTAGGTGAATAAAAGACAGGGCAGGGTTCTGGACAATGACAGCACTTGCTACTCCTCCGTAGGCTCTGGGGAACATAGGTAAGGTACCACTGACTTTTCTTGTATTCTTGCTTTTAATGCAGGTAATTGTAACAAACTAAGTTTTATGTGGTCATCACCTCTAACAAGAAGCTCCTGCCTATAAGACTACCCTATAGACAGGAAGCTAAATATGATGTAACCAAAAAAGACTGCAACTCCGTTTTATAGCTCTGATAGAACTGACCCTCTGTCACAGTAGAACTTAAAGCTGATTTATGTGATTATGAGAACAGGATTAGACTTAACAACTCTTTAGGCATCTCCAAGAGCAGAGGTAGAAATACTACCCAAAGGCTAACAGTTATTCAAGGCCAGGTCTCCATAGCATGATAACCTTGATCATACTACTACATTGATAGCTTGCATTTTGTTTTACTGTTATTTCAAATGAATCCTTTCAAAAGGTGCCATTAATTACAATGTTCTATTTTCCTCATAATTATTCAGTGCATTAAAATGGTATCATTGGTTTACTAATTATTTCATAAATACTGATTTACTAATTATTTTATAAATATAAATAAATAAATTATAACATTATATTTTATAATTTATTTTATAAATATAAATAAATTTTATAGGTTTAGTGGTATGAATATAATTATGCTTTATTTTGTAGATGACTATATTTAGATATTTTCCAATGTTAAAATAACATAGTTATGGAATACATTGAAGAACTATACCATTCTTCACTTTTACAGTTCTTGAATCAATTTGTTAGTCCTTTATATAAGATTTTCCTCCTGAATTGATGGATGGCTTGACTTTTAGCTTCTCTTTCTTTCAGATATCCTGCCTTAAGTTCTACTCTAATGTACATGAGTTCATATAATAATGGTTAAACTGTTCTCTCTTCTTTCTGCTTCTCTGAAAACTTCTGGGACGTTTGAAAATGCTTCCACTGAGGAACCATGGAAACAATTGCACAGTGATCCTTGGAGCCACTGAATTCAGATTTCATTTCTATTGGTTTTGATTAGATCTTAATAGTTTTGATTCTCTAGATTCCTCCAGATTGACTTTCATCATTAGTCTATCTTCCTAATTAACTATCAATCTGCATTCAATTTACCCCAGAAGTATGAAAGGTTCAGAGTGCTCTACATGAAAAGGGTTCGTAGGAAATGGTTCTCAGTATTTCACTTGGTCTTTTGAGCTAAAATCATTCAACATTATGTCAAGGAAAGAAGGGTTTGGGAAAACTGGTACTCAGACTCAAAAGGCTTTTTTAGAATTGGAATTTGAAGAAAAATGCCAACCATGAGGATGAGTGATCCATATAGAATTCTGGGAGAAGGACTCTCCATGACAGAAAATAACAAATGCTAAAGATTGCATAAGTCTGAACTGTTGTAAAATGAGTAAAAATGAGAAAACTAAGATTGTGTGAAAGATCAGAGTGACAGGGAATTGTACTGATTCTTTAACATTGATGCCAATGTTAAAGTTAGCCCATCCCCCTCTGTTTAATAAGAATTTGGTAGAAGTTTCAGTACATATTTTAAAAGCTTCATGTTTTACTGTCGTAAGAAAAACTCAAGAAGGATGGATTACAGCAGAGCACTCTGAGAGTCAGCCTTTCAGCCTTCCAAAGAGCATAAGAGGAACTGTGAGCATCTGAGATGCTTGTCTTTGAAGTGAAAGCAACCATGTTTAGCAGCGCTTGGGACTGTCTTTTCTTTGAAAATCTATACTATCTCTGCCAGGAGATCCTCATAGATATACTTTAAAAAATTTTAGTTACACTTTATAAAATATCTAGACTAGTGATTCTCAAACTGTGGGTTGTAACCCTTTTAGCAAATCTCTCTCTCTCTGAAAGTATTTACATTATGATTCATAATGGTAGTAAAGTTGTAGTTATAAAGTAGCAAAAAAACAATTTTATTCTTTCAAGCAACACATCATGAGAAACTGCGTCAATATATATATAGACACACACACACACACACACACACACACACATATATATATATATATATATATATATATATATATATATATGACTATAGGATTGCAGATATTGGGTTTCGTCATTCCTAAAGAACTCAATTATCAAGAGTCCCATATAAGTGATGACTAATAAAAGTAAAGAATATTTATATAATTATTCTGAATTGACCTTTATGACAACTTGAATGCTTATCAAGTGATCAAGAAGATAATGATTAATCAGGGATACCATAAAATAAATAAAATTGCTCTCTAGCAATGGCTGAGTCAAATTCTTGCAGATGACATTTAAATGTGAGAGTTCTATCTTTTATGCCTCTCAGCAACGTGAGTCTAAGCAGAAGAAAACTCCTTTTAGCCTGCTTCTGTTTTCCCAGTACCAGAGTCTATAGAGATACTCTTCCCTATCAATTCCTATGATAGACAATTTAAGAATTATTTACTGAAAGTACCTGACCAATCACTTCTATGCAAATTCTATGTTGTATTGATAATTTTCATTAATGTGCCTTTAGAAGTATTTTTCACATTTATTTCTGTTATCTAACAATTTTAAAGTTTAAGCACACAGGAATAGCATGACTATATATTCCGAGTGGCTAATAAAAACACTTCGGAAAAATTCAATGGAGTTTACAAGGTCTCCAAACCCTTTCAGAATAGTAAGCCTTGAAATTTTGTGCTCATATATTATCACAGATTCCTTATGGGAAGAGCTTAAAATAAAACTAAAAATAATAAGCAGATTGCAACCCAAACCATTAAAAATAAACAATGCTTTGTCATTACATAGTAAGTTATAAATATCTGTTCAATTTTGTGATTGCTTTTAATCTGAAGTGCAGATCGGTGACATGCAACCTACATGACAAACATCACACCAAAATGCTGCAGAAACTTTCTTACAATAATCAGGGCTTGAAGCATAGCTTTCGGCTTTCTAGTTGTTATTGTTGCTGCTGCTGTTTTTCTGTTTGTATTCTCTGTTCTGTTTTGACCTCCCCTTCCACCCTACCAACAGCCAAATATGTTCTGCAAGCAACTGCAAAGTGAGCCTATTTGAAGTTTCCAAATAAAAACAAACTTCTGTCAGATACATCCTTTCATTTTCATTACTTTTTTAAAATTAACTACAGTGTGTCTTGGTCATATTCACCCTTCCATTTAATTCCTCCCAGAGGCAACCTCCCTTTTCTACTCACCCAATTTTGTGTCTTACATTTTGTTAATTCACTAAGTGCTAACCAAATACTCCTGGATATATGGCCTTCTTCTAGACTGTGAGCAATTTACCACACTATTAAGTAAGCCAACTTCACCCCTGCCAGCAGCTCTCGGGTACCAACTCCCAGAGCACTAAAACAAGGGCTGGTAGTGCTGAGTTCCACTGTGCATACTGGGATTGGGTATGGCTTGAATTGAATCAGATCCTATGCATGCTGCCTCAACTACTATGAATTCATTTAGGAAACTGTTACGCTATGTCTAGAAGACACTTTTCCTCATAGTTATCCATCATCTTTGACTCTTAAACTCTTTCAGCAACCACTCTTCTACATCCTCACTGAACCTTGGAACTATGAAATGTTCAAGAGATGTGAAATTTTCTTACATTCTCTTACTCCCTGTGACAAGTGTTGAGAGGGGCACTAATCTACCCAATATCAGTAGAAGTAAATAGTTTACTCTTTATTTAACAGAGTAAAAATAGCAGGTTTCTTTAGTGGCCTAAGACCTGTCTAGCTATGGTACCAAGAACTTTTGTTCATTTCAAATTTAAGCACTGTTAAGCTTTTGTGGCCTGTCTGAGATAGGATTTTACCACTGTGAACAGACACTATGACCAAAGCAAGTCATATAAAGGAAAACATTTAATTGGGGCTGGCTTGCAGGCTCAGCGGTTCAGTCCATCATTATCAAGGTGGGAGCAGGCCAACATCTAGGCAGGCATGATGAAAGCAGAACTGAGAGTTCTACATCTTCATCTGAAGGCTGCTAGTGGAAGACTCGCTTCCAGGCAGCTAGAAGTGTCTTAAAGCCCACACCCACAGTGACATCCCTACTCCAACAAGGCCACACCTACTGTAACAAAGCTACACCTTCTAATAGTGCCACTCTTTAGGCTGAGCATATACAAACCATCACATGGTCCCTGTCTGTCTTTGGGTATAATCTAGTGGACCCAGGTAACTACAGGTGGCTCTTGTAGCCAAAGAAGTATAGACAGACCTAGGTTTTTATTCTCACTGGGGAGATGGGGTCTTCATTTATTTTCATAAGATAAAATCATATCAGGGCATGGAACAAATGCAACGCCACTCTTGAAAGTTTATGATAGTTTGTAAAAGGATAATTTTGCTGAGTGAATCTTGCCTGACTTCCATACTCGGATACAATCAGCCTCCAGAGGGAAAGCTCCTGAGTTGTGATTTCATCCAGGCGCCCAGCTAAGTGTTCTTCTTCTATCCTCTCTATGAATGTACCTAAGAATGAATTTACCTCAACACACTGAGGTCAGAACAATACAGAAGATGGAAAAAAGCTCTTGAGAATCAAATAGGCTTTTTAAAAGTACCCAAATTACAGTGAATACAACTGGAATTGAAATGGACTAAGAACACCTTTAAGCATGAACAAAGGCCAATAGGAAAAA
Organism: Mastomys coucha; assembly: GCF_008632895.1. Lineage (NCBI taxonomy): Eukaryota > Metazoa > Chordata > Mammalia > Rodentia > Muridae > Mastomys > Mastomys coucha. The sequence goes on from NW_022196902.1 coordinate 8,911,109, forward strand.
GACTTTAGCTATTGAGGAAATAAAGCTATCTATCCCTGATAGAGCAGAAGTTGGTGAAATATTCAACTCATGCAACAATACAGACCAAAGAAGGAATCATTTTTAGATAAGAGGACAAAACTAATGGATATTCTCAGCTAGCCTAAAAGCTGTGTTACCGCAATAGAGCAAAGATAATGGCTTCTACCTCTACAATTCCTTTCAATGATTGTTTTGCCAATACACAGTGTAAAAGAAACAAAGACTAATAATTGCTTGTCAGTATTGACAAAGCATGACGGGCCTTGTGAAGGAGAAGAGCTGGGGGAGGAAGGTGGGTGCCACTTTCCACTATAGAAAGTACTGACAAGCTGTGCTTCCTCCAGGCCGAGGAATGAGAAGAGAAGAGACATTTGAAGGTCAAGTGAAATGAGCTGTTTTTATCTTTCCTGTTAACAAAACACATTTCAAAGGCCAAATTTGAGTCACTGAGGAAAATTGAAAAGGTGCAAAATGATGCAAGAAAATAACATTGACTTAGAATACCGGATACCAATCCCCATTATATGTCGGTTGCCGGAAAGCTGCTGGGCTGTAGAATCATAAGCAAAATAGTGAATCATGACGTGTTTCAGAGTATGGAGAAGACTCAGATTGCAGTCAGATTTCTCAGTGACACATAATACAAAACACTCAAACTGGCTTATGCATCAGAAATTTTTTAGGAAGTGCAAAAAAATGATAGATGATAAATAATTGACACAATACCTTCAACTGAAGTAGCCTCAAAGGAGAGATCCTGAACAAACCACTCTCCTTAAAGGTACAAGGAACATTTACTGTATGTTTAGAACAGTGGTTTTCAACCTTCCTAAAGCTGAAACCTATTTAAGACAGTTCCTCATGTTGTGGTGACCCCCCCAAACATAAAATCATTCTGTTGCTACTTCATAATTGTAATTGTGGAACTGCCATGAATTGTGAATTGTAATATAAATATCTGATATGCAGGATACCAGATATACAATCCCCAAAGAGGACACAAACACAGGTTGAAAACTACTCATCTAGAGTTTTATGGAAAGTGTGGACTTGAGGAACTTCAAATGACGGAAGAGTACAATAAGAGGCTGAAATGGGAACTCATCAGCATTTCATTCAGCTGAACTCAGAAACAGGCTTTGCCCAGCACGATCTTACAACAAAAATAAGAGATGAAAAAATGAATGGCTAAGAATTAAATACCAAGAAAAATAGTAGTGTCTTATCAATGTTTAAATCATTTTCCTAAGATTTAAAAACAAACTCATTTTATATCTGCCCTGTGCAAGAGTACAATAATTGAATACTATCTTGAATGTTTTAAGGCAGGAGGGTTTATCCAGCCAGATGCTTAGGATGACAACAATAGTCAATTATCTTAATAACGTAAACAATAGCAACATTCAATTATGTGAGGGTCAGACTTGTCCTATACTAGCTTTGGAATTTTCTACCTGCATTTTAGCAGTAAATCTCATTCCATGAGTATTTTTTTCTTGGATATCCTACTTGGAACTCACTTTGGGAAGCAGTGAAAGACTAAAAAACTGTACTCAGTTAACAGATTTGATGTTAAATAGTCTTAGTGTTTTGTTTGAAGACCCATCCTGTCCTATTACCAGCTGGATGCCAGTATAGAGGAGTAATCAGTTAAAGAATTTTCTAGTTGCCAAAAACTTTGGTAAAAGTTAATAAGACTTTATTTTCTTGAAAATGGTGTGTGTGTGTGTGTGTGTGTGTGTGTGCGCGCGCGTGCACGCACTCACTAGGGCGTGGTGTATACATACATACACGCCAGAAGAGGACATACGGTGTCTTTTATTGATTTCCACCTTTCCTTTTGAAATAAAGTACTTTATTAAACCTGAAGCTCACAGTTTGGGCTAGAATAGATAGCCAGAGAGGACCTAGGATTTATAGGCAAGTACAATTACATGAGTACTGGGGATTTAAACTCACCTTCTCCCACATTCAAAACAATCACTCTGACTGATTGTACCATCTTCCTACTCCCAAAATCCTATTCTTATGTTAGATAACGCTTGCTGATAAAGTTTAAAACAAGAAAGTCATCTTATTTATTGGCTTCAAACTGTTTAAGAAGTACATTTGAATAATTGATTGAGATTTCAGGTCAGGAAGTCAATTAAACAGTGCTAAAGCTAAGATATGCCCTTTTATAGACAAGTGTCTTACTTTTAATTCTTAACATTACACAATCTACAATTATCTGAAATAGAGCTTCGGTTGAGAAACTGCCTATATCAGATTGGTTTATGTGTATGCAAATAGGAATTACCTTATCAAATGAAAAGGGAGGTACAACCAATTGTGGGCAGTATCATATTTAGGTAGGTGGTCCTGGGTAATATAATAAAAATAGCTGACTAAGACTCTAAATAAATTAGTGAGTAAGCTAGCAAAGCAAGCAACATCTATCATTGTTCCTGTCTACTTTCCTGGTTATGAGTGAGATCCTGGTTAAGAGAATTTGTGCATGAAATAGCACGTGGTCCTTCCTTTGGGTTCCATCTCTGAGTCTCTACGTTCCTTCAGTAATGGAATGTAACCTGGAAGTATAAGATAAAATAAATCCCTTTCTCTCCAAGATGCTTTGGGTAATGATAACATATCATAGCATCACCTCAGATGCTTTATCATAACATAGTGAAATGAAAATCAATACACAAATGTCATCATTACATAGACAATCAAATACATGAATCCTGGTCAAATTTTCCCCATTTTTATTTTTTCTCACCATTTTTCTTCAAGATATGTAGTTATTTGGGAGGCTGATATGACTATTATGTGGAAAGACTAAATTAATTTCCTGCAATTTGTCCTTGGCCTCCACATGTGCCCACATAGAAAGAGAAGTAGGTAATAAGAAATTAATTTTAAAAATTCTCCATTCGATATATTGTCTAAAATCACATTACGTCTAAAGAAGCAATATTTATACTATTTATTCTTCTACTGGAAATGCCTTTTAGAAAACAACAAACCCAAATAACGTTTTCCTTAGGACACTGTTTAGTTTACGTTTCCTTCTTATAATTTATGTGAGATCTACATAGTGCCTTGGCAATTATGCTATTAAATTTAAAAAATATTGAGACTAACATATCTTTCTATTAAAATCAAGTTCTAATAATCCTAACAGTTAATTTTCTAAGTTAATTATGTGACTTTTGCACCACCAGATTATCTAAAGAATAAACAAAAATACTGTAATTTTAGCAACTTTATTGCTAAGTCTATATTTAGTATTTTTTGCCTTTTCTAAAGCATAACCACTAAATTCTCCCCCAAATAAACCTCTTTTCCTGTCAAACATTGGGCAAATTAGGGGTTAAAAAATAGCTTAGCACCATGTTTAACATGTCTTACAGAATATCTATACATACTAGTAGGATGATCTCAGAATTTACCATTAGAAATCCTACATTTAACTTTCTATAAAATCTGAAACAACTATGTCTTTACAGTTTCTACATCACTCTTCCAGAAACATTAATCCAATCATGTACATTCTGAATTACACTAAAGATTGTGTCAATTTTAAATAAATAATTATTAAACTTTATGTTTTGAGGACCTTAATCTGTGCTTCCAATACAAATGCAAAAAGTAACATCCAAAAATTTTGCCTGAATTGTTGAAATGAATAAGCACTTGAATAAATTTTTCTATGATGATAATACTACAGGAATCTGTTCATCTGCATTTCAGAATAGAAAATGTACTTTATAGCTGTATAGTTATGAGAGTCACAAATAGAATACAGATGAATTTCTATAATAAAATACTACAATGATGTACCTATATCTATCCCTTTAAAGTTTAATTGCCAGTGGTCATATATTACTAGTTTTCAAAGCAACACCCCAATGTATTTCTTAATTTCTTCATTTAGGTATAGGAATGGGATACCTTTCTCTTAAAAGATGGGAGATAGACTTAATTTGTTTTTGTTATATGAATATATTCTAAAAAGTCATTCTTAAAAATCTAATTTTAATTTTTAGATGAAATTAAGGAGTCTAGCTATAGATTCTTACATTCTTTTAGTTAAGAGATGATTGCTATCATATCTGATGGCATTTATACTTATTGATCAACTCGTTTCCATAATTTAATTATGATTGCTTTAATTAAGTTATGATTTTTGAAGCCAGTAAAAATTAAAATAAAAAACTATCTATAAATATTAGTGACTAGGTTCAGCAGGTAAAGGTATTTGTTGTCAAGCCTGGTAACTTGAGTTTAATCATGTGGACCTACTTTGTAAATGTGAGTTTTCTGTTGACCACTAAAACCACATACTATGCCAAAATGCATATATACATGTAGGTAAACTTTAAAAATAATTAAAAGTATATATATATTCAGTTATTAATAGCCACCCTAATTGTGATTTTTCCAAAAATCTACTAAACAGAAATGTGAAAGAGAAAGAAATAAAAATTAACATATACTAATATTCAGTGGTATAAAATGGAACTGAGAAGCATATCCTAGGGTCCTAGCAGGCCTCACTGGACACAGTACTGGTATGCTTTTCTATATCTGGAACTCAGAATCTGATAAAGATTTTTTGCTGTTTATTCAAACCATGCCTTCAATTTTATTTTCTAAAAGGTTAAAATTTTCATTTCCACGTTATCTTTGATTTTTCTTCCAACTACATACTCTTTACTCTTGTTCTTCTATTGCAACACTTCTGTTAAAGTTAGGGAGAAAGCAGTTCTTTGCAGCTACACAGGCATATCCAAAATGTGAGGACACCCTTAATTGGATTAAAAAAAAAAAGCAGCCTACATAATGGAAAATATCTCACCAAACCTACATCTATCAGATGACTAATATCCACAATATAGAGAGAACTGAAGGAATTAGACACCAACAAGCCAAATAACACAATTAAGATAATGGAGTACAAAGCTAAACAGAGAATTCTCAGCAGAGAAATTTCTAACGGCACTTAAGAAAATGTTCAGTGGTCTTAGTCATCAGGGAAATGCAAATCTAAACAACTTTGAGATTCCATCTTATACCAGTCAAAATGGCTAGTCAAGAAAGTCTACCAAGAATATGAAGCATGTGGAAGACTTCTCCATTGATGGTGGGAGTGCACATTTGTACAGCCACTTTGGAAATCAATTTGAAAGTTTCTCAGAAATTTGGGAACTTAATCCTCAGCTCTACCTCTCCTGGGCCTGTATCTCCCCAAATTTTTACCATAATACAAGGACACTTGCTCAACTATGCTTATTCATAAAGAAAATATGGTACACTTAAACAATTAAATACTACTCAGCTATTAAAAGTAAGTACATCATGAAATTTCCAGTCAAATGGAGAAGATCATCTTGAGTAGGTTAATCCAGACTCAGAAAGACACACTCAGTATATGCTCACTTATAAGTGGATATTAGCCATAAAGTAAAGGCAAAACATGTTTCAATCCATAGACCAAAAGAAAACAAGGAACACCCAAGGTACTCAGAAGGGGAAATAAAATAGAAATCAGAGATGGAAGGAGGGAAGGAACTGTGTTGGAAAGGGGAAGGGAAGGGTTTAAGTATGTGGAGAAATTGGAAAGAGAACTGAAATTGGTAGTAGAAGGATGGTTTCGGATTGAGCTGGAATCCTAGGACAAGTGAAACTCCCAGGAGCCTATAAGGGTAACCCTAGCTAACACTCCTATCAGTAAGGTATATGGTAATTGAAATGGCCAAGTCTTGTAACCAGTCAAGAGACTTCCAATGGAGCGATGTGGAAACCAACCCACCAACAAAATTTTAGACCCAGCCTTTGCCCTGCCTACAAGATGAGCATGGATAAAGATGGAGCAGAAGTTGAGGGAACGGTCAGTCAGTGACTGACCCAAATTGAGACCCATCCTATGAAAGAGCGCTGAACTCTGCCACTATTAATGATATGCTCCTATACTTGCAGACAGGAGTGTAGCATATCTGTCCTCTCTTTTACCCAGCAGCTGATGGAAGCAGATACAGAGACCCACAGCCAAATATTAGGTGCAGCTTTGGGGAATAAGCAGCTGAAAAGTTAAATATAAACCTTACTTCATTTTGAAGGGAAACACTATCTCGGTGGTGAAGACACAGTACCAGGATCTAGATGCTGCCTGCTCATGTCACATCCACATCTTGGAAATAGAAAATGAGGCCGGACCATAAAATGGCAAAGAGGAGGGTTAGAGAGGTGGTTAAGTGGTTTAGTGTCCTGACAGCGCTTCAGTAGAACCAGAGTTTGATTCTCAGACCCCACACTGTGACTACCAACCAACAGTAATTCCAATTCGAAGAATCAGATGCCCTTTTTTTGGTCTGTGAGGGCACTGCAAGCAAATGTTACATAATACAAATACAAGCAAAACACCCGTACCAATAAAAGTTAAGGAAAAAGAATATATATGTGTCAAAGCCTACTGCACTAACCCAGCTTCTTCAGCAACTTTCCACCTCCCTAAGAGTCCCATCATCTTGGCACCAACCATATGACCTTATGTGAGACATTTCACATTCAAACTACAACCCATTGTAAATATTCAATTACTAGTAGTGGTCAAATTTTCTTTCTTACTAGTCACAGAATATACAACTAACTAATTACATTAAATATAATGCTCACTCATGTCTGAGATGTGATATTTATTAGTACACATTCTACCAATAACTCCCTCCCAGGGTTTAAACATATAATTCACACTTAAAGGTACCTGCCAAACTCTTTTTTCTCTTCTTTCTTCCTACTCTTTAGCCTGTGAGGGCTTCCTACTCTTTAGTCTCTTTAGAAACACAACCATAAATCACTATATTTTCTTCCTACTATTATCAATCCCTGACTTATCATTTTATTGACTAAAATAATTTTTGTGGTGTAAATAAGTTGTATTTAGTCTCAATTTCACTGAATCAAATATGGATTCATTTTCCAAACTGTATGTCTTTCATTTACTAATAATATGTCATTAAAATATTCCACATATATTTAGTCCTCATCCCCATCTTCCTACATACAGCTACTATACTAATTTCTAGAATGATCAGTGTGTTTTATGTGTTAACTTAGTGACTGGTGTCTGTAGTTCCCAAGTAGTTAATGGTAAGATGGCAGGAGATCACCTGAAAGATCAAGGCCCAATCAGGTCAATGGGACTTTCAGCGAAGTCTTCCAATTATCCAGTACAACTTAAGCAATTATCCCGTAATAACTTAAGCAATTTTGTCTATATGATAAATTTCCTGCAAGCCTACAAAAAGACAGAAAGTAGGACTTTTCCTGAAAAGAAGTATACCTCCAAAAGGAATGGAATTTTGTTCTTCTTATACCAATTTTCATACTGATATTTCTTTCATAAAAGGTCCCAGATTTCTGTAAGACAGTGACATTTTTTTGAACCTAAGAAGAGAGTCATAGTAATCCCTGGTTTAGTACATGTCAACCATAACATCCTTTAAAAAACCTACTGCTACACACTGTAATCCAAAACTAGGCACAGAGCTTCCTATATAATCTGATAATATTAATAGATGCTTAGTCAAAAATGAATCAAAATGAACTAAACTGAACTGAGCTGAGGTGAACTGAACTGAATTGAACTGAACTGAGGATCTGGAGTATCAACAATAGATTCAGTTCTGTCACCCCTTAAACACCCACACATTTTAACAATCATCTCTTTTATGTTTATAGCATAGTGTGCAGTATAATGTTTTTTTCTCTACCCCTACAATTCTTTGCCCTATAAAGACTTTACAAAAACATGAGTTCTATGATCATATAACTTTTGAAAGAACTGTCTATAATTTTTCATTGTAGAAATTTATCTAGAAATATAATTTCTCTTCCTGTAACCAGTATTTCCCAACATATTTGACCATTATTCACTATTGTGGAGTAACACTGCTAGTGTATTTAGAAAATGCTATCTAGAAGTTTTGAACAGAACATATATATATATATACACACACACACACACAGAGACATTAACGTTGTCATTAACAAAAAGTTATTATATTGTTGCTGAAAATGCCACATACTTTAATCACAGAACATGGAGAAATCAGGATGGTACTGAACTGAAAGTTTCATTCTTATCAGATAACTTTCATGGTTTGAAGGGTCTATGCATATTATCAAAGAAGGAAAGGAATAGTAAGTCTTATCCAACAACTACCACTGAGCAGTAAAATAGTAACAGGTCTGGAAAGATGTCCACTTATTTCATAGTAGTATGGCTATCTGAGAGTAACAAATACCTTTCTGATTTGATGTATTGCTTACTCCACAAGATGAAATACATATTTGGAACCATTATAGGGCTAAGAAACTATAGATAGACAAAAATACCCTAGAAGACACTACTGTTCTTCCAAATGGACAAAGAATTAATCTAACTCCTAATGATTTATCTTTATTCCCATAGATTAGTAAATGTTTCCACCCCCACAAGAGAGGTTCCTACTTTCAGCAGATAGTGATAAACTGAAACAAACAACTGGCCAAAGTTCAGAGACTAAGAGGTAGAAGAATGCTTAGTGGTAAGTGGAAAATATATACCACATTCCCTCTGCTAAAAACCTCAGCAAAATTGAGGTAGAAAGAGTGAAAGAGCCAGAACTGGTTAATGACTATAAAAAACAGTGTCATCTGGACACAGCAGGGAAACTGTATATGTGAATCATAGCTGTTGTGACAGCAGGCACAAGACCTATGCAAGCCAAGCCAGAACTCACCCTAACATGGAGAAGGGAGTTGATAATTAAGTCCTACCCCCTAGTAAAGGAGTTGTAGTCAATACTCAGCTGCTGGTGGGGGTGGTCAAGTTTCTTTAAGAATATAGCACCTAATAAATTCACAATACTCCAGTCAAAGCCCTCACATCCAAAATTATTAGAACATCACAAATTGGTCATTAACAGTGGAAAGAGTAAAAGAAAGAAGGAAAGAAAGAAAGAAAGAAAGAAAGAAAGAAAGAAAGAAAGAAAGAAAGAGAAAGAGAGAGGAAGAGGGAAAGAAGGAAAGGAAGAAAAAAAGAAAGAAAGAGAGAAAGAAAGAAAAAACAAAAAAAGAAAGCTGTGATAGGGAGGGTAGGGAAGGGAAAGGATGGTAGATGTGTGAGGAATTGGACAACAGATGAAAACAATCAAAGTACATCCCATGAAATTCTTGCAGAATTTTTAAAAATAATGTGTTTATATTATATGAAAAAAATAGATCCAACATTCACTTCCAGTCACTGAGACTCAAAGATAGCTCCTGTATTCTCCAGATTCATGTTAATTCTCAAGGTAATATTCAATCTGTCTGCTGTCACATTTGAAGTCTTCATTAATTTTATTGAACATGTAATTTACTTATTAATGCCACAAGTTCCATTCTAAAATTTTGGCTGAGAAGGAAAATCAAATGGGAAAAAAATAAAGATCAAGTTTTGAAAAAAAATTCATATTATATGTAAAGTGAATAAAATAAACTAAATTCAACAATACTACAAAAAAATGCCTGAAATAACCATAGTAAATATAGGCATCCTGTAGGATGTTCCATAGAATATATATAATCAATTAACTTTGGCAGTCTTTAAAATTACTGCCATCCTATTAATGTTTCAATCTTCTGACTATTACAGAACCAATGAACCAGTTGTAAGGCTCAGACAAAACTGAGAGTCATGTTCTACTATATAAACTTTCAATGACTAAGTCCAACCAAGCCAACCATAACATAGCCAGTCTATCCAAATTCTACATACTATAATGACATGACATACAGTCATATATGTGCTTTGAATAGACACTTGATAGAAAACTCTAGACCAAATCCACAGTCAGATTTCCTATCTTTCTTTTCTTTCCAGGCCTCATCAAAATACAAAGTTCAATTTAACAAGCAGCATCAAACTACATGTCATCAATGTGTCCTGCTGGAGCAATATCTTTCAGTTCTCTTTTCCCACTGTAGCAACTGAGAGTGATAATATCAGTATCAAGATGTTGGAATCCTTGCCAGCTGAAACCATGAGCAAGTTTATGGCACCAAGACCTCTAATGAGCCATGTAAGAATTGTACAATTAGGAAAGAAAACATCTATTATACTTGCCCAGCACTTGAGAAATGGCAGTACTTCACTATCTTAGTGTGAAAACCTGGCCTATCATGACATGCAAAATCCATTTGCTTGTCAACTAACTTCTGAATTTTTACAGGGATAATACCTTTGTGTTATTTCCAAGAAATGAGTGCATTTTTATTTTAGAGAAAGAAACACAATGAACCCTGTTTAAAGAATCTTGTAGTTTTCTCAGGGGAACTCAAAGTAAAGGCCAGGGTACTGTCACCAGAATAGAGAAAGACATTACCATTTATTTTCTATTTTTTAAAGAATGCCATATAACTACAGGAAATACATTGATGTTAACAATGGCAGTCTTCCATTGGTAACCAACCATACATATTTTATTACAATAATTCCACTGGGGCGGGGGGGATAAAGAGAACTTGGTACTCAGCATAAAAATGCCTGACAAGCAGAATGTTCACAAAGGATATATAAGAAAATTACCTAACACTTAGAAGATTAAGAATGAAGAATCCTTGCTAGGCTTCTAAGAATAAAGCTTCCGTAATATTTTCTGGCCCCTAACAGTATTTAAATACATTATGCTACTGTTATAGAGGGCAGAGGCCTTGGTTGTTTTCCTCTAGTGATATTGGTGTTGTATTTTCTGATATAAAGAGATTTTCCTATATGATTCTACTCTCTTAAGTAGAATGGCTCCAGCTGCATATGTAGCAGGGGATTGTTTTAACTGCCATCATTGGGAGGGGAGGCCCTTGATCTTGTGGAGGCTTTATACCCCAGCATAGGGAGATGATAGACAGTGAGGCAGGAGCGGGTGAGTGGGTGGAAGAGCACCCTTATATCTTCTTAGAGGCAAAGGGGGGGAGGATAAGGAAGATGGGATGAGGGATTTGTGGAGGGGTAACCAGGAAGGGATATATCATTTGAAATGTAAATAAATAAAATAACCAATAAAAAAAAAGAAAAAAAGAAAAATGAACGTTCTTTATTAACTGAATCATTTGGGGACAAGAGTGGATTTTAAAACTTTACTATTTGCTGGATCATCATTCCACCCCAAAATCTTGCAATCCTTCTCCAGTGCACAGTGGTTTCCTGATATGCAGATTTGGGGCTTATAATGAGATTTTGTTTTTTATTATAAGAGGCCTACTACTTCCCAATTGCTTTAATTGTTCTCTAAAGATAATGATCTGGTTATATTCTGCTTGAGATAAAGAGATACTGCCTTCTTCCATGCTGTCTCATTTAGGAATGCTGAAAACAAGGATAGATTGGTATAAATACCACAGAGGCAGTAAAACTATTTTCTTCACTTTAGGATCATCTCCTATGTTCTTATCTATGGCCTTGCTGCTTTGCAAAAATCTCCAGAATTCCCCTTTTACTTATTCAGGAACACTCTAAGGACTTATTACAAAAGATGGATCATACTCACATATGAATAGTGAAAGAAAATTGGATCATTGTCTAAATTTCAGGGTTTTTTTTCTTTAATAGCCTTAGGTTAAAAATGAAAATTTAAAGTGCAGCCGTTGTTTGACCTTTGCTTTCTTATTTCAGGTGGTCATTGCGAAGGATTTTAATAAAATATGATCACATTAGCCGAGGCTTTTCCGAGGTCAGCTTCTCTATTGTCTGACCATGTTTGTGTCTTTAAACAGTGCTGTTTTCATTTGGGTGCCATCCACAAGCATGGGAAACAGTGTCCTTTGCACCAGACTTTTAAAATTTCTGTGGTTTGTTTGAAATATAGAGTATCAGTTAGAAAATTGCAATATACTTTTTCCTGCATTCCTAGTAGTTATAGGAATAAGCCTATGCTATGAGAAAATGGGAGCTCATTGAAGAAACAGTGGGAAGTGTTCCAAGAAGGGTGAGAACAAAACCGAGACTGATTGTCTGTACCTCTCCATTGTTCTCTGTGGATAATTCTGTATGCATTTGCAACCATTGGCATGTTCACATGTAAGTAGATCAAGATACATGCTATAAAGAACTGCTGAAACAAATTGAAATGAAAATTTAACTCCACATTCAAGGATCATGAACAGGGAATGGTGCTGGAAGAGAAACAGTTTGAATGAAGTACTTGGTTTGTGGCTCTTGACCAGAAACATTTCACCATCCGCATAAGCACAATGCTATGATAAGTTAAATATTGTCTAGGAAAGAGATAGAGAGGAGCATGTTTCAGTGGTTTTCAGGAGACCTTGCCTGACAAGAGGAACTTCCCACAATTCTGTTTTTTGACCAAAACGACACATACAAAATCAGATAGCTCCAAAAGTGCTGTCTTAAGAATAACTTTAACACTTTATATATTTATCTTGAGTTGAAAAATTTTTGTCAGATATATTTCTTAATACAAACAACTGAATAGCAAGGGTGCACAAAGATGACCCCTGACCCCAAATCCTCATCAATAGCAACCATAACATTAGCAGTAAATACCTGTTATTTGGGGTTTGTGATGCATCCATCCACATGGATGGCTTTCATTACTGTGATTGGAATCTTGGCTTACATTTCACTTTAAAACTATAACAGCCCAATCATTTCAAACCTATCTTTCTTAGTTTGAAAAAGCCTGGTGTAGAAATAAAAAAGAACTGTAATTTTATACTCTACCCAATGCTCCCCTGTGATGACAAAAGTGCCCCAAGGATGTAGAATTAATCTCCAACTGGTTTTGCAGCTCTTCTATCCACACAGTGTTCTAGGTGACAGGAAAGATAGAAAATACAAAAAACAATTATCAAATAGAAATTGCAAATATCAATATTCATTGTTAAATATCACTAGTATAAGAAATTTCCTTTACATTAATTGAATTCTTTTGTGATTGGGTTACCTCACTCAGGATGATATTCTCCAGATCCATCCATTTCCCTAAGAAT
>NW_022196902.1:8925840-9003816 GCF_008632895.1 Mastomys coucha
ACCAAGTAGAAACAAAAAGAACTATACAAAGAATTAACCAAACCAGGAGCTGGTTCATTGAGAAAGTCTCCACTTCTTTATTTATCAGAAAGCAGTCAGGGCTCTAAAGAGTGGGTGTTTTTCTTAAAGTAATAACACATAAAAATTTGACAAGGTTTACTTTGAGCCTAGTATATGTCACATCACAAATTTATGTTGTAGGCTAAATACACTCAACATTGTTTGATATGTGTAAATCTACAGTGAACTGCCACTGGGGAATAGCACCGGTAATCAGTTTGGGAAAGATTGTGGTTTGCTTACTTGTTCTAAGAATCAGTCACACATTTCTTCTAAGTGTTTTCAAGATGTACCAGGTCTCAACTCTACCTCACAAAGTGAAATCATGATTTTTGAATGAAAAATTTCAAGAGCTATAATGAGACAAGTGTCATTGTCAGACATTCTACATATATTCAGCTAATAGAACTTTCAAGGGCACAAAAATCAGCCTGTGAAAATGAAATCTAAATGACTGGAAACAGAAGGCAGACACTCATTCATTGATTGATTTAGTTGGGAAGGCCCAGGAACAAGCTGACATTGATTTATCTTTTAATCTAACAGAATAACAACAAATCTTAAAGCAATCAGTTTTAATGGTCTTAATAACTCCAATCAAATTATTCACCATCCAAATTAATATAGGAGGTTGGATTCATATTTATTCATCAGATTTGTCAAATAAATAGCACTGTTTGCCAAACTGTGCTTCAATTCTAATAGAGTTTGTTAACATTTCATTTTTAATTGCCCTCTCCTTGTAATTAGGTTGACCAGGAGTCCCTATTTTCAAGACAACAGTCCTGAATATACCTTTTCAAAGACATATTTGTTCCTTATAAAAAGTGCCTCTTGGCTTTCTTTAGAGTCTTGCTTAGAAAGCTAAGGTCTATGGTGACCATGCACACAGCAACACTTTTATTATTGTATGATCGAAAAGAAAGAACCTATTAAAAGCTCAAAATCTTTAAGATCGGTTCGAGCAAATACTTGAAAAGAAATACAACCCAGGAAATCTAGTTGAGAATTCCTCACCTCAGTGACCTAAAGAAAGATGCTTCCCGGCTGCATCAGCTGTCTCTGTTTCTAAAAGCAGGAGCCTAGTGAGATAAAACTTGCCTAGCCAGCCAATCTATACACAGTCAATGTCTACACATGGATTTTTTTTCCTTTTAACAGTAGAAGGAACTGAGGTGGACTTTGTAAGTGATTATTTTAAAGATTTTTTTTTTTTTGTTTATTTAATCTGAAATTACCTCAGACAAACTTTAAGTGTGGAAAATAATGATACAATCACATGCACATGCCGTTTACTCAGATCCCCAAGTTCCATTAATTTTTAGATTGTATAAATATAGTGATTATATTAGTGAATAATAATTAGTGATAAGAATGATTAACACAAAAAATTGCACTCTGCTGGAGTCTCACTGAAGTTTTCTCCATGAAAGACATTTGTACAAAAAGATTTTTTCCTTGAACTCTCTAGAAAGAGCTGATAGTTGAGAAAATGATACAGTAGCAGGAGTGTAAGCTCAATGGATACCTGGCAAGGCTGATACCAGGAAAGAGAAAATGATGGCCACAGTAATACCGCTTCTGCAGAGCTTCCCACCTAATGGATTTCTCATTTAGCTAGACTGTAAATTTGATCCTAAGCAGCATTTACTTTCCTTATTTAGATCAGGATTAAAATGAACTGCCTAGAAAGGCCACATAGGATGAAGAGGTAGAAATGTTGTCAAATGAGGAAGCAGTTCTCTGAGGATATAAATAGATTGTTTTGATCCATTTAAAAGGTCATCAGTCAACATTTCTTGTTTTTTTTTCTCTCCCACTTCTTCTTCATCTTCTTAAGCACCGAGCTACATGTTAGAAAATAGAAAGTAAATTAAATAGACAATCCACCCTTAACTTTAGCCATAAAACACAGACTTGGAATTTAGTTTTCAATAGATTTAAGATGCCCATCCATATACTCAGATAATTGTAGGCCCTTTTTATTTATTTCAATGCACTTAAAGAACTTCACACTTGATGAAAGGATGAATTCAAGAGCCTTCTTTAAAACTGTATGAACTTGAGAAATCGAGAAGACAATTTTGCCCTTTCTCTAACATTATATCCAGATCAATCCATAAACAAGAACTATGCAGCTCTTCTATTGAAGTTTTTGCAAAGGGTCTAACAAACTACTAATTGCTGATAGTCATCAGCTTTTACCAGGTTGGCAAAGCCAATTTTGAGGTGCTAATAGGCCTTAACGGGGAAATTATTCCTTAGTTAAATAAACAATTCATTAGGTTGTGGTGGAAAATTTAATGTGGGGACAGATTGCAAAATTGCTAATGCCTTAGTAGCCTAAATATTGTTCCAATTAATGCCAGAAATACTATAGCAGGAAAAATGGACAACAGCTATAAAGAAGGAGATGATTCATGAACATTTTGTTGTTGGTGTTTAACTAGTAAGAGACACACTGGTATGTTGTAAAGCAACAGAGACATGCATAAGCAGCCTCAAGAATATTTAATTTTAAGCTTTGGCTTCTATGTTCAATGTCTTAAACAATATTTAGTATTTAACATGTGCGTATTAAGCACTACATTAAATGCTGGTTTGTACCTTTGACAAATCTGAGTCCTAACTGAGGAGCATACATCATCTTAGAAGAAGAGGTAATGAGTCAGAATCTAGACTACAAGAGGAACACAAATAATTAGGGGAGAGGCCTGAGGTCAAGAATGAAGGGACAAGAGAATGAAAGGGTTAGATGAAGTAGGTATAATGAAGTATACAATGATCCAGAAGCAAAAGTGAGCATGGTACTTTACTAAAGCCAAAGCAACTTTGACACATACTGAAGTCAAATTGTGCAGGGACTCAGACTATAACTTTTCGCTTCTGTAGGTCAGAGTATAGAATACGACATAAAGTATATATGAAGTTCTCATTCTTTCTATTTTTAAAAATGTGATTTTTCTAATTGCAATGATAAATGTAGTGCATTTTCTTGGAGAATAACATCTCCAGTGTCCTCTATCATATAAATGCCTCACTATGCAGATGCATTCATTCATTAGAATCCTCTACACACCATGTTGAACATTACCAAAAAGTGAGAGACTGTGAATAATAGATGATATGATCATCATCTGCTATTCAAAGCCAGCTCCACCCTCTCACCACTGTACCTTCTTTAAGATAGATAACATCTATTCACCTGCATCTATCCAGATTCATCATCCTTGCCTCACATCCACTGAGTCACCAAACCATATGATCTTCACCTCACACAATGCTCTCAATTTATTTCTTTCAGTGTAGAATACATTGGTCCAGCATTTGTTTCTTCAGACAACCCCTTAGAATTCATATTGCACATTGTCTTTCTAACCCTCCTGCCAGAGCTCTTGTGAAAACAAAATGTTGTAGCTTTGCAGCAAGGACAGAATATGACATTCACCTCCCATCCCCAAAATGCCCCAGACATCAAATGGCTACTTCTTTACAAACTAACAGCTCTTGTTAAGAATTTACCCTATAACATAAGAGAACTTTAAAGAGAATATGAAGAAATGAATATAGAAAAGTGAATAGAATATGCTGTAGTCATTTTGCTATATTTGATTAAGAATTTCAATATTTCTTAAATTATTTTTTGGTTTTATGAAGTATGTGTGGAATGTGCTTATGTGTATGAATGTTTACAGGTGTATAGGTGAGTGTAGAGGGCAAAATAAAAATCATATATCTTCATCTGTCTCCATTTATTTATTCAAGGAGGGTTGCTCATTGAATCTAGAGCTCTTAATTTCCTGCTACTCTATCTAACCAGATTGCCATGATGACCTTCCTTCTCTACCTTCCAAGTGTTGGGATCATAGGTAGCCAACACATTGCTCAGCTATAATCTAAGTTCTGAGGATCACCCAAACACTGGTACCTTCCTTACACAGCATGTATTTTATGCATTGAAACATATCCCAGCCCCTAAGATAGTTAATTGCCTCACTTTGACTATTATTATTAATTACTTTCTTAATGTGCCTTTAAAAGTTATAAAGAAGGTATTTGTCTCCAAGAAATATAGTTATTTAAGTGTTCTTCTAAAGGAAATCATGCTAGTCATATCCAAGAAATATAGTTATTTAAGTGTTCTTCTAAAGGAAATCATGCTAGTCATATTTTCTAGATTCCGTTATTTACAAATTATCCATGGAGAAACTCAGTGAAGGCTGATTCATTGAAATGCATCACAATATTGTGTTGATTTATAGAATAATTCCATGAATAAGTAGTATTTATTACATGCCAGGCACGTACTTCCTCTATAAAGCAACAAACTTCATTGATCAGCTACTTCCAGATTTCGATCTTCAAATTCTGTGCTGTGATGCAATTTCCTTATTTCTCCTCCATTGGAATAATGGCAAGGCTGAGAAGATTACTGTTGGATTACAACTTAAAGCTTTCTTAATTTGGTAGCTATGATCTAACTGTCCTGTGAAGAGTCCTTTACTGATGTTTGGGATAACATTTTATTATGAGATGGTTTTATTAACAATATATACAAATAAGAAAATATTGTCTAAAATCATGCCCCATTATATATTGGCTTAGTGACAAAAATATCTGTACTTAATAGAATAAAAGGAAAATATTTTATGCTATGATTAATACTTATATATATACAAAACTCAGACAGAGGCACACATTTATATTGGCTTTGAGATGTGGAGACAGGAAGGTCAAGAATTGCTCATTCTTAGCTTCTTAGAGAATTCCAAGCTGGATTAGGCTACATGAGACTCTCTAAAAATAAGCAAACACTCCACCATTATCAACACCACCAACAAAAGAATTAAGATGCAGTGCAGAATAAATTGAATCTACTTCAATAAAAGCATTCATCACCTCAAGTAAGTTAATCTCTCAGGTAGGGGAATCACAAAAACTGATTGGAAATGAGAAACTGAGCTTTGAAATCAAGAGAATCTACACAATACACAGATTTTCTAAACAATGTGCCAGTCCCAGGAAAATCAAAACTTGTTTAAGGGAAAGTGTTTTACTATGTGAGAATAATCCTGGCCTTCATGACCTAGTGGGTGTGTCGGTTTGAGGCTAACAAAAATGGTACCCACAACATTTCCAGAGCATGACCTTTATATAATATACCTGTTGCCATGTAAAATGTTTGTTAAGCCCAGAGTATATTTTATTACATTTAATATATTCCAAAAACCTAAAAATCAATGATATTCAATAAATGGGAATTATTATTCATTACTTATCTAAGGAAAATGTAGCAAAAATATACATAGACATTATTAACATAAAATCTTTTCATTAATATTTATTCTTATATTGTTAATATTTATCCTTATATTCTTTTTCTCAAATATGTTTATATAGCTGACACATTATGTTAGATTGCTGTCACTGTTTAATAAAGAAGGATCATTAAATGTGTTATGTCAAGTTCTTTGAGAACCAAATAAATTCTAATCACCTTCACATTGTAATTTATTGGAATTGTTTTTTAATTTCATGTTGAAATTATTGGAACCTTTTCTATTATCGAATCTTTTTTCTTTCATTGAAAATAGATTTTTTTCTCACATGATATTTTTATTATTACTGTTTCCCTTCCCTCTGTGCTTCCAAGCTCCTCCCTACCTCCCCTCTCATCTGAAACAACCCCTTACTGTCTCTCATTAGAAAAAAAATAGGTTTCTAAAGGAATATGTTTTGATATGATATGATATGTTATGATATAACACGATACCAAAATATAAGATAAAGTAAAAATAACATATCAGAATTGGACAAAATAAACAGAAGAAAAAAAACCAAAGGGAAGGCACAAGAAATACAGACAAATACTTTCACACACTAAGAATCCCGTAAAAATTATGGAAGCCATAATATATATTCAATAACATATACTCAATGGACCTATAGGGTATAAATGGATATATATACATATATACACACATATATATATATATCTTCTACGTATATGATATATAATAAATATGTATTATGTATATGTGTATATAAATATTATACACTTTAAAAAAAACTATTGGGATAAGTTGCTTTTTAAAAAAGAAGTGCCCTGTCACAACTTTATGAGACAAGAAACCTTCAAAGATGCCTTGACTTAATTTTCTGTTGGCCATCTACAGTTAAACATGTAGCATCCTGCTCTTAAATGTAATTTGTATTCCTGATAAGACTTCCTTGGAGGAAAATAAATTTATATTCCGAAGTGGTTATCAGTCTGGAGATTGTGGCTGGGTTAGGGATAGGGACATTTGCCTACTTCTTCAGCTTTAGAGTACCAAGTGATGCAGACCCTTCCAGGCCCTGTGCATACTCCTTTAGACTTTGTGAGTTTTTATGTGTAACAACTCAGGTAATTATGAGGTCCTTGTTCTCGTACTGTCCTCCACCCTTTTAAACTCTTATGCTCTTTCTGATTCCCTTCAGGGTTCTTATCCTTAAGGAAAGAGAGGGGAGCTTTGGTAAAAGCATCATGTTGAGGAATGAGTATCCTAAGGTCTCACACTCTCTGCATAATGGCTGGTGGTTAGTTTCTGTATTTGTTTATATCTGCTATAGGAATATGATTCTCTTGTGATGGCTAAACAAGGAATAATACGTGTTTAGCTGAATGCCCTTGGGAGTCATTTTATGTTACACTTATTTCTTTGTTTGTTATCTATTGCTATTGATTTAGAATAGTAGTATTTGGTTTCACTCTAGGTCCTGCAATTATCTAGTCTCAGATATTGGTCACCCAGAAGTGTGAGGTGTGGGTTCCATCTCTTAGAGTGGATCTTACATCAAATCATTTGCTTTAACCAGGAGAGATAACGTTGTACTACTTGTGACTGGTTAGTGTTTAAATTCCTCCTTTGGTAGAATGCAAATAACCTTCCTGTACTAAGAGACTAGCACATAGGGTTGAAGGATCTATGTAAGCATTAGCTCAACTACTCCATGTTCAATGAGATATATAGGGGTTTTATTCAGCAATGGGATCTTGCTGTCACTTTGTTGGGAGAAACCTATAGTCTTGGTGACACCCTGAGCCATTTGGTGGTTACTATGGGACCCCTATGGCCAACATCTCAATTAGATGTAACCAAATTCCAGTACTGGAAATTTCATTTGATTAAGAGAGAATGCAAGTTGGGACTCCCTTGCCCAGTTATGCTTCAATTTCATTTAAATTGCTTTCATATATGTATGTATTTCAGGAAGCTTGTAGAGTAGTAAATTTCCATACTACCCATCAACTGGTCCTTGATGTTGCTGTCTCTCTTGGTATACACTCCCTCATCTTCTTCCCTTTCTCCATTTAGCCCTCTGTTCCACTACTCAATACCCCATAATTTATAGATAACTACCTACTTTTTTTTTTACTTTCTTAGTAAGACATATCTGTCATCTCATCCCAGTCCCTTTCTATACTCTTATCTTCTATTGTTCTATAAATTATAGTATAGTTATCATTGCTTTAACACCTAACAACCACTAAGTGTATACATAATCTGTTTTTTCTGGGCCTGGGATAACTCACACTTATTTTTTACCAAGATGAATTTTTTTAGTTCCATCAATTTACCTACAAATTTTACAACGTCATTTTTTAACAGCTGAGTAATACTCCATTGTATAAATGTACCACATTTTCTTCATCCATTTCTTCATCGAGAGACATTTAGGTTGTGTCTCACTTGTGGCAATAGTAAATAGAGCATCAACAAACATGGTTGAGCAAATATCTAGGAGGTAGAATGTAATGTCCTTCTGGTTATGCCCAAGATTGGTGCAGCTGGATCTTGAAGTAGATTGAGTCCCATCTTCCTGAGTAACTGCTACATGCTTTTCCACAGTAGCTGTACAAGTTTGCACTCATGTCAACAGTGGGTCCATATTCTCATCTGCATTAACTCTCATTTGCTTTCTTGATCTTAGACAATCTGGTGGTTTAAAATGAAACCTCAAAGTAGTTTTTGGGTAAGGATCTTGAACATTTCTTTATGTGTTTCTCAGCTGTCCGGATTTGCTTTTCTGATAAATTTGTGCTTATATCTGCATCCCATATTTTTAATTTGAGTTGTTTTCTTGATATCTAATTTTTTAAGGTTTTCATATTATTTGGAAATTAGTTCTTTATTGAATGTGTAGTTGGTAAAAATATTTTCTCATTCAATGGCTTGCTACTTTGAATTGCAGAAGCTTGCCAGTTTTATGAAGTCCCACATATTAATTGTTTGTCTTCATGCCTGCACTATTGTGGCTCTGTTCAGAAAGTCTTTTTTTTTTAATGCCAAGGAGTTCAAGGCCATCCAAACAGGTTGAGTGTACTTTGATGAACTTGTTCTATTTGGAGTTAAGTTTGTGTGGGTACTAATAAGAATCTACATGCAGCTATCTGGCTTGATCATTACAATGTGTTGAAGATGTTGTATTTCCTCCAGCATGTATTTCTGGCTTTCTTATCAAAATCAACTTTCTGTAGCTATGTATACCTGTCTGTACTTTCAACTTGATTGCATTTGTGACACACTAAATTCCATTGAAAACCACATGGATCTTAGTTTTTAATTTTATTCACAATTCTTGGAGATGATGCTAATTATATTCAAGTTTGTTGTTGTTGTTGTTGTTGTTGTTTGCAATTGGTAATTTGCTGGGCAGTGGTGGCACATGCCTTTAATCCTAGCACTTAGGAGGCAGAGGCAGGTGGATTTCTGATTTCGAGGCCAGCCTGGTCTACAGGGCGAATTCCAGGACAGCCAGAACTATATGGAGAAACCTGGTCTCAAAAAACAAACAAAAAATTGGTAATTCTTGTTAAAAATTGAGTTTTATGTAATATTATTGAGATCCCTTTATCTGTATGTATCTCTATTCACTTGCAAATATATATATGTATATATATACACATACACACGTATGTACCTATGTAACACATATATACATTCATATGCAACATATAGATATTATCAATATTCATATATAGATATGCAATATATAGACATAGATAGATATATATCTATATGCATTAGTTCTTCCATGTATATACTTGTATTTAATCTCTATGTATATGTATATATCATAGTATAGATTCTTGCATATATGCATTTGTTTATATGTCTGTGCATGCGAGCATCTTTATATGTACTTTATCTTCAGCATAAATGTTTTTATCTTGTAGTATAAATGCCCTATTTTTCTTTGAATATTCTGAGTTATTATTTTACCCATAAACTTTAAGCTCAATTTATTAACATCCATTGAGTAATATCTGTTAAAAAATGTTACTGTTGAAAGAATTGGATTAAATACAGAGGCTAGTATAAGGAAACGAGAGATCTCTAAATGTGATTTCCTTTTCACTTAATAGGGATGATTTGTTTTCAATTTACCTGGCAGATAATTTTGTATTTCTGTAAAACATTCTCAAGAAGCATGGCACTTTGAGAATTTTATTATTGTTATTTTTATCTTATTCCTTTTATTGTTACTGGTGCTAATGCGCAACATTTATATATTGATTTGATCAAGATCTGTTATTAGCTCTGAGAGTTTTCTGCAAAGCTCAGATTTTTATGCAGATAATCATTTATCTGTGAATGTTGGCAATTTTCGAGCATGCTTTCCTATATTAAGGTCAGACTGTGCTGTAGTTCATTCGAGCGTGACAGGTCATGATACCTGCACTGTTCCCACTGTTCTTCTGACAGAGACTCAGAGCTGCAGTAAGTAATGCAACTTTACTTTCTACTTTCTTTGTGTGCTACACTTCTGGCTGTTTTGTAGGGACTGATTAGACCAATTCATGTATGATGGCCACATTTTAGTCCACATACTAAATACTTTCTGAGATTTTCTAAATGTCTTGCTACAGAATTTTAACCAAATTTCTTTATTTGGGGTTAGAGAGATGGATCCGATATTAAGATCTCTTAATAATCTTACTGAGAACTCAGGTCTGGTTCCAAATATCGACATGGTAACTTATATATAACTGCTTATTCCATATCTAATTCAAAGTGATCCAATGCCCTTCTTTGGATTCCATGGACTCCTGCATGCATACAGTGCATGTGCATTCACTTCAGCATATACATATACCTTTTTACAAAAGATTTTATTTTGGTAAGAGAATTTCCAACTTTCTTTTTCTACCTTTATGCAAAAATGAAGTTGAAATATTAATATTAATTTTTTAATATGAAACTTCTTTTTAATTTCTTAAGCTAATATTATTATGCTCTCATCACTTTTAACCTAAAGTAAATAAGTTACATTAATGATGGTAAACTATCCTTGCATTAAAAACACATGCATACACACACACACACACACAAACAAACACACACACATGTGCGCATGCACAGTCGCATGTGTGTCTGTGTGTGTTTGTGTATTGATTTCATTGTGTGGTTTAGTAACATTCTATCAAATATTTTAAATATGTTGTCTTTATTGCTTTATTAGCCAAAGAACATTTACGTTTCTTAGTTTCTGTGAACAGTCCTGCATTAAACATGGGAACACAGATGTCTTTGTTATGAACTGATTCATTTTCTTTAGACAATTATCCATTGTTGGGGTTTCTGAGTTGCTTGGTAGTTCTATTTTTAAGTTCTGATGACTCTCCATACTATTTTTGATACTGGAGAGAATAATTTATGTTCCTACCAATAGTACACATTGTCCCCTTTCATCTACAAAATCTTTAGTATATTCGGTAATAGTCATTCACAACTCGGTATTGTGTTATTGCATTAGGTGTTGGTCTTTTTGCCCTACTGGTTAATCATCATAAGCACCAATATACTTGTTGATCCTCTAAATTTTTATTTTGAGAAATGTTGATTAGGTATATAGCCATACTTTATTGCTATTATCATTGTCATAAGCATCATGATTATCATTATTATTATTATCATTATTACTAATTTGCTTTGTGATCTTTTAGTTCTTTCTGTATCACAGACATCAATATTTTGTCAAGCACAGACTTTGAAAATGTTCTTTCCAATTCTATAGCTGGTAATCCACCCTGTTGCCTAGTTCCTTTACTGTGTACAAGTCTTAATGAAACCTCGCTTGTCCATACTAATTTCATGCTCTGTGATTTTATGTTGTTCCCCAAAATTTCTTTTCTAGACCATTGTCTGAATTTATTAAGTATTAATACTTATAAAAAGTAGCAATTGTCACAAACTAGACACTATCATTCATAATTCTTAAAGATTCCTTATACTGTTTCATGACTTCTGGTTCTTACACTTTTTCCCTTTCCTTAGGAGACCATTGACCTATATTTAATAATATTGTTGTTGGAACCATTTTTTCCTAGACCTTTATAAGGACAGAATCATCCAGTAGTCTTTTACTCCTATGGTTTTCTCCACACAATCCTCTCAGTTTCTATATATCAGTTTCTTTCAGACATTACAGGCAAGTCTTCCTTTGTTGTTTAAATGCCTTTACATATTCTAGTAAAGTTTATTCCTAGATTCATGATTTTTAATTGCTTTCTTTCACTCTATGGTTATGATTTTTATTATTATACCAGAAGGGTTGTTTAGCATTTTGTCTCTTTATAGCTTATGCTTTGGGATATCTCATTTAAGAGATCCTTACCTAACCCAAGATCATATGCTTTCCTTTGGAAATTTTATATTACGTTTGTGTGATTAAATTTAATCCTTACATATAGTGTAAAGTACAAGATGATATTAATTTTGCATATTAAATTATTAAACTACCTTTTGTTGACTGACAATAAACTGACTTTTCCTGGTACAAAAAAAAAAATCATATAATAGAAACTAAGGAATTCACTTTTTGTACCAAGTTTGCATCATCACATCTCTTGCATTTACCATGACACACAAATCAAAGAGAATTCTCAATTCTCAATAAAAGCTGTGCTCCTGACTGGAAAGATCATGATGGGGTTTGTGTGGAAGAGAAGTCAAATTAACATACGTCCTATTGAGATGTTTCATTCTTAGTTCAAAGGACAAATGTTATATTGTTATTGAGAATAAAATACCAAACAATTGTATCATTCCCATTTCAAGATAATGCAAACTGCTTTGTCATAGTAAAGTTATTTTATTGTAATCTTTTTATTCTTTACTTTCATTATATATTTTATCAAATTAACCACAATTCAATTAGATTAAATCTTTTTTTAGTCACCTTGAAGAATTGGACTCAGTCTGCAGTAAAGAATATTAGAAACATGTGTCCTGAGATGTTAAAACAACAGTCCCAAATCATTGAGCCAGTTAAGAACAAAATAAAGACTTGTGTCCATGTGATTTATTTACTACAGTCAATACTCTTTCTCCAAGTACTTTCATAATGTAACAAAACCATGTTTGCTGGCTATTAATCCAAGTAAAATTATAAAAACAAAATGCTAAAGATATTAACAAAGCAAAACTTACTGAATAGTTGGGAGGTTTTAAATTGAATTAAATCAATATGACTCCCTATATGATTGTTTTAACAGTTATAAATTTGTGTGCCTCTGTGTGTGAGAGAGAGAGCACACATGCATTTATGTGCACAGGGGCAAGCTAAATGCATATTTGGAGTTTGGAGAAAAATATTTGGAAGTCATTTGTTTCCTACCATCTAGGTTCCTGAAACTGAACACAGTTTTTCATGTTTGGAAGCAAGAACATTTACTTTCTAAGGCATCTCACTTGTCCATGAACATATTTGATATGTTTCCTATATTCAGTTTGAAAATTTAGAATTAAGTGTTAATTATTTAGAGTTTATTATTTATATAAAGCCTAAGTTGAAGTGCGTTAAGAAAGAAATCTTGTCAAATTATCAAAAAAGCAACTCAAAATAAATTTTCCTAGAAACTGTTTATGTATTCAAAATATTAAAAGAACTCAGATCTATTAGCTATCATAAGATCTCACTTATGTGTTTTATAATTCACGATAATATTAGTGGCAATATTTACTCAGTGGATACCACTGTAGAGTTATTGTGCACAGAGCTATTTACAGGGTACCATGAGGCAGTCCAAATAGCGAAGTCTGTCTCTAAGGAATTTACATCTCAAAAGAAATAGGGGAAACAATTTCATAACAGCTATATTGTAATATACACTGTTGGTGGTGAAAAAATGAGCAACTGTGTAATGGGGCACTGTGGATAGAAATTAATAATGGGTTCATAATGAGTTGGGGATTTCTCCAGGGTTTCAAATTCCTGTAGTGCACTCTCTATGTCCTACGAAATGTCCAGTGATACAATCAACGCATGGGCAGAAGGAAATCAACCAATGAAATTTCCTCTGAGAGCCTAGACATGGGCAACACCATCCCCTACACACACTCATAACAAATTAATTAAATAAAAATATTAAGACCACCACCTCAATTTATTGATTTTTCTCAGAAGGCCTGATATCAGGGATACTGTTGATAGGTAACATAGACTTTTTTTTAATGTATCTGTATTTTTTAATCGTATAATAAAGACTGCCATTAAGAGAGGAAGAGAATGTTATTCAAATGCTGCAACAATAAACTATCTAATATCAAACACATTTATGGTCACTTTAAGGGCTGATTATATAGATTAGAAGTGTGACTCATAGAATTCATACTGCTTTTTAATCTGAGAAATACCTTAGTAAAGAACAATAAAAGTAATGTTGATGTATGAATAACTTTGGGCAAAATCTAAACTATAAACTTGAAATCACTTTGTACAACTTCAATAAAATTAATGGATAACTTGGGATCTGCTTCCCTGGTGTTAAAACACATCATCCTAGAATCACTGCTGAGACAGAGAGGGGGAGCCAGGAGAAAAACATTTCAACCAACAGTAAAATCTCAGTAACCAAAGATCTAGTTTATGAGGCTACATAAGGATTTCCAGTTAACATTCAGAAGTCCTGAACTATGGGAAAGATTATGCCGTCTTCTTCTACAAAATATTGATAAGTGGAGCCAGAGCCAAGTTGTCCTATTGACCTTAGAGAGCCTATTATTTGATGAGGATACTCTGAACTGCTTTTTTGGAGAACATATGTTTTTCTTTATAAAGAAGAGAAATGTTATCTAAAATTTGCTTTGTCACCATGGAGTCAGAAGATAGGTAAACATATAGCAAATCAAGAAAATGTGAAAGTAAAACAAGCACCTCTAAGTTCTCTATAAACTTCCTGGTTACATGGAAACTTTGTATGTGAGGAGAAATGTAATATCAAATTCCTCTAACTCTATGCTAATATTAAGTATCCCATAATTATTTTTGTTCGGTTAGGCCTTTTTAACAAATATTTTACAGCTGGAAAAATATTTAATTGTATTTAAAATGTGTCCCATAAAGGCTTACTATAGATATATTTATGTTTTCTAATTAAACAGCAATCTCTCCATTTTTGTATTGAATTATAACTATACTATTTTTTTGTAACTTTATGTGGACCTCATGTTTAGAAGGCAGAAGTCCTATATCACTGTAGCAAGAGTAAGTATTTTAGATTGAAATAAAACTTGATTAGTAGTGATCTTGTATCTTGGATGGCGTGAAAAAGTTACCAAATAAATATTATTAAGTTCAATTTCCCCTGTTTACTAAAAAGATGATGATAACACCTCCATAACTTGTACTTGACATTAAAATAATAATGTATGAGTTGGTGCAGTAAATGCCCCACAATGCTAGCTATGATCATTAAAAGTCCATCCATGCAAAACATAATGTCTCAAATTCACCCTAAATATCTTATTTTCAACTACTTAAATAACAAAAATATTTTCAGAGTATTGTTAATTACTGAACTTTTTCTTGCTTATAGATAAAAGAGAATCTTTTCTCACAGCACAAACTGTTCTATCCACAGCCAAGAATCTAGAAAGAGATGTTTTTGTATGTCTAATCTGTATCAGGCCAGAGCCAATAGCAGCTGCAGATTAATGCTAAGAAATTGGAAGAAAATATAAGTAAACAATAAATCT
Source organism: Mastomys coucha (assembly GCF_008632895.1). Lineage (NCBI taxonomy): Eukaryota > Metazoa > Chordata > Mammalia > Rodentia > Muridae > Mastomys > Mastomys coucha. The sequence goes on from NW_022196902.1 coordinate 8,940,924, forward strand.
AATATTCCCTAAATCACTTGTGCAGATGAGAAATGGAGATTCATTTATAAAGTTAATACTATGTCCCTTTAGAATCCTGAGATGCATAGAATACAATAGTTTACCCCACTTCCTCATTAATATGAGACATGCTTTCAGGGAAAGGACTCTTAGAATCAAAATATTCTGGGGGAAATGAAATGCTTTTGGTCGGTAGGAATCTCTGCGATGCTTCATCAGCATTGATTATTTTTATAATCATAAAATCATTTAAGATGATCTCCAGCCAAATTACAACTTACTCCCCCATCTTTACGTTGTCCAACATCAAAACCTGCATTTTTTTTGGAGCTTAATCTTGAAACACAGACACTTTACTTTCTGTAAGTGGCTCTAGTTTTATCATTCAGGGTCAAACAAGTCTCCATGCCCCATTACACTTTTTCTGACTAATGCACTTTATATTATTCATGATGAGGTTTAAATTCTGAAGAGCTTGGTAAGTATAATACTGAACTATGTCCCCATTCAAAAATACTGTGAACTTGTACACTCCTGTTGTTTCCCATCTAATGTGTGGTTTATTTTCTCTATTAGGAATCAAAAAGTATGGCCTCAGATGTTGCAGCTTCTCAATAATTAAGGACATTTTTCCTTATATAGGCCATAGAAGAAAACCTTAAAATATGCTAAGACAGTTATTTTTTCCCAACACAAATAGGCATTTTGCTGTCATGAAAACTCAGCACAAGAAATTAACACTGCTCTAGTGAGGACATTGTCAAAAGCAGACTGGATAACATTAAGAGTCAGCAGATCCATTTTGCTCAGCATCTCTTTATCTGGCTCCTGTCTGAATTACCCATTCCTTCCCCATCAACAAGAATCTCAGCCACCTCTCCTTCAATGGAAATAGACATATTCCCACCACTTCTCTTCTACTCTCTACTTCCCTAAACTTTTCTTTCCATTCATTTCTTCACATGTAACAATTTTGTCCTTCTTGATCTTAAATGTAGTAGAGAGAAAGATAAGGTTTAGAGGGAAAGACTTTAACTAGTAAAATTATTATATTCTTGAAAAGAGTTAAATGTCAATAGTATCTTGCTACTTTTAATGAAATAAGCTTTTCCAACAAGAACAAATGTAATGAACAAACAAGCAGTTTGATAAATGCTGCAAACTTTTTATTTTTGATCAAGAAAAAAACTGCCCTCACTCCTCATCAGACTGCCAAAAATATATCTTGCTAAATCTAACATATCTGCCAGACAGCAAAACTGGTCGTTCTGCATTTCCATGCAGTTTATTTCTGTTTTTTTTCTCCATGTGCCACAAATTTCACTCTTCATGCTGCTGATTCACAAACACCACTACAAACAGTGACCACCTTGAAAACACCAGAGTCCTTGACAAATATGTGTTCTGTACAAATCTCCTCAAAATACAACAGTAACTAGACAGGGATATTCTAGTCCCCATGGAAACAACTGTGGAATTTAGAAGGGCCAATAAAACCTTCAATTTTCATTTGGGAAACACATAACCTCATTTGGTTTTAGGAGAACTTTTGATGCTACATACAGTTCAAAGAAATCCAGAAATGGAGTCTATTTTCCAAGTTCTCACCATCAGTAAGATACAGGGTTGAGTTTAATCCAATTATATAGAATTTCTAACATTTTACATTGTGTTTTATATCTAAGAAAAATGAAAGTGTATTTTTACATGATCTTTAGGCATTTTGTGACTTTTTCTCTCCATGCAATCTTAGGAAAACATAATGCTTAGTAATGTTTAATAGAGTTTATCAACATATATGCTAATTTTTTCAAATCAAAATATTATGCATGAACTACTTTGTTGAAGTAACCTTTTCTCTGATTTGTAAAAGTAGTAAAATTTGGGGAAATAATTTTCTAAAATCACTATGCATTCCTTCTGTAGATAAAGAATATGATTTAAGGGATCTACTTATTTTAACTGACTTAATGTGAGTATCACTCTAAATGTACCATTATAAAATATACTAAAACTTATAAGTCAAGAAAGGTAACCACAGTCTCAAAGCAGTTCTACCTACCAGATACAAAATGTGACCTGACTTTTTCATGAGATATCTTTGTACATAACAAAAAAATGACAGATCTACTTGTGCAAACTAATAGGATCAAAGAGCTATGAAAATGTAGCTAAAAATGGTGTTTGCCAAACCATACTTTGCACCATGGTTACCCAATTGTGCTTTACCAGCAGATTTTGAGCAACATAGAACACAATTTCTACCATATATGATGAATTAATGTCAGGTATCAGAAACTCACAGAAAAATGCCCAGGGACAAAGTTTTCTTTAGTTTTGAAAAAATTAAAGAAAGGGAAAAATCAAAGAAGAAAGTGAGATTCATTTGTTCTAAACTAGTAGATGACAGCTGGACATTGCTGAAAAATATTATCTGACCCAACAAATCCCCTGCAGCCTCATCATGGAGCCTGAAATATCACTGTTAAGAATGAGCACTCTGCTCTGGCCAGGCGTCCTTATCAGAGTGACAACGTCTTTAAACCACGAGTGGTAGTCCCTGGCGCACTGCCTATTGCCAGGGAAGACAGGGCAACCTGGTAGGCAACTATTTCCTTAAAATAATCTTTTTCCTTAAAATAAGCTTTTAGATGATTACCCAAAATGCTTCACTGTGGGAGCAGACAATGTGGGCTCCAAGCAGATGCAGCAGATCTGCATGCCCCTCTGAGGGAAGGCTGTGGTGATGCACAAAGCCATCAGGAGAGCACTTAGAGAACAACCCAGCGCTGGAGAAACTGCTGCCTCACATCCTGGGGAACATATGCTTCGCGTTCACCAAGAAGGACCTCACTGAGATTAGGGATATGCTTCTACCCAATAAGGTGCTAGCTGCTGCTCGAGCTGGTGCCATCGCCCCATGTGAGTCACTGTGTCTGCTCAGAACACTAGTCTGGGGCCTGAGAAGACCTCTTTCTTCAAAGCTTTAGGCATTACCATTAAAATCTCCAGAGGTACCATTGAAATTCTGAGTGATGTGCAGCTAATAAAAACTGGAGAAAAAGTAGGAGCCAATGAAGCCACACTGATGAACATACTAAACATCTCCCTCTTCTTTGCACTGATCACCCAGCAGGTGTTTGACAACGGCAGCATTTATAACCCTGAAGTGCTGGACATCAAAGAGCAGACTCTGCACTCTCACTTCCTACAGGGAATCTGCAATGTGGCCAGTGTCTGTCTGCAGGTTGGGTACTCCACTGTTGCCTCAGTGCCGCACTCCATCATCAATGGGCACAAACTAATCCTGGCTCTGTGTGTGGAAACTGAGTACACCTTCCTGCTTGTTAAAAAGGTCAAGGCCTTCCTGGTTGATCCATCTGCATTTGTGGCTGCTGGACTGTGGGATAGGGGGTTGGTGGAGGGGTAACCAGGAAATGGGATATCATGGAATGAGGGATGGTGGAGGGGTAATCAGGAAGTGGGATATCATTTGAGATGTAAAGAATGGAATGATTAATAATAATAATAATAATAATAATAATAATAATAATAATAATAGAAAAAAGAGTGATCTTTAAATGGATTTCTCAATTCAAATACAATCTTTGAATAGAAAATTTGGCATACATTAGTATGTTTTTTATAGGGAGAAACCAACTACATAACAAGGGCTACAAAGTATCAATTAAAGGAAAGAGCAATATGGTATTTAAAAATAAGAAGAGAACTGTGCCATGGTTTAAGCATTGACTCTTGGCAGCTCAAATCTACATCCATCAATCTACTGAACCTCCTAGAAAATAACAACATCCGAGTCAAGACATCATAGCTCAGGAATGCCCACAGAGCAGAAAATTGTGTGCTTTTCCAAAGAATTCACTTTTTTGATATAAAAGTAAACCTTGTACACCTGAACAACAAGTTTAGTAATAGTAGGCACTAAGTGTAACTCATGCCAGTATCCATAGTAGAAATATGTTATGAGAATTTAAGGGATGTGGCTAAAGCCAGGTTTTATACCAGAACATTCAGCCTGAGCTTCAAAATGTAACAGTGTAAACGAATTAAAGATAAATGTTATTTGCATCATCTAATACACATGATTAGAAAACAAAGAAGGAAAACTTACCCGATGTGAATTTGATTTACGTTATTAAAAGAAGTGATGCTAAAGTTTATCTCATACATACACACACACACACACACACACACACACACACACACACAAGAAAAAGAAGGGTCTTACTGGAGTCATTGTTTGCAAATTACCTGGAAATGACAACAGTTGGGATCAGAAGAGTTCAATTAGTCAAAAACATTTTATTTACACATCTGGAACACTCAACTATGGGTCAGAAAACAAGGATGATATAGTTGGGCCAGTAAGACGCTTCTGCAGTTACAGATGCTCATTCCCACTCCTGATCACCTAAGGTCAATGTCCAGGAATCACATGGTGGAAAGAGAGAAGCAACTCATGAAAGTTGTTCTCTGACCTCCTCATACAAACCATGGCATTCACACAAGTACACACACACACACACACACACACACAGAGAGAGAGAGAGAGAGAGAGAGAGAGAGAGAGAGAGAGAATTAATAATGAATAAATAACTAAAATATAATGAAAATTATAAAGTTTGCAACATAGTGAATTATATCAAGCTGCTTCATGTGATCTGACAAAACTTGCACCTCTATAATTGTATAGATACAGATATTTAAACACATGTACTGATTTAGGATAGATATTTTAGATACAAAAAAAGCTGACAGACAAGAGGGCTATTCAATTTTCCAGTATGGAGTTAAGTGGGAGCCTGATGCTTTATTGTAGGGAAGAATGGGATTATTATAGGCTGGATGAGTCTCCTATTTCACATGCTTTCTTTGAATATATGAGCATGATGAGCTTTTGAAGCCAAAGAGAAATGACTGATTTTGCTTCAAAGCAGTAAAAAGTGGCTGTAAGCATAGATAACAAACCATTACAGAAGTAGCTTGCATTTTGTTTTGTTTTTTTCACAGTATAAATGATTTTCAACATATAGGAATAAGTTACCATTGTCTATTTTAATCAAATTCCATTCATAAAATAGCATAATTTCAGAGATGTGGTTTATCTTATAAAATTGATACAGGATTTGATTTGATAATTTCAAGTGGATAATGAATAATTTGAAAATGTACATGTAATTGATTATGATCAATAGAATCTCTTTTTGAGTATAGATAAAATGATAAGCGAAGAAAAGAGCAAATAATTGAAGGTAAAAACAACTATAAGTTGATAAGCTTCTTTAACAGTATTTTTCTGTTATGTTCCCTATAACTTTAGCTTTGTCATCGCAGCTTGATGCAATGAAACCTCTAGTGTTATTTTAAGGCCCTCATTCCTAATTCTCCATGATTGGCCTTTTTGTTGTTATTATGGACTCTGAGGCCTAAGAGGGCAGAGACTAATATTTTAGTAGAAATTGATCCTGTCAGGAGGGGATCCAGCATTTTCCTATGAATTGTCTCAAATAAACTTGATACTTGAACAGTTGCCACCCAGGAGACATATCATTATGACTTATATAGCATAGAAAAGGATTATTGGCTATTAAATTTATAATCTTAAAGCACTATGTGAATTTTTAGAACCTTCATAGTAAGGTTTTTAGAAACCTTACTATGAAGGCCAGAGAAATGGCTTGGTAGGTAAAGGCACTGGGTTCTAAGCCAAAGACATTAGCTGGATACCCAGGATTAACATGGTGGAAGAGAACCAACTTCTGAATGTTGTTCTTCGGTTTCCAAACCTGTACCAAAGCACACACATACATGTACATACACACAAATACACAAAGAAAAATAAACAAATGTAATAAAAATTAAAACTATTAAATAATTAATATACATAATTTCCACCATTTGAAGAGACAGGACTCAATGGAATCTTTACTATAATAGATAGCTTGGCAAAATTATTCATTAGAGATTTTTTATTAAATTATTTTATTTGTTTACATTCCAAAAGTTGCTCCCCTTCCCAGTCAGTCCCCCTGCCTGGGTTCTTCACCCTTCCACCTCTGAGAGGGTGCTCCCCCACCCAACTACCCACTCCCACTTAATTGTTATGGCCAGCAGCTAGAAACAACTCAGATATCCCTCAGCCAAAGAATGGATACACATATTGTGGTTACACAATTGAATACTATTAAAATCAAGGACATTATGAATTTTGCAGGCAAATGGATGGAACTATAAAATATCATTCTGTAACCCAGAAAGGCATGAATGGCAATGTGCTCACTGATAAGTGGATATTAGCCAAAAAGTATCAAAAGGCCTGTGATTTATCTCACAGACCATAGGAAGCTTAACAAGAAGGAAGGCCCAAGTGTGGAAGCCTGAAACCCACCCAGAAAGGGGCCAAAATAATCATGGGAGGCAGATGGAGGGGGGGAAATTGGATTGGAGGGGGAGGGAAGGGGAAAAGGAGAGTTAATTTTTTTTTAAAAGAAATCATCATAAAAGACAAATAATAGGAAAAATACAGAATGCGTTTAAGCTCTTTCTATCCATGTGTGTTTATTACTGTGTCAACTGGCTAAAAACTGGATAGACTGTTTAGGTAAAGAAAAAGTAGCTTGAAACACAGAAAAAGAGAAAAAAGTAGAGGGATTGTTTTAATCTCATTTATCTTATTATTTTTTCTTGCTGTTGTCAAATTATTTGATTTAAAAGCTAAAAAGGAAAGACAGTACATAACAACATGCCATAAAGAAAGAATCATAGCTATAATACACCTGGAACAAAAGTAAAAACATATTCTTTACCATGAGCAAGAAGCAAGCTGGGAAATAGGAAAGACCATGAATACAGTTAATTATTCTGCCTGCTTTATTAATGAGAAACCTAAGGCAGTGGTGAATGGAGTTTGAAGTCATTTCAGAAGTCTGGAGAAAACTAGTACAAAGATAGAATTGACATATGTTTAAAAGACTAAGGATTTTTCTAAAAGAGGCCATATTTATTATCCCAGGAAAATGATACTAACTGTAAGAAAACTTTTCCATACATAATAACATCCATGCTAAGGCATATATTAATGATGAAAATTTCTGAGACTGGGGATGATAGAAAAGCAAATTGCAATAATATTAGGAGAAAGTTCATTCTCATTTTAAAACTCTGCATTGGTATTTTGTCATTTAAGTCAATATGTAAAATAGAATACAAAGTTTTATTGAGGAAGTTTTATTGTTATTACCTGGAAATTTATAGATCATATTATATCCATCAGTTCATAATTTGAGAATTATTTAAACTCTATGTTCTTAGTCTCATAATTTGATAACATAAGCAAATTTCCACCCCTTTCCAACTATGTAAAATCATGAGAAAGAATCTCAATGTCTCATCAAAACAGTAAAATTTCTTATCAGTTCTATCTAGGAATATGTCTGTTTGAAAGTCTCTGTAATACTGCTTAAAAGATATTGTGCAAATAAGTATGTAAACTTATTCATAATGAACAATAAGGGAAAATACTTATATACTTAATATTAATAATCTCTGATAAATTTTTCAAAATCATCAAACAATTTATTAGAAACAATTACTCAAGGACTAGAAAATAACTGTTTTGAACAAAATGGATATTTGTAAAAACAATCTAGAAGATTCTCATAGAGGTAAGTGGGTAACTAGTGTAGGATAAAAAGAGAAGTAATAGAAAATTATTCTAATGCAATTATATTAGCTTGTAAAAATTTCTTGCTAGGAAATATAAGAAATACTTTAACAATGGTAGTTCTTAACTTTTCTAATGCTACAACACTTTCCTATAATTTCCTCATGTTATAGTGACCCCAACCATAAAATTATTTTGTTGCTATTTCATACTGTTATCAATAGTAATGGAAAATCTATGTTTTCTGGTGGTGTTAGGAAACCCCTGTGAAAGAGTGAGACCTCCCCAATGGGGTTCTACAAACAGATTGAGAAATACTGCTTTAGAAACACAAGAGGATGCAAACACAAACAGAAAATAAAGTATAAATTAAAGAAAAATGATGCAGGGTACAAGACTAACACAAGACTAAACCAGCCAAAATCTATGGATATATAGAGTAGCCAATCCTCACATCATCCCACTCCCTCTTGAAAACAATCAGCTGTGGATAGTTGTTAGTGGGAAGAAATATTATTATTATCATTATTATTATTATCATTATACCATCATCATGATCATAGTTAGAATGCTGCTCTGCTAGGTTTCCCATACTCCAGTTATTGGTCCCACACCACACAACCATGCCCATTTTGGGATTACTATCAGAACATAATGTATTATTTAAAAATAAATAAATAAAAACTCATGAAATAAGAATGATGTATTTGGGGAAAAACATGAGAAAATTGTAGAGGGAATTGGGGTAATCATTTTTCATTGTATACATGTATATGCTTCTTGAAATAGAGCAAGAGTAAAAATAGCATGTATGAACGAGACATGCAATTTAGTCTCCATGTGGGTCTCTCAACAACTGGTTTGGAGGCTCTCCCTAAAACTGTAGCCTGACTGTGGTATCCATTCCTCAACAGGGCTGCCTTGTCTGTCCTTGGGGGAGAAGATGCTCCTAATCTGGCAGAGACTTGATGCCTCAGGGTCCAGGGATTCCTAGGGAGTCCCCACCCACTCAGAGAAGAATGCTCTAAAATGGGGAAGGAGGATACATTGACAGAACATCCAAAAACGTCTTCGTTTGTATGTTCAAAGGTAAGACAAGAACCATGTGGGATGTTAATTATTCTCACAGAAACATAGCTTGATTGTAGTTCAGACCCACTTCCACAGTGGTTAAGGCACCACCTACATCACAGGACTCAAATTGCCATATCTCAAGCGAAGATGAGTTTCGATTTATATTTCCTGAGACAATCAGAAATTTGTGCAAAGTAGGTGGAAAGACTTCCTGAACACACAGAATCAGTTCCTTTTATATCCAAAAGTCAGTAGGATCTTTTCTACGTTTATTTATCTGATTTTTGGTTTTTTGTTTGTTTGTTTGTTTGTTTGTTTTTAAGTAAAAAGCAAAAATACCAACCAGTAAATTTTTATTGTGGAAATATTTGGAAATATCGAGGTGACTTAGTGCTACTATATTTTTTTAATTAATTTAGTTCTTTATTCACTTTATATCTCAGTATCAGCTCCTATTTCCTCCCAGTACCTCCTCATGGCAATCATCCTTCCATTCCCTTCTCCTCATGCCCCCCACAGTATTCCACAGCTCCACACTCCCACCAGCCATCCCCTGCACATCAAGTTATTCCAGTACTGGGGGCATCCTTGCCCACTGAGGCTAGAGAAGTTGGCCCAGTTAGGGACACAGGATCCACAGGCAGGCAGGCAACAGATTTTTGGTCAGCCCAGTCTTTTCATGGGTTGTGGGACCCACATGAAGACCAAGCTTGGCATCTGCTACATATGTTCAGGGGACCTGGGTTCTGCTCATGTTTGCTCTTTGGTTGGTGGTTCAGGATCTAGGAGATCCCAAAGGTCCCAACAGTTGACTCTGTTGATCTTTCTGTGGAGCCCTTGTCCTCTTCAGGTACCTCAGTTTTCCCCCCAACTTTTCTGTATGACTCCCCTTGCTCCATCTAATGTTTGGCTGTGGGTCTCTGCATCTCATTCCATTGGCTGCTGGGTTGAGCCTCTCAGAGGACAGTTATGCTAGCTAGACTCCTGTCTATAAGCATAACAGGGTATCATTGATAGTGGCAGGGATTGGTTCTTGCATGTGGGATAGATCTCGATTTGGTGGCAGTTATTGATTTGCCATGTAGAAGGAAGCAAATAGATCTATATTTATCACCCTGCACAACACTGAAGTCTAAGTAGATGAAAGACCTCAATCTAAAACTGAATACACTAAACCTAATAGAAGAGAAGGTGGGGAACAATTTTAAATATATTGGCACATGAGATAAATCCAATGGTTCAGTCGCTAAGGTCAACAATTAATAAATGGAACCTCATGAAAATGAAAAACTTCTGTAAATCAAAGAACACTGTCAATAGGACAAAACAAGAGCCTATATATTTATTGACCATACATCTGACAGAGGACTGATATCCAAAATACATAAAGAACTCAAGAAGTTAGACTCTGGCAAAAGAAAAAAAATCAGTTTAAAAATGAGGTAGAGAATTAAACAGAATTCTCATCAGAGGGATCTTGAATGACTGAGAAGAAATAGAAGAAATGTTCAAAGTCATTGGTACTCAGGGAAACACAAATCAAAATGGCTCTGAGATTCCACCTTACACCCATCAGAATGGTTGAGCAAAAACTCAAGAGACAGACTTACTGGCAAGGATGTGGTGAAAAAGGAGCACTCCCCCATAGCTCATGGGAGTGCAAACTTGTAAAATCACTCTGGAAATCAATTTGGTAGTTTCTCAGAAAATTGCGAATAGTCCTACATCAATACCCAAATATACTACTCCTAGGCATATATCCAAAACATGTTCCAACATCTCATAAGGACACTAGCTCAACTTAATTCATAGTAGCTTTATAAGTAATAGCCAGAAACTGGAAACAACTTAGATGTTCCTCAACTCAAGAATAGACAAAGCAAGTAGGGTTTATTTACATACTGGAACATTATTCAGTTATTAAAAACACAAATATCATGAATTATGTAGGTATGTGTATGGAACTAGAAAATTTCATCTTGAGGGAAGTAATCCAGACCCAAAAATACACACATGGTATGTACTCACAAGTGTATATTAGCCACGAAGTACAGGTTAACCACACTATAATCTACAGACCTAAAGAAGCCAAGGAAAAAGGAGAACCAAAGGGAGGACTGTTGAATCTTTCTCAGAGAAATAGACATTAAAGGTGGATAGAGGGAGGTAACTCTGTAGGAGAGGGGATGGATAGGACTGTGGGAATGTAGTGGACAGGTGTAGGGAGAGCAGGGGAGAGAAAATGGAAATTGGCCATGGTTTGGGGAAGTCATTAGGTTATGCCAGAGATCTTGGATGGAGAACCCTAGGAGTCCATTATGGTGACTCCTAGTAGTGGGGGATATGGAACCTGAAGTGGCCACCTCTTGTAGCCATTGGGGGAATAAGAACATCAACCCACCCACAAACCTCTGGCGTAAAATGTTTTCTTATCATTTACTCATTTTTAATAGATATTTTCTTCATTTACTTTCAAATGATATCTCCTTTTACACTCTGGAAACAAAAATCCCTGTTCTTTCCTCCCTTCCCCTGCTCACCAACCCACCCTCTCCTGCTTACTGGCCCTGGCATTCCCCTTACACTGGGGCATAGAACCTTCACAGGACCAAGGGCCTCTCCTTGCATTGATCCCACAAGGCTACCCTCTGCTACATATGCAGCTGGAGCCATGAGTCCCACCATGTGTACTCTTTGGTTGGTGGTTGAGTCCCTGGAAGCTCTGAGGGTACTAGTTAGTTCATATTGTTGTTCGTCCTAAGGGGCTGCAAACCCTTCAGCTCCTTTGGTCCTTTCTCTAGTTCCTTCATTGGGGACCCTGTACTCAGTTCAATGGATGGCTGTGAGCCTCTACTTCTGTATTAGTCGGGTACTGTCAGAGCCTCTCAGGAGACAGCTATATCAGGCTCCTGTAGGCATGTTTTACTGGACTCAGCCTTAGAAGTAGAAGCTCTTAGAGAGAACAGCCTACATCTCTCGGCAACCTATTCCTGGCTTTTTTTCTCTTTTGATTTCTTCTTTCCCTTGGCTAAAAGTTTCCTCAGTGTGTTATTTCTTCAGAACAATGTCAGTTTTTGTTGAAGGACTCGTATAAAGAAGAGACTGAATCTTGTATGACTTGGTCCTGGGCTCTCACCTTCTTTATTTAAATGCTTTTTTAGACGATGTATTGGTAGGCATCATCTTTATAGAGATTCAAAGGTTTTCAGATTCTTCTAGCTCTGTAAGGCACAACAAGTCACAGTATTATCAGTCCAGGAATATGTTTTTCCCTCCTTTTCAGTAATAACCAAGTTGAGAACACACAGGTGAGCATCTGCAATGTATAAATGAACATGCATGTGGTTCCTTTCTCCACTTCTTCTTGGTCTTAATGAGAATGGTCCATACTCAATAGCAGACACATTGTCATGGGTCAAGATGTTCTGTTTCCAGGGAAACATTGTTTGTCATTCCCACCACTGATTCAAGCCACCTATCTTTCTACTCTTTACCAGAGTATCAGTAGCTACTTCTTTGGTTGTGTGCTTCTCATAGAACTTACAAAGCCTGGAATGAGACACTCAGTTTTGTCTTGACATAGGCGACCACCTAGGGGGCACTATGGAAAAGAGTAATAAGTTCTACAAAATAATTTCTGGTTATTTATAAGATTCTACAAGCAAATACCACTGCTGAACATAAACATGTTAATTATCTCTCTTCTTTACCCTTTGCCTAGGGAGATAATCATACCAATGTTTTTTTTGAAAACTCCTTTACATAATAAACACATCTTTTTGTTTACTTTACATCTCAACATGAGAACTACACCTGCATACCCTTAAAAGATATCTCCTGCATCAGTGCCTACAGTTGCAAAGATACTTTGTATCAAAGATTAGTTCCAGATGAAAAGTGTCAACAACTGGTTGAAGTCACTTGTGGGAAGTAAAGGGGACAAAAATTTGCAGTGGCTTTAAGGTCTCATGTAACAAAAATATTCCCTGAGCTATTCCTGAGTTTCTAAGATGTCATGCCTCAATAAATTTTATCTAGACTGCCTGATTTTTTTGTATTCTTGCTTTGTTTCCTCTTTTAAATTTTCTGTTCTTCTTCCCTAAGGTTACAGACAGGGATGGAGTCTCTTCATGATTTGGATCAAGTGTGCTGCTGAAGGATCTGGCCAAGGGACCACCCCAGCAGAATGGAGTTTCAGCTTAATGTGCATATTTTTCCTCTCCAGAACTCTCTACCCTAGTACATTTTCTAAATGCTACCATAAAGCTTGTCTGGGTATGCCTAGAAAGAAAGACAAAATTGTTCCTGTTTCATTTCCCCTGTCTTTTTCCTTTGGATGCTGACCATAGGATAGGTGAAATATAATACTTCTACATAGCCCATATTACTAGCCTTGAGCTTCTGACCATTCTGTCTCAGTCTCCTGAGAGCTGGATATGCACCAGATTCTTAACTCACATAATAAAGATATGGGTTTTGTATATTTCTAGAAATTCAATTTTATTTGTTTTTACAAAGTGTATGGTTCTTGAAGTTTGTGTTTGTTTCTTGGAGAAATCATCTTCACTGTTCTCTAACAAGTTCAACATTCCCACTTAGAAATATGAGGTATTCACATTTTAAGTTTATGAAGGGTTAGCATCACCTTAACAGACATCCAAATGATGGAATGAGTCTAATGTGGGGAAGAAGGGCTAATGTGAAAAATCTTGAGGAATAAATCAGATTTTCAGTTAACACATGAAAAGGGCCTAGCCCTAGTTACACTGTAGTAATACTTAAATCTACTAATGTTTAAATCTACTATTTTGTAAGACTGAGGCAATAACTTCCTAAGGAAAAAAAAAAAGACAATCAGACTTCTGTAGATGGAAGAAATGTCATGTGAAGCTCATACGCAGTGGCCTACTAATAGGAATGGTCTTAGGCTCTCTGGGAGTGTTTGTTAGACTATACTGGCGTGAGGTTACCAGCACAGCTGTAGATCCTTTCTATGTCTTCAGCATATTATTTAACAAATATTTGTGGACACAGAAACAGCAGGAAGCAGCTCTAAGCCCAGAGCAGCTGAGCTAACTACAATCACCAAGTACAGCCACCCCTCTTGGGGTTTGTGAGATTCCAGAGAGCAGCTGCTGTGCTATTCTAATACTGGGGGAAGAACATGAGTTCAAGGGAAAATCAAAGTTTTCTTCTCTTTTTTTCTAATTCCACAGGGAGGACTCAAAGCTAACATCTTCCACAACTTGAAGAGGAAAGAGAATTGAGTCTGTCAAGCATATTAAAAATAGTGAATCTGTGACATTCTTCTAAACACTTTACTGATATTTGAAATATTTGTCATATTCCATTGAAACTTTTCACCTGAGCACCATGTCTTCTTTGGCACAAACTATTTTTTGCTGTTATTCCTTAGTAACTGTAGTAAGCAAATTTTCATTTTTCTTATAACCTCAAAAATCTATAAATTCCAGTCTTGTAGACTGTGATCATGTGTCCCTGGGGACAGATATTCCCTATGTTTATACCATTATTATGCTGTTCTTTCTGCTTTCACAGGAAACCATATAAACATCATTAAGTCTATTTTATGAAATACTATCTTTAAAAATGCAGAATTTATTTGACTAGGCTCCTATGCCTATTTGATCATCTTTTTGGTGTAAGCTCAGTGTCATGTGCAAGTGGATTTTTTTCCTGCAGTGGAATTGATATACAATATAAAGTTTAAGCATAATGATAGAGACATCTCTCTTCAGAAATGAATACAAGATGCTCAGAAACCTGCAGAGACTGCTCCTAATTATTTTTGTTGTTGTTGTTTCTAACCTCTAAAACCTGTAGGGGTCATGTTAAATATGTACTTCTTCCTCCATGCCTTAAATAATGCAAAAATCTCAAATAAGAGAAAAAGTTCATACACAAAGTATTTAAAGATTACAGTGAAAATCTCAGCCAAGATGTATATGATTAAAACCAGTGCTGGTGTGAGGGTCGTCTGCATAAGCCAAGCAAGATATACACAGGAACTATATGTATTTTCTTAAATTAGTCCTTAAGGATTCTACTTTCAAGTCATTCCCAGCTTAGTATCTTTTAAATGACTAGTTTAAAAATGTTTCTTATCCAAGAAAGCCTAATGAAAGGGCAGAATCCTGAAAATGACAAAAACTAAAGTATGCACTACTGGTTGCATTACAGAAAAAGAATAGTAACTTTAAGAAGACATATTTTATTTGGTAGATAATAATAAAATATACTATAGATGATAATTACAAATTATTATTTTGATCACAATGGATACTCAGTTTGTAAAATTTAATTATCTTATAAGTTTATAATTCCCATACAAATTTTTGTGAATCTAAATACAAAATAATATAAGATTCTGCAGCAAGCCATGCTTTGGAAGAGGGAAATAAACTACTATCTTATCTAACAGGCTATTATTATTTTTCTGACGGGTTTTTTGATAGAGTAACAATAGCAGCAAAGTTAAGAAGTAGCCTTTGTCATAAGAATAACATAAAACTAGCCTGTTAGAAAGACCACACTAGAAAATTGGCCTCAAGAAAAAGAGTTAAAGTGAATGAACTCAGGAGAGTCTCACACTTTCTAATATGGAAACTCCTTTTGAAGAGCAGGATTTCACAGTACTTTTGTGACCAGATTTATGAGTGTCCTGATAATATTTGATCATGTTCTGATGGCTTAAAATGGTCTAGGATGAGATGGTACCAATGTGAAAATTATCAATGCTATCAATAAATGACTTGATTTTCCTTTAACAGAGTTGATTACTAAATATTTACTCACAACAACTATAAATGCCTTGTTCTAAAACTTACCTGCCATGTATTAAGAGATATAATCTCTGGAGCATACAAAGGATATTAAA
This sequence comes from Mastomys coucha, assembly GCF_008632895.1. NCBI lineage: Eukaryota > Metazoa > Chordata > Mammalia > Rodentia > Muridae > Mastomys > Mastomys coucha. The sequence continues at coordinate 8,956,580 of NW_022196902.1, forward strand.
AAGTTAACATCTATTTGTTTGCCAAAAAGTGGGGCTGCTTTGTTTCCTCTTCTACATTGGATCTAAAATTATCCCCATATAAGCAAGGGCTAACTACCAGGTGCAGGAATGCAATTATAAAGTGTGGAAAGGTGTTAGAAGGGAGTTGACTGCAACTCGACAGAATGAATGTTGTCCACTGGGAGGACAAAGAACACACATAGAAATTTTGCAAGACTTGACTTACATTCTTCATTTTGTAGTGGAGAAAAGTGAGAGGAAGAAATACATCTGGAGAAGAAACTATTTGACTTCGCTGCTTGAATTAAATAGTTCCTAAAGCTGTGGGTCTGGACCTGGATTTTATCACACATAAAAATAAAACATCTTCTATAAACAAAATATAGTACAAAGCTGTTATGTTAAAAAATGAGAGCCTTGAAACAAATATAGCAGTATTAACTCTTAAGACAGCCTACTTCCTGAAGACTAGACATGAGAATAAAGCAAACTATTTTGTTTCATAAAAGAAATCAAGAAAATAACAGAAGATGATGTGCCCTAAACAGATTTTATGAATCATTAGATAATGAATAAAAAGTAAAAATTTTATTATTTTAATATCAAAAGAATTGCTACATGGACATGATATGTAGACTGGAGAAGTAACAAACATATCTGGTAAAAAAATATGACTAGGAGAAGAGAACATGCTCACAAGATCAAATCCGTTGATCTGTTAAAATTCATCTAATAAAGCATCATTAAGCAAAACCAAAAACTACTGCAAGGGATGCCTGTATTTCTAATTATGCAAGAAATAGATCCATTGGAAGAAGCTTGGAGCATAGTACATAAACTATTATTGGAGTAAGAATCTATCCTTACTATACTTTATTACTCAATTAACATTCATATCATATTTTAATGAGACCCTTATTTTCAACATTAAAGAAGAGGTGAAAGAATTTAGCAAAGAAAGGACATAAGAAAAAGCAAAGCCAGTAATTCTAAATCTCTTCACTTGGAGGGTACTGCTTTTCGCACCTGAATTATACATGTCTGTTTTGCATGAGCTACACACACATTTTGTTCTTCATGTAAGAACTTAAGTATATACAGTTTAGAAAGGTAACTAAGTTCTTCTAAAGGAAGGCTCTTGTGACCTGTATAGTTTCCTGGGTTTTGATACATCTTTGCCATGTACCACAGAGACAACCCTTACTATCTCCCCCGTGTCCTTCTTTTTGTTTTCCTTTTTCCCATTTTTTTTTCTGTTTTTACATTTTACCATAGTCTAACAATTTTTCTTTCTTTTTTTTAAACTATTCCATTTGTTTACATCTCAAATGATATCCCACTTCCCAGTTACCCCTTCACCAACTCCCATCCCACATCTGCCCTCCCCCTTCCCCTTTGCCTATATGAGAGTGCTCCTCCATCCACCTGCACTCTCCCGCCCTACCACTCCAGCATCTCCCTACTCTGGGTCCAGGACCAAGGGTCTCCTTTCCCATTGCTGTCAGGCAAGCCATCCTCTGCTACACATGTATGTGGAGCCATGGGTCCTTCCAGGTACAGTCCTTGGTTGGTGGTCTAGACTCTGGGAGAACTGGGTGGTCATGCCAGCCTATGTTGTTCTTCCAATGGGTTTGCCACCAGCTTTTGCTCCTCTAGTCTTTCTGCCAGTTCCTTCATCAGGTTCCCCAAGTTCAGTCTGATAGTTGTCTCCAAGCATCCACATCTGCATTGGTCAGTTGCTGGCTGGACCTCCCAAGGAACCACAATAATACGTTACTGTCAGCAATCACCTCTTGACCATGGCAACAGTGTTGACTTTGGTGTCTGCACACATGATGTATCCCAGGTGGAGCCGTTAACCAGTTGGCATTTCCTTCAGTCTCTGTTTCATTTTTTTTGTCCATGTTCTTCCTTTGGACAGGAACATTTCTAGGTTAAAAACTTTGAGATAAGTGGTTGGCCCCATCCCTCAACCAGGGGCCATCCTTTTTATGTATCTCTCACTTCTTTTCCCAGGCTCTAAGTGAAAAATAGTGGAGCTTCAAATTTCTGGAATTTGCTTTTCTCAAAATGGCATGTGACTTGGTTTGTATATTGCACATTTCTTTTAAAGGATCCCCAGTGTGTTGCAATAATTTATACTTTGTTATTTTTTAATCAATGATTAACATTTCATTGATAATGTGATACTACAGTTTTTTTTTTTTTAACCCACTCACCTATTGAGAGAATATCATTGCTGCTTCTGGATTTGGGAGAATATGATCAAAGCTACTACAGATATTTATGTCCTCATTTTTTCTGTGCATACGCATTTTTTAACTCACTAGAGGAAACCTGAGCACTGAACTGTGGATATATGTGATAAGACTAAATATAACTTTACAAGAAATCATTTGTTTTCTCAAACAAATACTATGCTCATATTAATGACTGTTAGCCATGATTTGCCTATTTTCCAACAATGGAAGCTATTCTGACAGGTGACTAATATTATTTAACTGTTGTTTAAATAAAAGATTATTTAATTAACTATGATGTAGAATATACCTGTCCATTTATTGCCAATCAAGTTTCCTCTTTGAAAAATGTCGATTAAGATTTCTATTTATTGCTTGTTTTAAAATTCATCCACTGTATTGACATTCAAGTGTCTTCTTTTTCTTATCTTGGAGGGAAATCAAATGTCAGATGTGTCTTTCACAACTATCCCAATCCCACTGAGGGTCTGCTTTTTTAATTCTTTCAAGGGTGTCTGTCATGCAATTCTTTAATTTGTAATGAAGTCCAGCTTTTCAATGTTCTCACTCACAAACAGATTTTTGAGTCTCATATCTTAAAATCATTAAATTACTCAAGATTTTCTCAAGTGTAACATCTCAATGCTCTGAGCCTTTGCATTTTACACAAAGGTCTGTGATCTCTTTGATTGAATATTTCCTTATAAATTCTTATCCTTAGTTTTACATTTGTGTATGTGTCTGTATATCATATATGTCTTTCTTTTTTCTTTCTTCCAATTCTAATAAATTAAATTTTTTAGACTGCCTTCTCCATTGAACTGTAATTTTTTTATTTTGTAAAAGATATATTGAACCTTTTCATGTGGCTATTCATTCTATGTTATTCTTAAAATTTCTCTGCTTTCATTAGCAGTGACTGTCTTTATTAATATGATTTTATGAAAAGGCAGATAATAAGGCAATGTCACTCTTTTGACATTTATTTTTAGTATTTAATGTTGACATTTGTGGGTCTCTGCCTTTCTAAGGAAAAGCAAGATCAGTTTGTTGGTATGATCAAGATGAATGCTCAAAGTTTGATTAACACTGTGTTGATTTACATTTACAAATGTAGACCTGATTAACTGATATTTGAACAATATTGAGTCTGTTAGTGAACATGAAATTCTGTTCAAGAACTTCAGAGTCTTGGTTCAAATTGTGTCCCTATTGGCTTAGTATTTAATCAATGCATGTGTTTTATACTAAGCACCACTTTTCCTGTATTACATAAATTTGTTGAATTGAATTTTCATTTTATTTCTAGTCTGTAATGGATATCCTTGGTTGTCAATGTCTCTACATCTGCAATAACCTAAAACCCAATCCACTGGGTTTAACTCTAAAGGATTTCTTTTTTTACAGAATTTCTTGAGATCTAATGATCCACCTTAAATCACGGCCATATTATCTGGTGGCAGTCTATGTCTGCTTCCACTCACTCTTACTTCACTGGCATTAGAGCCTATTTCTTGATGACTCTGATATATACCAAGGAACAGCTGAAAAATCCAATCCCATGGACTTAACAACTAGCAGATTACTGGACTTTCCAGTAGAATACAGTAATTGTTAGACCAGCCAGTAAGCCATTCTAATAATTTTTCTTTGTATGCATTCATTCTATCAGTTCTTTACCTCTAAAGAACCTTGATTAATACAAAGTCCAAACAGCACTTTGTTGTTGTTGTTGTTGTTTTGTTCCTCTCAATTCTTCATGGAACCATGTGTTGTTTACAGCTTTGGTGCTTTATTGCTACTTTTTCTTGTCTAATAGAGGTTAATATTTATCTACAAAACTATTAAATAGTTGGCCAAAATATGTAAAACTATTGGGGGCTTTATAAAGAATGTACAACTCAAAGAAAATCTCAAAACAAGACAAGGTGAAAAATTTACTGGAAAGGTTTTATTTTGACATGTGGGAATAATGAATGAATAAAGTTAAAATAAATAAATAAAAGTTATAATACTACATTAAAACTTTTCATGGGAATACTTCATGCTTTCCACATATCAGAAACTAAAACAACCTGTTATACACACTCACACAAATTTGACATTATGTTTAAGATACTGTACTAGTCCATTTCATGTTACAATAAAAAATACATGTACGATGTAGAAGTCCACATACAATGTAAACGGTGATTTGTTTTGGCTTAGAGTTTTGAAAGTTCAATTTGAGTGGCCGTGTTGGTAGATTAGTAATCATGTGACTGCCTGTGTAGAGCAAGGACTTATATATTGAGAGATGAGGATGAGGAGGAATAGAAATTGGTAGAAGAAGGCAAGGAAGAGGAGAAGTAACAGAATGAATTTCAGTAATAGATTCTCTAATTTGATGGCTTGCTGTTTACAATTCTTCAACCACCTTATAAGCTACATTTGATTTATGTATATTCTTTAAGTTGCATTATTTTTAAAAGAAACAATTACTGCTTTGATTACAGTTAAAAGTGTACAACTCATAAAATTTTCAGATTTTGTGACGTGTATGAAAAATGATTCAATTTTGGGATCCAAGTGAAAATATACTTAGAGGGGATAGTAGAGCACATGTCAGATGAACAACTTTATTTATTTATTTATTTATTATAACTTTTATTTATTTATTTTAACTTTATTCATTCATTATTCCCACATGTCAAAATAAAACCTTTCCAGTAAATTTCTCACCTTGTCTTGTTTTGAGATTTTCTTTGAGTTGTACATTCTTTATAAAGCCCCCAATAGTTTTACATATTTTGGCCAAATATTTAATAGTTTTGTAGATAAATATTAACCTCTATTAGACAAGAAAAAGTAGCAATAAAGCATCAAAGCTGTAAACAACACATGGTTCCATGAAGAATTGAGAGGAACAAATCTGTGTGTGTGTGTGAGAGGGGGGGAGGGAGAAAAGGGAGAGAAGGGAGAGAGAGAGAGAGAGAGAGAGAGAGAGAGAGAGAGAGAGAGAGAGAGAGAGAGAGAGATATTCACTGGTAATAACACATGACAATGAAGACCAGCATCTGCAAGATTATTCTAAAATATATAGAAAAAAAATGTTGTTTTTGAAGTCATGACTGACACAAACAATAGAAAAGGAAGTTTTGCTTTTGTCACCTTTGATTACTATGACTCCATGAATAACACTGTTATACCATACTAGAAAGGGCAAAACTGTGAAACAGGAAAACTCCCTATTGAAGCAAAAGATGGGTGGTGCTTCCTCCATCTGAAGAGCTCTAAGTGGCTCAGAAACATTGGTGGTGGTTTTGTCAACAATAACAATTTTGATTGAGAAGGAAGTATCAGTGGTTGTGGTGGCTTTGGTTGCAGTCATGAAGGTGAAGTGTATGGTGGCAGAGAGAGGTGATATAATGAATCTGATAGTGAGGGAAGAAGTTTTGGATGTGGTAGAAGGTACAGTGATTTTGACAATTACAATAATCATTCTTCTAACTTTGGACCATTAATGGAAGCACATTTGGGAGATAGAAGCTCCATCCCTTATAATGGTAAAGACCAGTGCTTTTTAAAACCAAGAAAGCAAGGCAGCTGTGATGACATTAACACCAGTAGTATCACTATAGGAGTGGCTGGACTTTCTAATTAGTGCCAGAAAACAAAGCACAGTACGAAAGAAGAACCAGAGAGTGACAGAGAAACTACAGGTTGCAATAGAATTGTACAGTCAAGCAAGAACAGTGATTGCCAAGCCTAGTGGTTACAAAGAGGCCATGGTTTAGGCAATATTCATCCATATGGGTAAAAACTTTCCAAGACTGTGCTTGTGATTAATTGTATAACAGATTGTTTTAGTTTCTGATATGTGGAAACATGAAGTATTCCAATGAAGAGTTTTAATGAAGACCACTTTGACCCATGCTGTTGATTGCTAAATATAATAGTTAATCATAATGTTCAATAAATGTGTTCATTATTTGAAAATAAATACATAGAAGGAATTACCATACATGAATGAGGTAATATGGAAATTATGAAATATGGTGAGTTAAGGAGACTATTGACACAATTATACACTATAATAACACTGCCAAATTGTCACAAATGTACATAAACACAATGAGAGAATCATACATTATTTAAATATTTTAAAGATCTTTTGTTTTATGTATATGTATATGCCTGTGAGTCTATGCACTTTCATAACAAAGGCCACAGACACTGGATGCCCCAGAATATTGATTTGCAGGTAGTTGCGAGTCAAATAAGATTGAGGCTGGAGATTGAACTCCAGCCCTCTGCAAATGCAGCTTGGACTCTTAATTGTAGGGTAACCTTTCTAGCCTTCAGTTTTAAAATATTTTTTTGTAAATTATTTGATAATTTTATTCCATGTGTTTTCATCCAGCCCACAGATACAGTAATTCAATAATTATATTGAAAATAAGTCACACATCATCAATGTACTTTGATGATATTTTATATTGCAAACCTATAATGGATGATAGAGTAACAATATCTTCCCACACTGGACTAGAAATATGAATTAAGATAGTTTTTCTCAATAAATATATTTATTTACATGTAGTCAAATAAAATACCCATATGTGTAATTGCATACTATGCATATTTTAGTACATATGTGAATAAATAATGTGTATGTACTGTGATATAAAGAAACATAATATGAAATTGTCACATATAAATGATATCTATACATGTATATCACTTTCCAGAATTGATTGTGATTTCCAAAAGGAAATAAACACGTGTTTGTGAATGAAACTGCTGATATTTGCATACTGTTGCTGTCACAAATAATGACCTTCTTCTACATTCAGTGAAACATAAGATGGTCAAGATTAACATGTCTTAGTACAGTCCAATTTGTTTTAGATGAAAATATGTACAAGAATATGCATTAAAACTGTGGGACATAATCCTAAGGAAACAGAAGGAGGTGGCATGTAAAGGTGTAGGTAATCTATCTGGTAGTGCATGAGTCTTTTTTTTTCATTAGATTCATGTATGTATTATTATTTGGCCACGGGTTACAAATTTAATTTTCAATGAAAATATATTGAAACATGAAAATAGCACAGAAACAACCTATGCAGGCATTTCCTCATAACCAGAAACTTACTCCAATGAGTGATACTATTCTAATTTTCAGCAGTATTAATTCATTCCATTATAAAACCGATCTTCAAAGTAATAACGAGAAACGAGCCCTTATGTATTTTACTTTGAGGGGAAGCAAAGAACATAAAGTTAAGTCATTAATCAAAGTCAAACAGCTGGTGATGGGCAAATAAAAGGAATTAATCTGAGCAAAAGGCGATAGGTGCTAAGTGAATCATCTGGCAAGCTCCTGGCATATGTGAAACTGTCAATAAATGTTTGTTTGTTTGTTTGTTTGTTTGTTCTGTCTTTATTTCATGATTAGATTGATCCTGCGATCAGTGTCAATCTAGAATGGGAAATCTATCAGCACATCACAGTTCTATCCAATTTTGCACTTGTATTAACTGCTTACTCAAGAGCACAAAGGCTACAGCAGTTAATTATACTAAAAGTTAAAGGAATTTATTCAGTGGTCAAGAGATATTACATGGCTAAGACAGGCATTGAGTTATATTCAATAAAAGTAGATACAAAGTTTTGATAAATCATACATTGAGTTTGCATCTACATGAATAATTCAAGGTCACTAAAGCAGAATTCAATCTTGTTTATATGCCTCTGGCAGAAGACCTGCTTGAAATGACAAATGGTAATTCACATAAATAATCTACAATAACTTAGGTATTGGTAATCATCTAACATTTGCAAAAGAAACATTATTTCCTTCAAAAGATTGCATGTGACTCATACTGCAACATATGACATTGATACAATTTCTTTTCTATTGAACTATGTTGCAAATGTAAATGGAATTCATATTATCAAAAGATTCAGAGCTAAAATTTTGTTTTAAAACTCAGTAAAATTACATTTTAGAACATTGAAATAATTGTATAAGATATAAACCCTTTTTAAAAATTTAAAGAAAACCAGTCATCAATTCTGTTACTCTAACATTTTGTTGGCTTTTGCCTAGTAAATCACAGAGGCCAGATTACTGTGAAAAACTAGTTCCTTGTGTTAAATTGACCTCACTAAAGAAAAAAAGTAAATAAAATCTTACATTTAAATATTTTAATTTAACAATAGTGCCAAACTTGTCATTGACAGAAAGCAAAATTATTGACCTTATTATGGCTTTATAAGAGACATTTAAAGATAACAAAGATTTTCAGCTTAATAATTCTGCATAAGGAAGGTCAAATGCAGAAACTTTGTATAAAATACTTTCTAGAAACATCTACATACTATATCAAAATACAGTCAATGAAGGCAGCCCATAAATTTGCAAGGTGCCCAGGTTCAACAGACCTAAAATCAATGAAGTCTTTGGGATCAATGTACCTTTCTCATGAATACAGTCTGTTAACTAATCAGGGTTTAAATGATTCTGCCTGCTGGAGTGGAAATGCCTCTCTGCTTTGGATGTGATATTTGGATCAAACCTTTATTCATTAGCATGCCAGACACATTAGAATAGCCTATTGATCCCACATCCAGTGAAACACATTCACAAATGCCTGCAACATGTATTTATTCAAAATTGTTATTATGATAAAGTCAGGGTTCTCCAAGTATTTAGATAACTGGTAAAGGAAATATATTTGCAGGCAATGTCTTTGTACACTGGAGAAGGAAAGTTCACTGCCAGACTTCAGGTGCCTTTCATCAAACCACTAACCTTTTGGCTTATAAATTAGATGATGTTACCTATATATTATTATTAATTTTTGAATATTTAATGTTATGCAATATTTATAATATATATCCCCAATTAATCTCCTATCCCCTCCCAATTCCATCTCTTTCTCTCCAGCCCTTCTCAAGTTCCTGCCTTTTGTATTCTTTAAATAACCCACCAAATCCAATATATACTCAATATATCCTCATGGCTATAGGATAATATCCTGGAACATAGTTGATCTAGTCAAGACTATACCCCTAAGAAGATTAACTTTCCCTTTTTTAAGCCGTTACTTTTAAATAGCTTCAGCTAGGGTTGGGGGCTTGTGAGTAACCCCCATTCTCCATACTAGACTGCTGACTGACTTGATCTTTTGCAAATCTGTAACAGGCAATTATTGCCACTTTGACTTTAAATGTACATAAGTCCTATCATGTCCAGAAAATACTGTTTTAGTAGGTCTCCCCTGACATACACCTCTTACTGTTTTAGTAGGTCTTCCCTGACATACACCTCTTACGATCTTTCTACATACCCTTATGCCAGGATGACTTCCGAGTCTTGGTGGTGGTGATGCAGACATCCCATTTTTCACTAAACACTCCACTGACACTTATTCTGTATGCTTTGTTCAATATTAAGTTTCTGAATTAACTAACAGTTTACTACACAAAGAAACTTTGCATTATTCTATGGGTAGAGAGGTTACAAACAGGGAACAGTTTGATATTATATCTATTTAGCAAATATATTGTAGAAAGTTTTTGTTGAAACTGTGATATCCATTGGTGAGATTTAGGGCACATGCAAGAGCATTTTATGTGAAACTAGCCTTAAATCCAAACAGAAAACAGTTGGTTAACCCCATAACATTTTTGCCACTGTTGAACTCATAGTCATAACTTGCCAGGCTGTAACCAATGTCAGAGCTGGGTAAGACTTCTGATTATGGTTTTCCTAACAGTCTATATGGTGTAGCATGGAAGTATGAAATTTGCACACAAGGGAGGAAGCTTCTTAGTCAGAATGGATGTGATTTTTCCACAGTTTGAGACCAATAGGCATGGTGGCTTCAGCAATAGAGTCTTACCAGCAGGTTACAAAGTTATGTCTAGCAGCCAAGAGCTTTAACAACAGCATGCATCGCTTTGGGGATCTCTAGGACATGCTTATTAAATGAATCAAAAGAAACTATTCCACACCTGGCACTGGACTTTGGATTTGGCAACATATGGCCTTTGGGCAAAGCAGTATCTCTGGGTATAGTGATATCAATGAAATTCTTGTATGTGAATAAGAAAAGTCTTACATGAATATCAAATTTATGAATATTTCTATTATATTTCAAATCAACACAGAAACACATATAAGTATGAATATATGTATATGTTCATATATGAAAACATATAATATAAAACTATTCTAAACAATATAATCAAATTGTTTCTCAGGCATTTAAGGTATTTTTTTTCCAAAACTAAATTTTAACATAAAACACACCAATAATATAAGGAAAATATATACGTATTCATGTTGCCATTTCTCAATAATAATACTTTTCAAAATAGTGCATTTATTATATCCTATTTTTAAAAATATATCTTAAATCAGATTCATATATGATGTACTTTTTTGAAAATACCTAATTAGCAGTGTTATATATATTTTCTTGTACATGGAAAATTTTTCCATGTTTTTCATAGTTATAAAATATTAAGGTTTTGAGTCTTAGAGCTTATTTATTCCTTTTTCTAATGCCAAACAAGTTTTAATAATTCACTAATCAAATCTACTGTCTTTATTCTCTTTATTAGACCTACCTGTATACTCACTGTATACTCACTGTTATTTCTTTAAAATAAATTCCTGATGCTGAATTTATAGTCAAAGTTCCAACTAATCCCACCATGTAGGAGTGCATGAATGTGAGTTTGTGCTTCAATAAGCCTAATAATAAATTGTATTGTAAATTAAAGCTTAGCATTAATAGACTAAATGTTAAAGGTTGATTTTAATTAAAGAATAATCTGATGGACATTATATTTAATACCCATTCTTATTCTATTCTGCATGCAATCGTTGCTTATAGGAATATTTACGTTCCCTTTATGATGTGTTTTTCTATGGAAAATAATTAGACATTTTAAAATTGTCTTGCCCACTATTAACTAATTAGTTCTTCCAATCAATGTATTAGTTAAGCAATATTATAAGGACTGTCTAACATTGAAACTATGTTAATGAAATAGTAATGTTGATGTCCTGAGGCCATGTCCTATTGATCTTTTAATGCAAATGATCAGAGCAAAGACTGGCCTCTTATGAATAAAGACTTTAGACTTGATCTTTAGATAGACTTTCACAAAAGAGAATAATGAATAGTACAGCTGGAGCAAAGAGTTGAATTAGAATTGGTTATCAGATCATGATGAATCAATACCTAATAAATACTCCAAATGACTTGAGCCCAATCAAGCTGCAGACCATGAGAAAACATAATCAGTGCCTTGCATCATCTTAAAACAAACTAAAACAGAGAAAAGGAAGTAAACTCACATAATTAGTGACAACATTGTCTCCAACATATTCCCAATATACCAAGTCAAATAATTTGCAACAAATATATCATGATAGTTTTCAAATTCTCATTATGTTTTTGACATAAATGCAGATATATATATATATATATATATATGGAGAGAAAAATATAAAAAGTAATCTGGAAATAAGTTCTTCCATACTTTTGCATACATGTCAAGGACACAAGTTTCTCACATTTAAAAAATATCTGTTTGTTCTTTTTGTATTTATTAGTCATTGTCTGGTGACATGTTTCAGAACACTAATAGAATGAATAGTTTGTTCTACTCTGTCCTTTGCTAAATATCTCTGCAGATTTATTCCAGTACTGAAAATACATTCCCTAAAAACTGACTTAAGACAAAACAAAACACTGCTGAGACACAATGTTCTTTGCCAATTTGGTGTGCGAGTCATAGGAGCAGGTGGCTGATTCCAAGAGCCTTACATCTGAGTGATGAAGTGCAGGACTGAGGAAGAAAGTAAACAGTGGTGCAGGAAGGAGGAAGTCCTAGAGAGCCAAAATACAGGATTTTCTAAATGAAGACAAAGACAGGTGAATTTGAAGGCATCAACTGCTGTCCTTTGCCAGTCCTGGTCACAAGAGAAGAAGAAATAATCATTTATAGAGATTAGCATAACTCTAAATTTCATTGTGAGGAACTGAAAGCCAGAGACTCATTGTTTCTCCACAGCCTCCCTAAGAGCAAAATGACAGATGGGGAAAATCTAGCAGTAAAAGAGGAGAGATCCATGGGTAGACATATCCATAATGGTTCAGAGGAGGCAAGATATTAAGGACTACTTCCCACATAAAAACAGACTATGCCAAGAGTCCGTTAAAATATATTTTATGTAAATAAGTTCCTATGAAAACAGTTTAAAGTTGAATGTATTAATAAAATAATGTATGCTAATTATCTTGATCACGCTTATTGGCACTCAGTATGAATCTCCATAAAAAGGAAGATGTGTTAGAATCTCTTATTTTATTCAGTAGGCGTAGCTATAACCTCAGACATAGTTTAATTTTTTTTTAATACTTCTGGAGAGTTATCAGGAATTCCAGTTTGCTCTGGAATAAACACTGAGTCTCTAAATTGATTTCCTTCATATGGATTCATTTGTTCAAGAGTAGCAAGAAGGAGCAGTCACTTACGAACTGTTGAATAACAAATGAAGTAGCCCAGCATAGGTTTATTGTAATCTTTGTTGTAACTGGACTACGAGCTTCTTACAAAAAAATAGTCTAAAATAATTAATATAGACAGAGACCTAGTTTACCATTTTTCAGGGATCTAGAAGAAGTTCTGTTACATTTTACATGCACTGGCCCTGTTTGTTGTTAGTTATGTTAAATACACTGGCCTCATTGCACATGTGACAATAAGACTGACTCCCCTTAAAATGTAAGTAAAACCAAGTAATTGCCTTTGTTTTGTATCAGCTCAACTGAGATAATGTGTAAAAAGTGACTTGTGTGTAAAATGTCACAGCGATAGATCCTGGGACAGGAAGAACTATGCTTACTAACTTCATGACCTTTAACACCATCATTATTATACTGACATTTACCAGCCACTGGTCATTTTGGCCTGTGAGTGGGTATGCTAGTATCAAGCAATGTTCTGAATTTGTGATTTCACCCAAGATGTAAACTACAAAGTCACATTGTTACCATTTTATAAATATAGACATGAAGCATAGAATTCTTAAAAAAGAGACGAAAGACTGCTAAATGGCAAAAGCAGCTGTCAGAGTTTCATACTGTCCCCTATATACATTCTTCTTCAACTCACAGGAGCAGGAAAAAAGATCTGTGTTACTCAGGTAAGGGTGCCACAATCAGATATCAAGAGCTGAGGGACATAACCAATAACACTTATTTTCTCTTAGTTTTGAGAGTGTAAGCAGGCTGAGGAGAATGGTGGGGGCAGGGAGCTTCAAGGTATGAAATTTTTTATTTGCAGTTCAATTTATAGCAAAGATCTTTAATTATTCCTACACAAATAGTAGGCTGCATTGTTGTGAAAAACCACCTATCATAGAGCTTTGTAGATTTTATAGTGAGTGAAGGAAACCTGCCGTGCTTCTAAGACTAACACTCTATTTACAGGATGTTTCCTGCATGTGACATTGTGATAAGCCCTTAGATCCAGGAGCAGGGGAGACAACGTTTATGCTGTCTCTGGGAGAACCAGTATGAACAAGCACAAGAATCCAAGCACAAGACAGATTATTTCTCCTCACACTAAATTGGAGGCAAAGATCAGCCCCTATGTTCTTATATACCTAGTATTATCTGTAGATACTTGCCTTCACATGAAACCACTTGGGGAACAACCATGCCTTCATTGTTTTATGGATGAAGGAGAATGCCTGCCATTGGCAAGCAGCTAATTCTCCATGGTGACTGGCTGTTAGAAGTGATTCAACAGAAAAGGATGAGTCAGACAGAACATGGGAAAGTAGGAAAAAGAAAGGCTACCAGTCAGTTTGCTATTCTCTCCAGAGGAGAACTTTTGAAAAGGAAGAGGCAAGGTACTCTCCATTTATTTCTTTGTTAGATAGTTACTTCTCTTAGGTGTTTTATGTGAGACGTAACACTCTGCTCTCAGGAGTGCAAGTGGTCAATCCAACCAAGATCTTACATGGTTTTAAAGATAAAATTGTAGTCAAACCTAGACAACAAAGCACAGATAGAAAGAACCAACTTTATTCTGAATACTGCATTTTTATTCTTAGCAACATATTTCAAAGCAATAAGTCTCACTGCAGTCCCTCCACTGGTTTGAATGTGGGAGAATATATTTCACAACCTAACTCAGTTATTTCTAAACACTTAAAAGTGTTTTCTATAGTGAGGGCTTACTGACTGGAATATATTTATCAAAAGTAAACAGTTGTTTATTACCTATACTTATTTTAAAGCTATGTAGACATGGATAGACTGTCGAAATATACTATCAAAGATTAATAAACAAAAGGTGTTCTATTTCAGCATTTTTAGGAATGCCAAACATAGCATATGCCTTTTATCGAAACATACAGGGAATATTATTGTCAATAAAGATTGAAGACTAAATCATTACCATTTTCACAAAATATATGCACAAAAAAATCAGTCTGAAAATTCTATAACTCACTTTATCAGGCAAAATCAAAAGAACCAAAACAAAATTCCATCTATATAGATAGAGAAATTTGTCAGGCAGAGGTGGCCCACTCCTTAATTATCAGTACTCAGAGGCATGTCTGTCTGGTTAACAAAGTAGGTTCTAGGAGAGAGGTCGGGGGAGAGCGAGCAGGTCGGTCCATCCAATAACTAGAAAATTAAGTCTAACAGAATATGAAAGCAAACATACATAAGTAGTAAGATTTACTCTAGCAATATAAAGTAAATTCATCATCTACAAATGTAATTTACTCAGGTGGGGAACAGACAAGATTAAGAAAAATGATGACTGTAATGAAAGTATGTTGTTACATGCCGTTATTGTTTGAATGTGAAATGTCCTCAACAGGCCCATGTGTTTGAACACTTGATCCTAGATGGCAGTGCTGCTTCGGATAACTGTAGAAATTTTGCTAGGGGAAACCTCGGGAAGGGGAATGAGCCTCTGGGAGAGGTCCATTGTGTTCACCCTGGCAGGATCTCCTGTTTATTCTCTCTGATTCAAGAAACGATGCCAGCTAAAAGTAAGGTCCTTTTCTCCTTAAGTCAGCTTTAGTATGTGTTGCATTTTATAAAAAGGAAAAGAAGCTAGGGATATGTTTTGTGGAGGCACAATATGGTGTGAGAGGAAGGAGTGCTTCTGCAGGCCTATGTTGAGTCATCTTCCCTTCCCCCTTAGGTAACAGCCACAGGACAGTATAATATGGAATAGAGTTAATTCAGGGCATGGGGAGGGGAGTTGAGAGAAAGGCAGAGAGGAGGGGGGTGAGAAAGAGAGGAGGAAGAAGTAGAAGAAGAAGAGGAAGAAGAAGGAGGAAGAGGAGGAGGAGGAGGAGGAAAAGAAAGAAAAGGAGAAGAAGGAGAGGAGAAGGAGAAGACAGCCATGGTGGAGAGATGGGGAAGAGGAATGGGAAGAGAGAGGGAAGAAGGTAAGAGAGCAAGAGCAAGAGAAGAGAGGGTGAGGGCAAACAGCCCCTTTTATAGTGAGTAAGGCACACCTGGCTGTTGCCAGGTAACTGTAGGGCAGAGCCTAGATGATATACTAACAGTAGGTATTTGGTTAAAGCCCTGGGACAAGTAACTAATATACATATGTATATGGATATGTTACAATGAAACCCTTTCTTAGTAAATGAACTAAAATAAACAAAATCTTTGAAGAAAGTATGCAAATTAAGGTTTTATGGAATCGAGAAGGGTGTAATACTCAACATAGTATGGTACTGGTGAGTGAATAAATACATAGCTGAATGGAGAATAGATATTTCAGATGTGCAGTTGATTTATAAAAAGTTTCAAACCTATTCGATTTATAACATTTTTCTAAAATGATGCTAATCCACTGCACAGGTACAGGAAAAGAAAGAAAAAATCACAAAATTTTAAAACAGGAAAAAACAAATTCAAAGAAGAAAATAAAGCAAATTGTTGTTAATTTTTACCATATGAATGTATTTTTAAAAATGAACTAAAATATGCAAAGATCAATAAAAAAAAGTAGCCAAATTGTGAAACCATGAAAAATCATAGAAGATGAATGGAAATTGGACTTGATTGTGGGTCTCTTTGCTGGTTACCTGTTTGCTATGCAAAGGCTTTTTAGCTTGATTTAAGTGCATTTGTCCCTTTTATTTTATTGCCGGTGGTCTTAGATTCTCACTCAAAATTTTCTACTCATATCTTGAAATGTTGTCTCTGTATTTTCTTCTGGTAGATTTACATATTTAGACCTTTCATTTTCAGTTACTTTGTGACTATGATGAAATATTAAACATACTAAAGCAAGCCTGAACGACAGTAACAAAAGTCCTCGGAGACTTCACAATGCTAGGCTTTAGGACACACTTTCAGCCTGCATAGCACAGCACAGTCATAGTAACTAACAAAGAGAATGATGGGAAGAGATAGCAGCCAAGATATCGAGCTGTGCAGGTATGATCAACTGGCTTTCCTAAGAGGCACAAAAATCACACATTGGAGAAACGTCTTACATAAGTACCACTGGAAAAACATGATAGATTGATGATAAATAAATGAATGGATAAATCAATAATAGATACAAATAGATAGATGAATAGATAGGTGATGTAGATACAAAATAATAAATAGATGCATAGATATGTAGGTTCAAAGATGATAGATGATGATATATAGGTAAATAGATATAGAGAAGTAGAAATTTCTCTTCTGTAAAGATTACTAAAATTATTAGCATGCATTCTGATGTTCACATTCACACACATACATAGGTATGCTCATGTTTTATGATTCAGTTCCACCAATTTTTAATAATGAAACACAAGAAGGAAACTAAGACTTGAGAAAGTGTACACATGTTATGTTATCTTTGTACAATCACAGTCAGTGAAGTTGGCTTTCATGAAGTTATTAGACAACAGTGAGACTCAGTGAAAGGAATGTGCCATATTTGAAACATTTTAAATAGTCTAATGATAATGATAGTAACACTGTTTTAAGTAGTAAGATGGTATTGTTGAAGTAAATTAAAACCTATTCTGGGAAGAAAGATTAAGGACTGAGTACAAATTACAGTGGAAGGAAAGAAAGTAGTTAGGAAAGAGGTACAGAATCTGACACAAGTTGCTCTAGTGGTGAGGGCCCGGACTAAGGCATAGAAAGAGGGAGTTACAATGAAAACCAATATTCCCGGGGTGCCTGCCTGTGATAGTCTCCCTCATCAGTTCTTTGCATATATTATAGTCTTAAAAGAATAATCATCTGAAGATATCTGGGCTTACATAGAAGTTATGTAGCTTTCATAGAGACATACTTCTAATAGTTGTTGTTAGGTTGTCTGCATCTCAATGATTGATTCACAAACCCATAGGCAATGGTCAGCATTGATGGGATTAAAGGGGCTTTTTAAAATAATAACAAAAGGACAAAAGGACATAAAATTGGCAGGGAGATAGCAGGATTCTGGGTAGAGTTGGATGAAGGTAGCTGAAAGACAGAAAAGATCAAAAGGCACGGCCCACAGATATGAATTTTCAAAGGACAAACATAAATATTATCTTAAAGAGACACACATCCTGGCCATTGAGATGGCTAGGTAGATAAAAGTGATTGCTGCCAACCCTCATGGCTTGAATTTGATCCTATCTCGTGGAAAGAGATAACCAATTCCTACAAGTTGTCATTTCACTTCCCTGATTGTATTATAACACACACATGCACATGCACACTCACATGTGCGCGCGCGCACACACACACACACACACACACAGATAAACAAAAGTAACAAAAAATTATAAAGCATATATCCAGGAAGTATACAAGAAGAGATTGGAACTAAATTTTGTCTATGAAGTTATTTCTCCTCCAATGCTAGCAAAGATATATAAGCATGTATCCAGAGAGACTTACAGAAGTTTGCAATGAATGAACTCTAAAAGTGGCAAAATAGAAAAAGTCAGACAAAGGGATAAAGAAAAGTTAAGAAGAGAAAATAGGTCAAATTGTAAGGTTTTAAAACCATGGGTGTGAGGATTTTTCTCCTTGAATTAGGAGACATGTGGAGTAGGGGCTATTCTTAGGAGAAGGAGAGAAAATTAGTAGTTAACTTTGGGATATTAGAATGAAAATTAATATACATTATTCAGGAGAAAAATATTCTGTGTATAGTTGTACACAGTTGGATCTATGATGCTAGGTTTGATGAAAACTGCAATACAGGTATATCTCATATGTATGTCTCCCTGGAGGAGTGGGAATTATTCTTTTCCTTTACCACTGTTCTCTCAGAACCTACTGTATTATACTTGATCATCTGCAGGTATTTTTTTACAGCATTGCTAATTTCATTAAATAATTTGATTTTTGTAAATATTTATGGATATCGATATATGCTCTGTGAATGCAACCTAACTACCACATTTAGCTGAAATGCATCCCCACTTCACAAATAAAGTCTAAAGTGGTCCTTATGTTTTGGTAGGGGAAAAATGAGAACAAAAACTAAATCCATAAACAAGAACAGACTTAAAAGAACACACATGACATGCACTCACTGAAAAGTGGATATTATTCCAGAAGTTCAGAATACCCAAGATACAATTCTCAGACCACAGGAAGCTCAAGAAGGAAGAGCACAGTGTGGATGCTTCAGTCCTTCTTAGAAGGTGGATCAAAATACCTATGGTAGGAAATACAAAGTTTGGGGCAGAAACTGAAGGAAAAGCCATCCAGCGACTGTCCCACCTAGGGATCCATCCCATATATAGTTACCAAACCCAGACACTATTGTGGATGCCAACAAGTGCTTATTGACAGGAGACTAATATAGCTGTCTCCTGAGAGGTTCTGCCAGTGCCTGACTAATACAAAGTGGAGGCTCAAGTCATCCATTGGACTGAGCATAAAGTCCCCAATGGAGGAGCTAGAGAAAGAACCCAAGAAACTGAAGGGGTTTGCAGCCTCATAGGAGGGACAACAGTATGAGCCAACTAGTATCCCAGAGCTCCCAGGGTCTAAACCAACAAGTAAAGAATACACATGGAAAGACCCATGGCTCCAGCTGCATGTATAGCAGAGGAAGGCCTTGTGAGTCATCAGTGAGAGGAGAGGCCCTTGGTCTCCTGAAGGCTTGATGCCCCAGAGTGGGGAAATGCACAGAGAGGGAAGTGGGAGCTGGTAGGTTCCTGAGCAGGCAGAGGGAGGATGGGATAGGTGGGGGTTGTAAGGGATAAAATTTGCAATGTAAATGAAGAAAATATCTAATGCAAAAAAAAGAAAGAAAGAAAAAGAAAAAGAAAAACAAGAATAGATTTTCAGCAAAGAGTTGTCAACTTCTGACTCCATTGTAACCCAAGCTTAGATAAAAGACCTTTTCCAAGCAAAACACATTTATTATGAAAATTGCATGTGAGGTATACATTTTCCTTTTCTATTCTAAAACCATTAGGTAAATCTTTATACCACTTGAGAAAAATTGTTAATAAAAAATTTTGCCTCTTAACTTTTTATTGACATCACATAATTTTTTAATGTATCATATTAACACCGAATGGTTTCCTTAAATAACATCACAGAACAAGTGTTAATTAGGTTGAATAATGTTTCCCGGTGTTTTCCTTTTAATAATGTTGAACAGTGTAAAACCCTTCTGTATGTTTTCAACTGTCTTTTTTGAGAATTTTATTCTACTACATAGAAAGAAAACATCTGTTCCATTGGTGCTAAATTTATGTCATGGCAGAATTCAGACATTAAAAGAACCTAGGCCACTGTGGGAAGATTAATAACACCCAAGGGACAAATAGGTAAGTTCCCATCATGCCATGTTTCTAAAGTGTTTTCAGGATGCCAATCTTATTCCCTCTACTTCATGTCTCATATTCCTACGGGAGAACCAATTACCTAAAGAGTCACCTGGAAGTTTTCCAGAATTTCTTTAAGTATCTCTATCCCTGTTTGCGGTTCAGCTAATTGAGGGTCTCATGTTCTGTGCTTTCCTGTGACAACACTGAAAACACATTTGTATTTCTTTATTTGGGTCATTCTCTTTGTAAAAACAAAATTATCTTTATTCCAACAGTTATCTTTATTCCAACAAAATTAGTCCTCCCCTCACATCAAGCCTCCACAAAAGAGGAAAATATGCCGGCATTGTCATAGCCTACAAGTTACTCAAGGAAAAATAAATTATTAGAGACTCCTGCTTTGAAATAAAACCTACAGTTTTATGTTTAAAAGCTTGCTTGCGGTTTTGATCTAGAGTACAAATTTTTCTTTCCTATTTAAATTGACCTTCTCAAGCTGACATTCTACAATGATCTATTCCATTATGTAGAAATATTTCTACTGACCTTAACATGATGAAAAATCAACATGGTGATGTTTTTCTTCTGGCTTAAATATTGTGTGTCTGTCAGTTATGTTACGTTATTGGCAGATCTCTCCCTTACATGCCATTAGACCATACGGAATTAAATTTCATCTTTTTAGATTTGCATATGAAATGATTAAATCACATCTTCAATGAACCCAAGAATGAACAGGCCAAAAAGTCCTATTTTGATTTGCTTTGTTACTTTGTTTGTGGTAGTGAAAGGTTTTAATTATGTGTTTATTTGGTTCGTCGGTAGGATTTCTTTGTTCTCTTGATATGAGCTCCAGCTGGACTTGAACTTATAAACTTCATAATTCTTCTCCCCACAATCTTAGAACTGCAGGCACAAACCAACACATCTGTCTTTGTATTTTTTGTTTTGTATTGTGGGACTTTTGTTTTTGTATTTAAGGTCAATAAGATTACAGCACATAAAAAGGTCAAGTGATATTTTTTAACCAAGTTTATGTCATTAGGGACTTTTTCTTGCTTTCTTTTATTTGTTTTCTTCTGTGTGTATATGTTAAACTCATTGATGGTTTCTAGAATTATTCATAAATGCAGATTGTTTTTGAAAATGATTTTCAATAAGGTACCTCAAATGAAGTCTAAAGTCAGGTACTATTAGGGTTTGTGAGCTGACTGCTGGCCACTGCTACATATGGATATTTTAATCACAATTCCATCAACAAACATATGAGAAACATTGAATAATGTTAGTTATGAGTGCAAAAATCAATTCGCAATAATAAGCCACTTCTTACTTCCCCAACTACTAGAGCTCCAAAAGAAAGGAAAGTGTTGTAGCATGACAAATGTTAGAAAAACACAGAGAAAATAATTGTAACTAATAACAGAGAGTTTTGACTTAGAGATACCTTATGAAATAAAATACAAACACTTCTAAAACTATCCTGTGAGAATGATAGGAATGTACTAAAAGAGTATAGAGAGGAAGAAGAAAAAGATGAAGGCAGGGGAATAATATAGAGGGAAGAATGCAACCAATATACTCACCTATAAAGCTACTGTCACAATATACCATATACAACGTTTTATAGGGCCATTAGTGCCATCTTCAGTATCCAGTTTTACTTTGTGCATGCAGTCAGATTTTCTTGAAATCCTAAGGCTTCTCTTACTTAGTCTTCTAAAACAACTCATCTTCCACCATTTCTATTCTACCCAAATTTAACTTCCGACAAACCATCATTGTCTGCTTCTAAGTGATCTTCTCAATTCTAGTCTCTTCCATTTTGAGACTAAATGCATCCTGCTACCAAGGCTACTCTAAAGAACATACTGTTGGTCATCCTATTTTCTAGATCAAAAGATTGAAACAGGTTTCATCATCATGTTTACTCTTCTATCATAAATCTCCCCTTTCTTATCTTCAGCTGTTTATAAACACCGGGAAATGATTTCACTATTCCTGCATTTCATGTGTTGTGTGATTGTTGTCCCTATCTACATTCTTATTCTTCACTGGACAAGTTGCTCCAGCAAGCAGCTGCCTTGTCAATATAGGGCTGAGAATCTTGTTGTACTCATATAACATCATCAAATTCTTCCTCCCTATATCAAATCTCTTTGTTATTTACTATTGTACTTTTCCTTAACTACCATAAGTCAAATATACAGCATCAGCAACTCTTTCATGGTGACTTTTCCTTCCTTGAGTTCTTGTTTATGATCTAAATCCAGTTAGATGGATGAAAGGAAGGGGTCACACTACTATTTATTTAGCACAGGAATGTAATTATACTGGTTTGCTGGCTCTTCCTGTTTCTCTGCTAGTAGAACTGCTGACCTTCTGATTCTCTAGTAAGACCTGGCAGGTGAAACTACCCCTGCTCATTTGAATTCCCATGCCCTCTTCTCTGACCTTGTACTGAGTCACTTCAGTAGAGCACTGAGAGCCTTGTCAGAAACATTCAACAAGGAAATGTATAAATCCTCATTACAGAAATTGATTGTGCCAAGTGGAGATTGATATTCTCCCACCACTCTCTGTCTTTGTCTGTCTCTCTGTCTCTCTTTTCCTCCCCCTTTCCCTCCCCCTTTCTCTTCTGTCATTTCTATTCCATGTTTCCTAGTGTTTCTTTCGATAGCTACAGAGGCTCATCACATGTTCCTCTAGTCTGTTGCTAATCAAAAGTGTCTGAAATCTCAGTTCCATCAGTGGGCATGAACACATAACTTTGTAAATCATTACTTGTAGTTTCTTCACTGATAGCAGTATAAAAAGATAAACATCCCTTTCTGTTCTTTGAACTAATAGCCCCGACTTCAACTCAGCAGGTCAGAACTCTGGAGACTCCTCCTCATCATTGAAGTCTTTCTTAGCTTTCTTGTTTACTTATATAGGGACAATGTGATTTAGGAGTGAAAACTGAGAAAATAGTAGTTTAAAGAACAGAATTAATTCTTATAAGAATAACTTCTTGCATTATAAAGTGTAATATATACCTTGTCTTCTGTGTCTCCACATTTAAGTATTATTAACAGAAAGAAAAATATGTACTGAACATCTCGTTGAATGTATCAAATATTTGTCCTGTGTACCAGTGAATGAAGGATCAGTCATCATTTTCCATTTGATTTCTAAGAATTTTCATTAGCAGAGTAGAATCTTCTATAGAAAATGCAATGACTTGTAATATTTCTAAAAAGACCTGGGAAATACATGACATATATTAGGAAGAAAGTAAGTATTAAATAAATAACAGATGATTTCCTGGAACTGTTCTAATAGAAAGTGCCCTGCCAAATCTCTTGCTACTCATTGCTGTAATATATACTCTTTTCCAGATTTCAAAGCAAAACTGCTTTAGTATTACCACATAGTCCTACATACTGCATTTCAATAATTCCCGGGCACATATAAAATGTGCTCACTTTTCCAAAGAGAATAGTCATAATCTTACCATATCACAAATATTGCCTTAAGATTTTTTCTATTCATAGTATAGAAAGAATCTTGGATAGATATATTCAACCTTGTATACTAAATTATATTTAATTTTCCATTATTTGCATGTCATATTAAGTAATAATGTGGGTTCTGAAGTATGGCTGGATATAACTATATGTACAATTGGGAAGGGAACAACTATTACAGTGCTATTGTAAACTTCTTTTCTGCAAATATCCACAAAGATGCAGCTGATATTTATATCTATTTCTTCTACTAGATCCACTGCATATTTTATATACTCTCAGACAACTGGTTCTTTAGTTCCTGAGTAAGTGGAGAAAAATGTATTTTAATTTTATAGCAATTGGAAACCATCACCAAAACCCACAACTGGACAAAATGTAGAGTTCAGCACATTATTGGGAGCATAACCCAGGGGAAATATCTATACCATAGCTCCTGCAGTTAAAGATTAAGGAAACATAGTGGAACAAGGGGTTCCACTATAAGGCTATAAGAGACCAAATACCAGTAAGTCTGATGTGACATAGTCTCTCCCAGAAATGGCTGCATAAAGAAGACCATAACAATGTCAATAATAATTATCATGCTAAAATAGAAAGAGATAATTTCATGGAGTCCCACTCTTAGACAAAGAATGAAAGGCAACTAGAGCTTGCTGAGAAGAGAATTAGTCTCGCTGGGGATGACCCTGCCTTACTGGTTATCCAATACAAAAGCTCTGAAGCCATAAACACACAAACAATAAAAGCCGACTCAGCTGGCTCTATTTATATATTGACAGAGCCATCTCCCCAGTCTCTTTCTAAAGTTTTACAATACTCATTGAGTAAAGTCACAGAAATAAGAAACAGAAAGCAAGTAAGTGGCCACTCCAATACCCGCTGCCAAACATTCTTACAACTATCACTCCAGATTCCCAGACACACTTCATCTATCTCTGTAGAAAATGATAATGTAAATGTTGTGCTTCTAAGAACTTGTCCTTTACCTTATTGCAGAAAGACAAAACTTTTAATTTGCATACAATCTGACTTGCCATTTTGTCTTAAGCAAAGCATTTTATTTCCTGTCAGGTGTGTGTCTGTTTGGTGATAGAATGCATATTAGTTTATAATGATTATAAAATAGATATCATGAACTCTGAAATATTTTCTTATTTGGTCTGTGTTAAATTGAATTCTTTGGTAGGAAACTATGATTTGTTCTATTTTCCTTCACCTTCTATGAGAGAGAATAAGAAAATCTCTACTTATGAATAATATCAATAGGAAAAAAATAGAGGAAAAAATCCATATGTAGAATAAGAATCAATTCTCTAAGGACAAGTCATTGTTCTTTTGAAAAAAAAGTTCCAAAATAACTGACATTTTCCCAAGTTCCCAATTATCTTATCCCCATGAGTGATGCTCAGTGGGAGTCCTGTATAAGTCCCTGCTCTCAGCAAGTGAGGCGCACTCCAAAGAGCCTATCAGGAATATACTTGAGGACAGAAGTCCTGTGTTCATAAATCTTTCTTGATACTGTATTCTGATCATCATGAGGCTTTGCACACAGTCAAATAAAAGCTTGGAGAAATGGAGGAAAAGATTGTTTGCATTAAAAGGGAATCTTTCTGAGGATTATAGAGAGAGGTTCCTTTGCAGACACAACCATCTGCTGATCATTCACACGGGACACCAATATTTCAAATGTGAGGCCCATTTACATAATTTTCTCTCAAATCTTGTCATTAATCTTCCATACTTATCCTTCGAAATCCCTGATCATCTGGCCCAAAACTTGCTATAGCTCATAAATTTAAATGAAGACACACCCTGCTCATCACTTCTCCCAATCAAAGTGAAAAACTCATCTTCTCAACTCAAAGTTTTGCCTTCTCGGAGGATTTCTTTTCTGTGCTGTCATTTGAGGACAACTTAATAGTCTTCCTAGAATGTTCTCTTCCTGGTTATTGCTGGGTCATCATCCAGATGTAGCTATTGGTAGGGCCTAAGTTTGTCATCCTCTTTCACAGACAGGGAGAGGGTTCTGAAACTGGGTCAGAAAGGAAGAGAGGGCAGTGCCCAGTGACATGTGACAGACAACTACTAGCAGACTTTCTATTTTGAGATTTTTCTCATGTAAACCATTTCCAAGGCAATTGTTTCTTTATAATGGAAGCTCAAGTTGCACAAGTCTCCAGTGTCCAACAATGAGCCTAAAATACCTAATAGTAATAGCAGTTCTTTCAGAATAATACAATATTTACTAATGAACACTGTTTTTCTTTCAAATATAGAGTTCTTTATTTGGTCTTTTCCTATGCTCCTCTCCGTAGCCTAATCAGCCAGTCATACAACCTGAACTCTGCCAATCTGTAAGAACTCAAGGTTAAAATTGTTTCTTTAACATCCTGAATACACTGCAGAATCGATTTTTGCAGAATCAATCAGTAGCTTAATTAAAAGTTGGTAGCCTATTTATATAAGTAGGTTTAAATGTATATATATAGTATTATGTATGTATGTATATTCAAAATTCAAATCATTTTTCTATTACAAGATATAGCCCCATACAGCATATTTTTACTTTGAAAATAACATCTCAGTATGATCCAGTGTATTCTTGGAAAATTGTCCTCTGAGGGCTCTGAATTTCCTCCAGGATGTATGCATCTTATCAAAGTGTCTAAATAGTTGCTATTTCAGCTTTCTTAGATCATGGTCACACATGTCATCAATGAAAAGGCCTGGTGAGATCCTCCAGGAGAAGTCAAAATGATGAGCTTCTTTTTGAATAAAATTGTGGCTTCAGGGTTGACAAATGACATATATTTCAAGTTAGGTATTGAAAGTATAGTATTTGCCCAGCCAATTGAAATAAATTCCATCTAGTGTTCTCAACTTACTGAAAGAGAAAGTTATCTAAATCAATAACTATATATCAAGTACCACAATAATACATTAGTGTCTACTTGTTTCTTTGACACATATAATATTAAAAGCATTAGTTGTAAAGTAATACCATTCTCTAAGACAGAATCCATCTTTTCTTGTAAAGTAAGCAGATGGCTTGAATTGAGAGGGATAGGTTAAAATTCCTGTTTCTCTTTAAGTCCCTACTCAACTTTATTAGCTTAAGCTTGTTAGGATTCCCTAATTGAATAGCTCAAAAATGCAGTATCAAAATTTTTAGCAATGACTCAGTCTCCATTATTCAAAAATGCACAAGCAATTAAATTAGAATCATTTTCCACTCTACAATTATTTCAGTGAACTGTCACATGTCCTTTGGAAGGTCCATATGAAAGCTTGGAAGAAATTTTATATTTTATATTTATGATATTTCAAACATCTCTCTCCCATGGACTTAGCTATGCATTTATTAAAAATGTTGAGTATCTAAACTTATTTGCATCTGCCAAATGAAGAGGTAATGAAATAAGAAATTTACAGATCAGCTCAGGCATTTGTTATACTTACAATTTATTTCCCTATGGCAATCAAGAAAGCACTTAAAGAAAAATTTCTCATTTATTTTGATATCAAAGATTCCACAGTAATTTGGACCTCAGCAAAGACGTACATGGACCAGAATTTTATGGTCACCAATCTGTCTCTGCCGCCCAATTTAAGACCCTTGAATTTTGTCAGATATAGGAACACTGTGATTCTGACTATAGAATAAACTGATTAATTCAATGGCAAACGTTCACGACCATCTCACGCCTCACAGAATGACTTACCATGGTGCTAATGATACTAGAAATAATTTACATGGGGACATCAAGTAGACCATTTCAGAATGTAAATGGATTGGATATATTAAGTTTCATGTAAAATTCCTCTCATCTTTTGTCATTGTATATTTTTATTTAAATTTTACTGCATTATGATGAGAAAAGATACATGATTTCAATTTATCTGAATTTTTTATCATTTAAAAACATATTTTAAGTAAATAGAATTAAATCACATTCTCGTTTCCCTTTTGTACCCCAACTCCTCCGAGACCCCCCTTCAATACCTACAACACCTTTTTATGTCATATTCTTTAAAATTTATAAAATATTATAACAATAACAATCAATTTTATAAAAGTTGTTTGATATAAAACAACAATCAATTGAACAGTCTTATATAGATGCTTGTCTACAGCAATACTGGAAATACATGTTTTTCTCAATGTAAATTTTAAATAACTCCAAACATATTAAGTGTATATTTTAAAATAATGCATCACTACTAGTATTTTTATAAATGAACATAAATATAGAAAATCTTTTTGTTTCTTTGGGGTCTTTTTTGTTTATTTTTGTTTTTGTTTGTTTTGTTTTGTTTTTGTATTTAGTAGAGCTTAAAATCTTGGCTCTTACTGTGGTACAAGCCCAAAATGAGAACAATTTTTAGACATTGGATTTCATTGTAATAAGGCTTTACTTCAATGACCCTCACATTACCAAAGGATTTTACCTCCACCATAGCTAGCTGAGAGTTGAAGTTCTGCTGCACCAAGGAGTGAATTATAGGCACGATTTTTGGATACAGACTTCCTGCTATGGTCCAAGCTATTTGACTTGAGTGAGTGTCTTTATTCTCAGCCCACAGAGAACAGATTACATTCATTTAAGAAATGGTGTGTGTATTAAGATGGTCTATGCATACGGTCATTCACCAACTCTTTCAATGAACAATGGTTCTGCTTGGTGGTTGGCACAGACATTAGGTAAGGGTAAGAATCTGGTTCATTGGCTGCGATAATTTGTAAAAGCATTCATCTCTGAGAATGAGCAACTTATAAAGTCCTCTTCTTCAAACTTGATACAAGAGTTACAAACGTCAAGCAAAGCATTCAGTTTCACTCTTTGTTGTTCTCTTACAAGCCACCTCCCAAGTTAATTGTCTATATTTCTTTTGGCTGTATAAATACTTTTGGAATATGTAAACTGTTCTGAAAACCATAGTATACTGTAAAAACATGAAATAAACAATCCTACTAATACATAGGCTAAGACAGGAGAATCATGATTTCAAGACCATTATATGGTACACAGCAAGACACTGTCACATACAAACAAGCAGAAAGTGTATATGGATTGTAAAATATTGGACCTATTTCTCCAATTACCAGATTAGAGAGACAATTGGATGACAGTCAACAAATTTCTAATTCCTCATATTTTTTGTTTTCAACTGATTAGGATATGTTGGTAATATTAATTTTCACATAAGATATTAAGAAAAAGTAATTGTTACTTTCTGTTGTTTTTGTTATAAGAGGAGGAATTAGGTTTGTGTGAGTTTGTTGAAAAAATTACTTTCTTTCTTCTTCTAGGATGTAGTTTTGATCCTTATGTTGGTGTTTTCCATTTATTATCCTTTATAGGGCTGGATTTGTGGAAAGACATTGTGTTAATTTGGTTTTGTCATGGAATATCTTGTTTTCTCCATCTATGGTAATTGAGAGTTTTGCTGGGTATAGTAGCCTGGGCTGGCATTTGTGTTCTCTTAGGGTCTGTATGACATGCACCCAGGATCTTCTAGCTTTCATAATCTCTCCTGAGAAGTCTGGTGTAATTCTGATAGGCCTTCCTTTATATGTTACTTCACCTTTTTCCCTCACTGCTTTTAATATTCTCACTTTGTTTTGTGCATTTGCTGCTTTAACTATTATGTGGCAGGAGGAATTTCTTTTCTGGAGTTCTGTAGGCTTCTTGAATGTTCATGGGCATCTCTTTTTTTAGGTTCAGGAAATTTTATTCTACAGTTTTGTTGAAGGCATTTACTGGCCCTTTAAGTTGGAAGTTTTCACCCTCTTCTATACCTATTATCCTTAGGTTTGGTCTTCTCATTATATTTTTACTCATGCATCCTTCTGTAAGATTTTCTTACCTATTACCCTGGATAAGATTCTTATGAATAATGTCCATCAGCCAAAAAGTAAATAGAACCACTACCTACCGTAGTAGGTAACACACTTATCTGCTAACATGCTAAGAATCTTTTGCAGGTTCACTCATGTAAGTAAAGACATTAGTTCAGTGATTAAAATTAATTTAAGGTCATATCCATTGCCCATTCTTCCTTATTCCATTTTCTAAATTTTAGAAGGCTATAAATTTATGCAACCAATCTTTATAATACTATAATACTTTAAATTCTACAATTTATTTAGAAAATACTTGTATTGCATTTAGGAACACAAGATTATTCCTTTGGTAGGAACATATGCATATGGTTTGTATGTGTGTATGTGTACATGTGTGTGTGTGCGTGTGTGTGTCAGTCTATCTGTCTGGCTGCCTTTACAAACATATAAGCAATACTTCTATATCATGTGCTTTACACAATTTTCCTTTGTTTTATATTTTGAATCATGGTCTATCACTGAATCTGGAGATCTGGAGATTTTGGTTTCTGGTAGATTGATGAACAGTGAGTTCCAGAAAACCACTTGTCTCTGTCTCCCCAGTACTAGAATACTAGGTGTGTATTTGTTTGTCCAGGTTTCTGTGTGGGTGCTGGTGAGTCAAACCCAGATCCCATGCCTAGGTAGCAAGCATTTAACTGACGAGACTACTTTCTCCACCTCTGTTTTGTAAATGCATTCATTTGAGTCGATCTTCAGAAGTTATGTTATAACTGGTTCTCCTACCAAACTCTCTCTCTCTCTCTCTAAATCGTAACTATATCACTTTCTCACATAAAATAGAAAACCCTATTCATAATTATGTTCTCCATGATCTTCCAAGTGTCTGGCACCACAGTCCACTTAGTCTCTCCTGGAGCCTTGTTTTTCTGAGGACATTGAAGGGATATGGAGAGCAAAATAATATAGTAGTTGATTATGTGAGCTCACATATCATGGAATCTAATCTCTTGGACTAACTGGATCCTTGCTGTTTCAAACTCAGTATGGGTTAGAAAATTAACTTGAAATTGCCTGTGTTTGAGGTTGACTCACTTGAAATGGGTAGTGTTTTGATCAGAATTCCTAGGTGAAGTCTGTGCTGCCCCTTCAAGATGTTATTTGGATCTGGCAATACAGATTAGCAGACAGCCTTTACCCAATAGTGAAGACCAGTGTTTGGCCACCAGGATCCATGACAAAGTGAAAGAAAAGCATTGATTCTATGGAGGCTGGAGAGGTAGCTCAGTATTTAAGAGCACTAACTGCTCTTCTGGAGGTCCTAAGTTCAAATCTCAGCAATTACATGTTGGCTCACAACCATCTGTAATGGGATCAGATGCCCTCTTCTAGTGTGTCTGAAGACAACTACAGTGTACTTATGTATAATAAATAAATAAATTAAAAAAAAAAGAATTGATTCCACAAAAGGTTTCCCCTGACCTCTATATGTACCATGAGATGTGAGCTCCCTGGCTCTATATCACATATAAATTCATAATAATAAATAAATGAATTTAAATAAATAAATATACAAGTCAAGAAGTTATTAAGAAGCTAGAAGCTGATTTGTCAATTCAGGTAAATCCAGGCCAACATTTTTTTAAAAAAAAAATTAACATCTTAATATCTATACTAGTGGTTCTCAACCTTCCTAATGCTGCCACCCTTTAATATATCTCTTCATGTTGTGATGACCCAAAGCATAAAATTATTTTTGTTGCTAATTTGTAATGGCAATTTTGCTACTGTTATAAATTATAATGTGTAATCTGTGCTCTTTTCCCGATGGTCTTAGGCAACCCCTGTGGAAGGGTCATTCAACACTCAAATGGTGATTCATGAGTTAAAAACCACTGATCTACACTGTAAAAAAATTACATGAAAAAATGTCTAAGAAAGATGCCTGGGATTTGTTTTCTTGAGTGTGATGGTTAGTTTATATATGTCACTTTTACACCGTGAAGGTTAGCTGCTAGAGAAACACTAGTCTTAATAATTTTATGAATACATATTTTTGAACATGATCAACATATAATCATCTGATTTTCAGTAAAGGTGATAACTTTTACAATGTGGCTGAGCACCTTCCAAGTGTATAATGAGCAAACAGTAGGGATTTCAGTGTTGAGTTTGTTATAAAGAAACTCTGCATGAGTCTTCATCATAAGACATTTGCTTTGAAATTTTGGACTCAATGTTGCAATTTTTATTAATTTATTCTTCCCTCATATATTACATATGAAGAACAGATTGCCCTCCCTCCACCATTCCTCCTTTCCCTCAGAAAATGGCAAGCCTCCTAGGAATATCGACCAAACATGGGATATCAAGTTGCAATAAGACTAGGCATCTCCCCACATATTAAGGATGGATGAGGCAATCCAGTAGGAGGAAAAGGGACCCAAAAGCAGGCAAAGGAGTCACATAGAGCCCATGATCCC
Source organism: Mastomys coucha (assembly GCF_008632895.1). Classification (NCBI taxonomy): domain Eukaryota; kingdom Metazoa; phylum Chordata; class Mammalia; order Rodentia; family Muridae; genus Mastomys; species Mastomys coucha. The sequence goes on from NW_022196902.1 coordinate 8,988,499, forward strand.
ATTTTTAGGAGTCCCACAAGAAGATAAAGCTATACAACTGCAGCATATAGACAGAGATCTTAGGTTAGACCCACACAGGCTCCTTAATTTTTCATTGTCTGTGAACTCCTATGAGTCTAGGTTAGTTGATTCTATGGGTTTTCTTCTGGTGGCCTTCAACCCTAAACCTACTCACCTTTTCATTTTGTAGTTGATTTCTCATTTGCTGCATTTCTTAGTTGTACAAGCTTATTATGTTGTATGTACACACACACATGTGTGTGTAAGTATGTGTGTATGTGTGATGTGCACATCTGTCTCTCTCTCTCTCTCTCTCTCTCTGTGTGTGTGTGTGTGTGTGTGTGTGTGTGTGTGTGTGTGTGTATTTGTGTTTAGCTCTAGCTGCCCTGTCATGTCTCTCCCTTCTGGATTCTAGATGAGGCATGAATTTATCAACTGAAGCTATCCTTGATTACACACAGAAATTTAGCTTCATTGGAATACAGAAAAATCTACTCAGTCTTCTATGTTTTGGAGAGATTAGCAATGCTAGAGAAAGATTGGAAATCATATTTAATATGTCAGTTTTCAGAATCTGTACTACAGATTTGTATTTATTTACAGATTAGCCATCCCTAGCAATTAGTCAGCCCTTTCAAATAATAGAACCAAAACTAACTCCATGCCGGCCACCAAATCTAGCCATTGTGCTTGTCCTGGATATAAAACTAATAGTTAGAACCTAAAATATTTTGAATTCTGTGATTTTGCTGTTTATCTTTAAGGAATATGAAAAGATGTTCTCCATTTTGAGAGCCCTCACACCCTAATAATGAATAATTTCATCTAAACGAATGTAACCTATGGAAGTACATACCCTGCTCTAAAACACATGACTTATGAGTTTTTATCAGTACCTTTATTATGTAGCATACAAAGCCAACATTAAGACTATGAGGGTTTGTGCCCAGTCACACTGTAATTTCTTGTGCTATGTTCAATTGCAGTGAGCCAGCAAATATGAAGGAAAGGAGAAAGGGGAACCTAGTCAGGATGCAATGAATGAAAGAAGAAAATTTAAAAACTTAAAAGAGAAAAAATAGGAAGAAAGAAGAAAGGAAAGAGAGAAACAGAGAGACAAAGTCAGACACACATATACACACACACACACAGAGAGAGAGAGAGAGAGAGAGAGAGAGAGAGAGAGAGAGAGAGAGAGAGAGAGAGAGAGAGAGGTGCTCACCTACCTACAGCCTGTCTGGTCTATGTAAAAAGAAACCTGAACAGGTGGGGAAAAAGTGATACTCCAAACACAGACATTCACAAACACACACAACCTCAAATGTCACTGTATCACAAAAAAAAAGAAAAAGAAAATAGAAAACATGCAATGCATATAGGTCATTCTTTCCTACGGGAATTTAATTTGTTACCAATTTTTATTTAAAATTTAGAAAACATTCCAAAATCCAAGCCGCAGCCTGTGTTCTCTCACTGAATTCAAAGAGCCCACTTTTATTGAACATTTTACTAAGCTTAGATAAATCAGAGAGATTATCCCAAAGCATGCAGCTCATTGTAAAAAACACCACAGAGACCCTTAAAGGGATTGTAAAGACTCTCAATCAAACCAGTTCTCACAGAAATGTGCAAAAGGACATAGGACACCGTTAAAAAGCTGAAAGCTGGATCTATTCCACAGCTGCCATTTAAACCCAGAACTCTGTTACTTAATAATGTAATAAATGCCCTTAGGACTGTCTCTTGCCTGGTCCTTTCCTTTCAATTCTACCTAAAAATGCTGCACAGATTCCCCCCCTTTCTCTCTCTCTTCCGCTCTTCTTCCCTCCTTTCCTCCTTCTCTCTTCCCCTCCTTCCTTTCTCTCCCTCCCTCCTGTCCTCCTTTCTCTCATGTGTGTTTGTTTAAGAGAGAGACTATATAGTGATACTGCATGATTTACAAGCAGGTCCCTGAGTGTGAGTGTGAGCCTGGTGTGGCATGGCCAGAGGACAATATAGGATGTCTCATCCCTGCTTTTCACGTTGTTCTAGGCCTGGTCTCTTTATTATTGCAGTAGTCATACTAGGTTGACTGCAAACAGCAGATTTTCTCATTTCTCTATCTCATGTTCTATGCTATTAAAGCATGAGTGATACTTATACATATGACTTTTCCTGGCTTTACACAAGGACTAAGAGTATGAACACCTCTGGGTTTTGGGGGGGGAAAGCCCCCTCTACAACTGTGCTATTGATGCAGCCCTAGACTTGTCTTTGAAAAGGTGTTATTGCATCATACTCTTTGGATCAAATGAGGAAGAGCAGAAGAGCTTTATCAAATAGTCTTTGGCTTAAATCTTCATCCTCATACTTAAAATGGAAAATGTGTTTTAACTCCCCCACCTTCTTTCTCTCTCCACTCTGTCTGTGAACAGCACTATTAAGCAATCTCTTCCATAGGATGTCCCTTACAATGATCACATTAAAAGATTATTTTGCTGGAGGTGGGCTCTTATAAATTTCCTCTCCCTACTGTGAGGAATTTTATCTAAGGTCTCTCCCTTGGAGTTCTGAGCGTTTCTCACCTCCCAGGTCTCTGGTGCATTCTGGAGAGTCCCCCCAACCTCCTATTTCCTGAGGTTGCCTGTTTCCATTCTTTCTGCTGGCCCTCAGGACTTCAGTCCTTTTCCCTCACCAATACCAGATCAGGTTCCCTGTGGGGCAGTGGTCTGTACAAGCAACCTGGTCCCAGTTGAGTAACAGGTCTGGAACTCCAGAAATTCAGTGGGCAATAATTTCTGCCTGCAAGAAGGAGTTTGGCCATGTCTCCTGTGTCCCTGGCTCCTGTTTCGGTCTGGGACTGAACAACCTCTCTTCCCGGCCCACCCCGCCACAGGAGAAATGTGTTCTACCACATAGACAATGCCCCAAGCTCCCAGCATTCTAGCTGGACCCTACCCCAAGTCATCTGACCATAACCAGGTATGCCCTGCCTCACAGACAGATAGATAAGGGGAAGTTTGCCCTCCTCTCTCTTGCTCTCCCCTCTCTCTTGCCTCCTCTTGCTCTCTTCCTCTCTTCCTTCTCTTTCCCTCTCTCTCTCTTCTTCTCCTTTCTCTCTCTCTCCACTTGGTCATGGCTGGCCTCTTTTCTCCCTTTTCTATAATAAAATATCTTATGACTGCATTGCCTCCTTTTAACTAACAGGTCATGCAGCCCCAGCATCTGTAACAGCGAGACCCGAACCCAGCAACTTGCCTGCCTTGTGCTAACACAGAACAGACACCAGTGCCCTACAGTTCCCCTCTCCTCTGACACGCCCCCTCCTGTCTACCTTCCCTCCCAGGTCCCTTTCTCCCCAATTGTGATTACTTTCTTCTCTCTCCCAAGTGAGACTGAGGCGTCTTCACTTGGGCACTTCAGCTTGTTGACTTTTTTGAGTTCTGTGGACTGTATTTTGGACATTCTGAACGTTTCTTTCTTTTTTTCTTTTCTTTCTTTTTTCTATTTTTGGGGAGGGGTGGGGGGTAATATCCACTTATTAGTGAGTACATACCATGTACTCAGACTCCTTTTGGGTCTGAGTTACATCACTCAGGGTGATATTTTCTAGTTCTATCCCAACTGACCCATAATTGTTCCAGTCTGAAAGAATTACAGGGATGGAAATAGAGAGGAGCCTGAGGAAAAGAAGGTCCAGCAGCAGACCCAAATTGGGATCCAGCTCAAGTGGAGGTCCCAAGGCCTGACACTATTACTGAGGCTATGAATGAAGTGCTCACAAAAAGGGACCTAGCATGACTGCCCTCTGAAAGACCCAACAAGCAGCTGAAAGAATCAGATGCATATATTTGCACCCAACCAATGGACAGCAACCTGTTGTTGAATTAGGGAAGGCTGAAAGAAAGTAAGAAGGACGATTTTGTAGGAGGACCAGCAGTCTCAATTAATCTGGACCACCTGAGATCTCTCAAACACTGGACCACCAAAGAGACAGCATACAGCAGAAGATATGAGTCCCCCAACACACATAGAGTAGAGGACTGCCAAGTCTGTGTTCATTCAGAGATGATACACCTAACCTTCAAGAGACTGGAGGTCCCAGGGAGTTTAGAAGTCAGATGGGGTGGGGGGCTGGGGACATCTACATGGAGTCAGAGATGTGGGAAGAGGTATGGGATGTGGAATAGTGGGAGGGTGGATCGGGATAGGGTGGGGAATAAAATATGGATTATAAAAAATAAATTAATAGAAATAAATTTAAAAATATATAAGTAAATAAAGATTATTTTGAAAATAAGTGTTAACTACTCAAGTAACAACATTCCTGTCCTTCTTACTCTTGTGGCTTCTATCTTACAAACACTTATTCAGTTACACAGTGTGTGCTAGATCACACACTCCCTATGCTGATCTTCAAATACCATATGGAATGCACCCTAAGCAATACAGGGATTGTCATTTCAAGAATTATATCTAAATGCTATGCTTAGCAAAAATTACTAGTCAACATAATATTCAATCTGTCCCCAAAATGTCAAAAGCTAGAAATAATAACATACTTCTAGAACATCACAATGCAGTGCAATAGCCCTCAAAAATGACTGTCTTTAATGTTATGCTACTAACAGCTTCCTATCTTGTTATTTTTCTCTACAGAACGTAAGACACATTGACATATTCTGCAATCAAGAATAGTTCCTTGGTTTCACAATCAGGTGGTAGAACACCAATATTTGTAGTTATTCTCTAGTTATATTCATGTAGGACAAATATAGGTTGAGAAAAATATGGAGTTGAGATTGTCATCAGTAGAATCTTATATCAGATTGATTTAGAATAACGGTAGTTCAAGGTATTGACTGAAATAACAGCTGTGTTTCAGTATTAAGCACTTAAAATTCTAGCACACTGTTTCCAACTTTAAGCTTTATCCCTAAAGAATATCATATTTCAAAATAGAACCAAACTGAATATGGTCAGCCATGCCATAATTCAGCACTATAGTGGAAGATGCAAGTGGATGAGAATTCAAGATTAGCACATACAACATTCTGAGGTCCAACTCAGCCTGGGTTAAATAAGAGCCTGCCTCAAAAACAGTGCCAACAACATGTCATTAGAAGTATTGAAAGCACACAAAGCTGAATAACTATTGTATGGAGTATATATATTTACTTAAAATTTCAATTGTGATTAAAATATTAGAAGTACCTAATCTTCAGAACACACATTCAGATATTAAACTATGGTACCTATGGTTCCTGACAATCTCCTTTACAGCATTGTGTTTCTCTCTCTAAGCCAATTAGTTCTAAACAAATTTTGGTGTTGAACATATCTTTTATCAGACTTGTAATTTACAATTTATATATGTACTCTTTAAAAAGTTATTGAATTTACTAATACATTATAATATATGCATACAAGAATTACTGTGCCAAGCTCATCCAGCGATTACACATACTTATTTAGGATTTGTTTTGGTCTTCTATTTACACCGTTTCTTCCTTTCATTTCTCCCTCCCTCTTATATACTGCTCTCTCTTTAATTTCTTTCAAATTCTATGCCTGTTTTTTTCCTTAATTTATGTTATGTGTGCATGTGCCTGTGTACATGTGTGTGAGTTTGTGTGTAATCGTGCTGTCTGTTTAATTTTACTTATATGTATGGTTTCCAAAATAATTCTCTCTCTCTCTCTCTCTCTCTCTCTCTCTCTCTCTCTCTCTCTCTCTCTCTCTCTCTCTGTGTGTGTGTGTGTGTGTGTGTGTGTGTGTGTGTATGTGTGTGTGGTATTCTGCTCTGTCTGTTTAATTTTACTTATTATGTATGGTTTCAATATTAATTGTGTGTGTTTGTGTGTGCTTGTGTTATATTCTGCTCTGTCTATTAATGTTACTTGTATGTATGGTTTTAGAACTAACCATGTCATATCAGATATCCAATTGATGATCTCTTCCCTAGGAAAGACTTTTTCTTCTCCTCTCAGTGTTCCTTAGTAACCTGTAGCTCTTTCTGTAAGGTTGAAGCCTATGTGCTTTCTCCTGTCCTCTTTGGCATGCCCTTTGTTGTGTAGCTTCTGACTTTTTGGGGACACATTCTGAGAGAAAAACCTCATGATCCTCCTGCTCTTACAACTCTTCCTCCCCTCTTCCTAAATGCTCTCTGAGTCTTAGGTTTGGGAGTATTTTGTACCTGTATGTATCAGGACTGGGCTTCGTAATTATATTTTGATTGGTTGTGGTTTATTTTAATAGTCTTCTTCTCTTGCATAGAGGAGCTTACTTGAATAATTACAAAATATATCATAATAAACACATACACACATATCATATATATGTCTCCACAGGCACTCAACTATACATAGCTTACTCAGACATACAAAATGAAAAAAACACACATAATCAAAATGAATACAAATATTGACAAAAGTCCCCTAGTATAAACATGCAAAACATTCTTTAGGGCAGTGTTTTTCAACCTGTGGGCTATGATCTCCAAAGGCATATATTTAGATTGTAATTAATAACATTGGCAGAAATTGCAGTTACAAAGTAGCAACAAGAATGATATTATCATTGGGGGTTACCCCAACATAAGGAACTGCATTAAAGGGTCAGAGTCACAACATCGAGAAGTTTGAGAACGACTGCTCTGGAGTAAACACCCAGCTTGTGATCTATTGGATCCTGACATATGTTCATGTTTGCTTTCTCTGATCAAGATCATTTCTGAAGGTCTTGCCTTTGCTTTACATCTTCAACCCCATTCACATTTGTGTTCCCAGAGGTTGGGACAATATTCGTTGGGACAGCAGAAAGCTTTGATACATACTCTTCCTAGGTTTGTAAGGTTTATTATGTTGGTGCTTGTTTGTTCCTTTATACTATGACTATACCTTTTAAATAGATTTATTTTCCTAGTATAGTCTATGCTTTCCTGAGCTTTTGTTCTGTTTAGTTTTAAATTTTGTCCATCCCAGTTATAACTATTGTCTTGTCATCTTCTTTAGTTTAACATTACCTTCCACTGTTATATTTCTAATACTGGGAATGCTACTTTAATTGCATGCCTACTTCTAAGAGTCCATGATTAATCATTCCTTCTCTATTAACCCAAACAGTTTGTGTTATTGTGTTTAGACAAATTATAGGCTTGATTACAAACTTTTCCCTTCAAAAAGCACCCATTTTAGATTGTGTCATAATAATTTGTAATGACAAAAGAGAAGTCACTAAAAAGAAGTCAGCATGGTAGAAGTCAGAATACTATAGGAGATGGAAATCACATATGGATTCGAACAAGAAACTTTACTATAAAAAAAAGTTTGGAACAATGAGGCAAAAATGCATATGCAGATTTACAAATTGCCTACAACTCTTGGTGCTTTGACAGAGCCCAATGAGGTGACATCTTACACCTGTCATTGAGCTTGAGAACCTGCTGGGGAGGACTCAGCTGTGCCCTATGCATGGCACAAAAGAGCACAATCTTAGATACTATTGGAACTGCTGCACAATATCCTATGAGACAAATCCAATTTTCTCTTCTAGTACCAGGAAAACCTTTTCTCAGGGGAGGGTTTTGCTGATGACACTTGGTGTTGCTCCCAGATGTACACAAATCTGTACCAATAGCCACCAGAATTTGCAGGAGTTCTGACTTCTAGAGTAAACACCACTGCATCCAGCCATGAGACTATAGCCTCCTGGCACCTGAACAATTACCAAATAAAATTGGACTGAACACTATGCCTGACTTAAACTGGGAACTAATAAATGTAGATCAGCCTCAGCTACTGAATTGCAAGTAATTTATTATGCAGGAATAATTTTTATACAAGAATCCATTCTCTCCCTATACTGGCACTTTTACTGAGACCTTTACTAATTTTCAATGTGACCAGTGAATAAGATCCTAGACTTTGCCAAAGTAAATGGATGTTAACATGGAGTAAACTGAAGATAGAGGATTTCAAATACACAGATACTTGCCCACAAAGCATTTGCTGAATTATGGGTTTATCAGGGAAGAGTATAAAATAAAACCATGAAGTCTAAATTGCCAAGCTTTATTGGTGGCAATCTTTTAGTACTAAGAAACAACAAACACAAAATCCTTACTAGTGGGAGGGGCCTTACCAGTAGTGAATGAAACTTTAAAAACAAGGGATATTATAATCTACAAATTCTAGCAAATGGTATAGTGATATATGTTAAGCCATGGCCCACTCATGGTCCAGCACAATCCTTGATGAGGTGTGAGGCAGTTTGAGTGCTAATCTTTGCCACACCAAAAACATCATCATCATCATCATCATCATCATCATAATGAAAGATATGAATGCTTGCTATAATCCCATATTATATGAAAAATTAAATGCTTCCCTATTTTATACCTTATGTCTGGAATTCTGCTTAGAATTCACACAAATGGAAAGAACACCATTTCCCAATAAAAGTAATTAGTCAATTAGTTTATTTAGGTCTCATAGAAAATTGTAACTGTGCTTAATATGGTCAAAAACATATAGAAAACAGTCATAAAATGCAGGATTTCATAAGATTATTAGAAGTACAATGAGATAGAAATAATAAAACTGTAACTACATGACATCAAAATTGAATGGCCAAATGTAAAATCAAAATTAAAAAAAAAAAGGATTAGTGAGCTGAGAAACAGGCCAGAATAAGATTAAAACTTACATTTACAGAGAAATTATATAGAAAGCTGAAAAATGTAAGACACCAGCAAAATATGAAGGAATTTTTTTAAATAATTGGATTTCTATAGAAAGAGACAAAGAATCAAGGTGAATAAAGAATGATGAATGTCCCACATGCAAAAAAGGAAATCAAGTTATAGAACCAAGACTGTGCAAAGCAAGGAGAACACACAGCAAGGAATACAAAGCATATAATATGATTAGTCACCTAATATTCAAGATGTTGAAAACATAAAATGAGGGAGCACACATAAATAAAATAAAATAAGCCCTTCCGCACAGTCCTTTCTGCTGGGGCAGGCTCCTAACTGGTCTGCTCCCATAAAGACATCATATTCTGACCCATCCTAGAGGATCAACTGCATTCAGAGAAGTTAGTAGGAACACCCCCTTCCCCAGGAGTCCCAAAGCTGCCACTGGGATTCCTGTGGACTTGGACCCATCACCCACAAACCCGCCACCTTCTAGAACACCACTCCCCTTCTGCCCCTTCTGCATGGTCCTTCCTGCTGGGGCAGACTCCTAGCTGCTCAGCTCCTGTGAAAACACCATATCCTGAGCCATCCTAGAGGATCCACTGCTCTCAGAGCAGTTGACATCACGTTTTGAAGGCATGAAAAGCAACTCACTGGACAGACTGAAAGCCTCCCTGGAGTTCTCTTGCACATGGGGAAACAGAAACCATAGGCCCTCCTGGAGAACATCTTCACACAGGGCAGCAACAGCTTGACTGCTCCACTGAAAACCCAACATCCTGAAGGCCTCCCAGGATATCTACTAGAGCAAAGGCAATAAATAGATCAGCAGCCTCCTGTCCTTCTGAAGAGCCCCCAGTTTGAAGACCCCACAGATGGTCTGTTATAGCTTGGCCTCAAACCTACCTGGAGAAGTGCAGCAACCCAGGGACAAAAGAGACAGACTCCAGACAGAGTCAAACAGGCCAGCAAACACCAGGAATATCCAGATGGTGAGAGGCAAGGGCAAGACCATGAACAACAAAACCCAATATATGCAGGTATCATCAGAACCCAGTTCTCACACTACAGCAAGCCCCGAATACACAAACATACCTGAAGATCAGTAATATATCCTTAAATCCTATATCATGAAGATGATAGAGTCCTTTAAGGATAATATCAATAACTCACTGAAAGAAATACAGAAAAACATAGGTAAACAGGTGAAGGAATTGAAAAAAGTAGTCCAAGACCTAAAAGTGGAAGTAGAAACAATAAAGAAAACAAAAATTTAGGCAAACCTGGAAATGGAAAACCTAGTAAAGAGGTCAGGAATTACAAATGGAGGTAACACCAACAGAGTACAAGAGATAGAAGAGAGAATCTCAGGTTTAGAAGACACTATAGAAGAGATTGACACAACTGTCAAAGAAAATTAAAAAAAAAATCCTAACTCAAAGAATCCAGGAAATTCAGGACACAATGAAAGGACCAAATCTAGAAATAATTGGAATAGAGGAGAACAAATGAAGATTCTCAGCTCAAAGGACCTGAAAATGTCTTCAACAAAGTTATAGAAGAAAACTTACCTAACCAAAAAGAAAGAGAGAGAGAGATAGAAAGAGAGAGAGAGAGAGAGAGAGAGAGAGAGAGAGATGAAGACAGATACAGAGACAGAGACAGAGACACACAGAGAGGGCCATAACAGTACAAGAAGCCTATAGAACACCAAATAAATGGGACCAGAAAAAAATCCTCTTATCACATAATAATCAAAACACTAAATGCATAGAAAAAAAGAAAGACTATTTAAAGCTGGAAGAGTAAAGGGCCAAGTAACATACAAAGGTAGACCAATCAGAATTACACCAGACTTCTCAACAGAGACTATGAAGTCAGAAGAGCCTGATCAGAGGTCCTACAGACTCTAAGAGAACACAAATGCCAACCCAGTACATTATACCCAGCAAAATTCTCAATCAACATAGATGGAGAAACCAAAATATTCCAGGACAAAACCAAATTCAAACAGTGTCTATCTACCAATACAGCCCTACAGAGGGTCCTAAGAAAGTATCCTCTAACACAAGGAAGGTACCTGTACTAAAGAAAGAACAAGAAAAGTCAAATGGAAACAACCACAAGCACACAAATCCACCTACAAAAACAAACATAGCAGGAACCAACAGTTATCTTTCTTTAGTAAGTCTCAATATTATTGGAGTCAACTCACCTCTAAAAAGACATAAGCTCACAGACAGGACACACAAACAGGATCCAGCATTTTTCTGCATACCATAAACACACCTCAATAACAAAGATAGACACTATGTCAGAATAAAAGGATGGAAAAGGTCTTCCAAGTAAATGATCCCAGGGAACAAGGTAGAGTTGCCATCCTAATATCCAATAAAATAGACTTTCAACCAAAAGTTATCAAGTGTGATGAGGAAGGACACTTCATTTTCATCAAGGGGAAAACCCACCAAGAGAAAATCTCAATTCTAAACATTTGTGCCCCAAATGCAAGAGCACCCACATTCATAAAAGGAACTTTACTAAAGCTCAAAACACACATTGAAACCCATACAATTACAGTGGGAGACTTCAACACCCCACTCTCAACAATGGGCAGGTCCTTGTAAATAAAGACAGGATGAAACTAATAAAGGTTATAAACCAAATTGAACAGATATTTACAGAACTTTTCACCCAAAAACAAAAGAATACACCTTCTACTCAGTACCTCAAGGTACCTTCTCCAAAACTGACCATAAAATTGGTCATAAAACAACGCTCAAATGATACAAGAAGATTGAAATAATCCCAGCCTATCAGATCACCATAGCCTAAGGCTGGTCTTCAATAACATCAAAAACAACAGAAAGCCCACATATGCATTGAAACTGAACAACTCTCTTCTCAATGATAACTTGGTCTTGGAAGAGATAAAGAAAGAAATTAAAGACTTCCTGGAATTTAATGAAAATGTTCACACATCATACCCAAACTTGTGGGACACAATGAAAGCAGTGCTAAGAGGAAAGTTCATAGCACTAAGTGCCATGGTAAAGAAACTGGAGAAATCTTTCACTAACAACTTAACAGCACACCTGAGAGCTCTAGAACAAAAAGAAGCAAACATACCCAAGAGGATTAGAGGGCGGAAACAGTCAAATTCAAGGCCAAAAATCAACCAAATAGAAACAAAGAGAACAATACAAAGAATCAACAAAACCAAAAGCTGTTTTTTTGTGAGAATCAAAAAGATAGATAAACCCCTAGCCAAATTAACTAATGGGCCCATAGGCAGTATCCAAACACTGGATCTCTCAAACACTGCACAACCAAACAGGCAGTATATACCAGCTGCTATGAGGCCTTCAACTCATATAGAGCAGAGGACTTCTGGGTCTGTGTTCAATCAGAGATGATGCACCTAACCCTCAGAGACTGGAGGTCCCAGGGAGATTAGATATCAGATGGGGTACAGGATGGGGGTGGGGACATCTTCGTGGAGACAGAGGGGTGGGGAGGAGGTATGGGATGTGGAACAGTTGAAGGATGGATGGTAAAAAATAAATAAAATAAATGAAATAAAATAAAATAAAAGCAACCAAAGGGATACAGCCCAGAAGTAAATCAGGGGTAACAGTATGATCAAAAGCTGACATCTCTGAAATATAGGAACCAGGAGGTTCTAGCATTTCTGAAAGTGCTGGAGGAGAAATACTGCCCTAGCATATCTTTGAGCTATAACAGATTTAGATCAAATGTTTTGTCACTAGGTTGGTGACTATGTTTCTCTTTCAGTAGCCAGGGGAGCATCTCCCCTTACTAAGGAGAGACTAGATACATCTTAGGAGTGAAAGCTCTATTTAGACACCAGCTTGACTGTCTTAGCATCAGCTTGCTTTGTTTGGGGATTTCAATAGGATCTCTCAGGGAATTCTTTAGCCAGAAAGATAATAGCACACAATGTTCCCAAGAAGTTAAACAAAATAAGAATAAAAAGAATTTGTCATGTAAGAGCACTTAGAAAAGTTATCATCTGATTTTACACACAGATTACCATTCCTCCTGCAGCTTACATATGAGAGTGGTGTAATGCCACTACAAATAAAATCACCCTTCTTTGGGCTAGGCAAAAACAGCAAAATGAATATGATATTCAAAAGAAGGAAGTGAATGTAGGAATAAATAAAGTTAAAATTGTATTCAAAATATCTTATTTATTTTAGAATTGATTTATAGCTAGACTTACAAAAATTTCATAACAAAAGAGATGCTGAGGGTGAATAGAATTAGTATTTATATTAGGTTAGGAAAAAGACTGCATAACATCTGTGGCAATTTACATTAAAATAATTTAGATGATTGATAGAATACTACAAGGTTAGTAGCCCTGACAAAAAAGAGAATGCTGAATGTCAGTATTAATAGCCAGCACATTATCAAACCAATAGAAAACTGAAAACAGGAGAATACAAATACTAGGTTCATAGCTACCTAAGAAATAGATAATATTTACTGTATACTCCCTACAAGAAGATCAAATGTAGGAAGTATAATACATAACCAATGGGAACTATATTAAGCATGTATAAAATGGGCAGGTGAGATTACACACAAGAGCCCTTGCAAGGTAAACCTTATTCCCCTGAGTTGAGTTCCTGAAGTCCATATAAAATTAGGAGAGAACTGATTCCACAAAACTGTTCTCTTACCTACAGTTACACATGTATACCCCCCACAGATATCATGCTTAACACAATAAATACAAAGGATATCAATGAAGCAGTCACCTAATTTTACAAGCCACTGAAAATCTGTTCAAAAGAATTTACTACATAGTAATTTGTTATATGGTTAGATTTACAAATACGCTTTGACCCAGCTACTCTGCAGTTAAATAAATACTTCACAAAGTCATTACTTGTGCTCACAAAATATACATCCAGAGTGTCATTCAAGTATGACAGATTCAGTTATATTATTTGTGCTAAATTTGCATATGGACTTCACTGAAAGATTTTTTAAAGAGAATTCTATGCTTCAAAAATATGAGAAAGGTAAGCACATGTCTTTAGTAAGTGAATATAGTCTTACCTGTGTGATTTAAATATTTACAATGAATAAGTTTTATGATTATGAAAGAATATTTTCACTACAAAAACTTCCTAAAAATTATGCCTTCATCATCCCAGTTTAAATTATTTCCATAGACACTTCGAAAAGCCATACAATCCTCCTTTTTCTCTTTCATAATGCATCTAATTAACTAATATTTTACTCTTTTATGTGAAGTATCAAATAATATTAAATAAAACTGATTGGCACATGATCAAGTATATTATACTTCCATTTTTAGAGATGTAAAACAAATCTCAAGATACAGAACATTTTAGAGAGCTGTTAGTTACAGGATTTTATTGAAAGCTTTGTACACATTTCTCTTTCTTAGTATAAACATGAGAACTTCATAACAGACAGAAATAGTCCTACTATAAATGAGACTCAGGGAACATGGAAGGAAGGTTTGGTCTAAACCTAGTAAATATTCCAAACTGAACTAGGATTTCCTCTCTATAATCCTTTACTGATAGGTTTATATATAAGTTTATTAGACTTATCAATCTTCCTTAACACACTTACATGCCATAAAACATCTGCTAAGGAAAAACTGAACACACTATTTGGCTTAATGCTAGTTTAGCCTGGGTATATATTTCTTATTATATTAGTAACAGACATACAACTCTACAATACAATAAGCAAAAATGTTTCCTTTTTGAAAAGTAAGTACTCCCATTTTGGAAATAAATTACTCTTTTCTGTGCTGGCATGTAGCCCCTGAGAATCAGGAATTCACTTCAAACAAAGGCAGCAAGCCTCAGAGGAAACGAAAGGGTTTGAATGGGAAAATACTAAATTTTCACCACTTTCTGCCTTAGTCTCCTTGGGTAAAATATTATGTAATGTAAATTTTTATATTTATAAATGGAACTAAGAATAGTACATCCACTGGAAAGTTGTGATACATTGGAACAAATAACCACCCATCGTTTTTTTTTTTTTCCGCTTTACAAACCTCATCAGAATCTCCTGAGTTACGAAATACTCCAAGGTCAATGGGGGTTCTTCAACTTTATGGAAACTATCATTGTTGAGATCTCAAAATTAAAGTGAAGAATTGAAGAATTTTCAACAGTGTTGTACTTATACAATTGAACATATTCTAGTCATCTGGATATTGTTCTTATTCACTATTAAATCAAGTGTATTGAACTAGAATTTTAGCATATACTTGCTTGTCCCATTCATTAAAATTAGCACCAACACAATATTTAAAGAAAACACTTATTGAACTACTGCTGGATTATTTTATTCTATAGGTATTACCTTCTGTGATTTCATAAATCTTTGTTCAGGTTCAAAGTGTTATAAATAAGAAGTCCCAATTACTGGCCAGTAAGCACCATGCTGAATGGGAAGCAAGAGGCTCCCTCCATAGCTGTCTAATCATGAGCAAGCAGCTCCCTCCATAGCTGTCTAATCGTGAGCAAGCAGCTCCCTCCATAGCTGTCTAATCGTGCAGGTCTCACTCCACCTCACCCTTTCTTTGGCTTTCTTTAGAAAGATGTATAATCATGTTA
>NW_022196902.1:9003826-9014129 GCF_008632895.1 Mastomys coucha
AAGGTTAAGAAAAATCTGACTTTCAGACTGATTTAGGAAATATCCTTCATTGCTAAACAGCTTTTGGCCATTGACCTTCTAAGCCTTTTTCTTCTCTTTTTTTTCCTTCTATCATATTAGCACTTTTGGGATCTCCCTGCCTCCCTCCCTTCCTCCCTCCTTCCCTCCCTCCCTCCCTCCCTCCCTCCTTCCCTCCCTCTCTCCTTCCCTTCCTCCCTCTCTCTCTCTGACTGTCTCTGTCTATCTCTGTCCCTCCTCCCTCACCCATCTCATTTCCCTCTTCCTCTCCTTCTTATCACAGTAGCATACTGATAGGTTAACCTATGCAAAAAGGAAAAGGTATAGAAGTTACCAGTGACTGAGTGGGCAGTCATTCAATCAAAGACTGAAGTGAATAGGAAGAGATGAAGTAAAGAATGGCTTACAGATCAAGAGTAAGATAAACATTCATTGCCCCTATGCTTATTAGACCATCAGTTTCTAATTAGATTGAGAATAACCCAGAAGACAATGAAGCCCACCTCTGGGTTTGTCTTTGATAGTGTTTCTAAGACAATTAGTTTGCAAGAACTTTGAGCTAATGAATTGTTTAATTTCTTGACGGATTCTTCATATGCTGGTATTGGTAGGAGTGAATGGAAGGATGGTGAAGTCTAATTAAAAAAATCAAGCCGGGCGTGGTGGCGCACGCCTTTAATCCCAGCACTTGGGAGGCAGAGGCAGGTGGATTTCTGAGTTCGAGGCCAGCCTGGTCTACAGAGTGAGCTCCAGGACAGCCAGGGCTATACAGAGAAACCCTGTCTCGAAAAACCAAAAAAAAAAAAAAAATCATAACACAGAATATATGGTTTTGGAAGTCATGATTTGCCATGTCTACTTCTTATATGCGTTTTGTTTCCTGCTTCCATAAAGATGAGATGGTCTACTCTATTATGATAAACTGAAATTTCCAAAACTGTAAACAAGATAAACTTTTCCTTTTGAAAGTTGTTCTTTGAGTATTTTGGACACTACTCTAGAAAGTTAATTAATAAAACTAGATGACCTCTAACATATATAGATAAGTTATTGTTGAGCCTTAATTTTTTTTTTAAATTTATTTATTATATGTAAGTACACTGTATCTGTCTTCAGACACTTCAGAAGAGGGCATCAGATCTCATTATGGATGGTTGTAAGCCACCATATGGTTGCTGGGATTTGAACTCAGGACCTTCGAAAGAGCAGTCAGTGCTCTTAACCGCTGAGCCATCTCTCCAGTCCCCGAGCCTTAATTTTTTTTTTATCGTGTAATAGACATGATTTGTTCTTCCTTGAGAACATGATTTTCCCTGAAATTTCTTTTGCACATCTTTTTGACCTTGATATTCTCTGCAAAGACTTGAATCTTCCTATTATATAGTCCTATCAACAGAAGGCTATTATTCACCTATCTAGCTTCATGTTTATGCCTATAATTCTAATGAATGTGTCTGTTACCATTGCCTCTTCTCAACCTACTTTACATGTCCTTAAATTATCAACTGTTTCCCAAACTTAGAAATCCAAAACTATGACTCAGAAGTGGTAATCTTCCACAATTCTTTCAGTAAAGGAAAAAAAAAACTATGAAATTGTCAACTTTACAAAACCCTTGAAGTTATTTTTTTTTTACTTGCTCATGAACTTGATTGAAAGTCTTTCTAAATATTCCCAAAGTCTTTATGTCTATTCTTATTATTCTAATCTAAGAACTCTCAGTTTATATCTTTCTATTGTAATAGTAAATACTGAATTCATCACATGGTGTGTACTTAAAGATCTAGAGAATCTGTTGTGGTTTCCCTAGATTCCCCTTTCTTTGGTTTCCTAAATTCCCTACTTTGTTTCTAATCTATGTCTATTTTGTCTGTTTTTTATGTCTAAAACAAAACATGTTAATTCCAATAAAAAGATGGCCACTAAAGATACGTAAGCCAATTCTAACACTCTTTCACAGTCATTATTCTTTTATATTATATGTAATGAAGTTGGATCTCAAAAGCATCCCAAATATATAATATTATAGTATGATTATAATATTAGGATATATAGGATATATATATATATATATATATATATATATATATATATATATATATCCCTGTAAAAAGGTGTTTTAATGAATTAAGCACTGTGGTAGCTTGAAAGGGAATGGTTCCAATAGGGTCATATATATGTATGTTTAGTCCCCAGTTTATTAGCTACCAGGGAAAATTTTGGAGGCGTGGTGTAGTTGGAAGAGATTTATAACTGGGAGTGGACTTTAAGGTTTTTTAAACAAAACACATTAAGCCCAGTGTTTCATTCTCTCTGCTTGCAGATCAGGCTGGAAAGTTCTCAGCTGCTGCTCCAATGCCTGTCCACATGCTTACATGTTCCTTTCTATGTTGATAATGGGATTAACCTTTGAAACTGTAAGTAAGCCTCCCCAATTAAATGCTTTCTTTATAGAAGTTGCCTTGGCCATGATGTATCTTCACAGCAATAGAACAGTTGACTAAGATGAACACCATTTCTGTTTTCTTTAAAAGGCTTTCTAAACTAGGATTTGATAATCCAAAAGTTCATTATTCTTAAAATATTTGCTCTTGGAAATGTTCATATCAAGTAAATAATGGGATTTCTGTCCATTTGTCACAATCTGCACACAGTAAAATGTAAAGAGGAAACTGGAAAAAATAGCAAAGGATTTAAAGGAAAGCTTGCCAGGAATAAAGGATTTTCTCACATTTCTAACTGAAGAAATTCATCTAGCAGAGTTACTTGTTTTTACTAAGTGAACAAGAAAAGTTAGAAAAGTAAGTGTAACTGAAACATGAAGTGCAAACAGCACATCAATCACATATGAAAAGAAAACACATCAACATGCCATAGAAACACTCACAAATATACATCCTAGGTCCTAAACTTCAATTGTCAATACTAAACTTCGACTAGCTGGCATGGATTTGGATTTGGTTATATGGATTTGGTTATAGAAATCTGAGTACATGTGCTTCCATGTGCAGAGCTTAACTTCTGTCCAGTGAGCAGGTGATAGTCTTGTGTGTGCTGTTGTACATTGCTACCAGGATCTTCTCCAAGTGGATGCTCTGCATCTTTACTGTTTTCACTGAATGTTATCATCACATCAGGACCAGCTACAAGCTTCTGCAGACAGGCATTGTGCTAACAATTGACAGTTATAAATGAACAGGCTACATAATAATCATGACAAGCAGGAATTTAAAATCCATTTTTAGTACTAATATCAATAATTGCTCTAGGACCTGTGAATGTATGATTTATAGAAAATGGAATAATAGATGATTCCTTGCAGTTGGTTTTAAGCTGTACAGTGGTTCTCAAAAATTACCATTCTTAGTTACACAATCAGTGTGCTTCCACTTCAACAAGGATCCCAGGAGCCATGACCCATCCCCTATCACTGTACACATGAAGAAAGTGAGGTCCAGATATGTAAATTTACTTTGTCAAGATCATGTGTTCAACAAAGTTCTAAGTAAACAACAGAAATCCCAAGCAAGAGCATATGTTTTAGATACGCATAGAGATCTGTATGCAGTTATATAAAAAGATTCAAGCCTAATGGCTGCATTGGAAAATATCCAACATATTGTAATGGTGCTGAGATCTGTGTGGGAAACATATTCAGAATTTCTATTCATCCTCATCCAAATTCTAATATTAGATTTAAATGTTCTCCATTAAATAATTGATTTCCACTCTTTGCAGGTGGAATTAAGCACAGTAACACAAAATAATCGAGACATATTTAGCATTTAATGGTATCATCATTATTTGCCTTTCAATTTTTTTTCATTTGGGCTGATCAGGGCTTTTAAATTTTATCTTTGGAAAGTCTGTCTACAAAGACCCAGAAAAACAAGCAACTATATTTAAATGGAATATTTTTTCCAGGAATCTATGTGTAATTGTGCCACCGAAGCAGAGGGTATTTAGAGTAACATCAACAGATGCTATTTAAAAATAGACACAGAATCTATAAGAAATGTGAAAGCTTGTGTAGACTTCTTGGCAGCAAATTGCTCTAGGTTGTAGTAGATGATTGCTGCAGATCAAAAGGATCAATTGTGCTAGAGAAATACATTCACCCCATAGCATAACTCAAGAGGAAAGCAGCACAGCAGATAGAAGCAATACAAATAAGAAGCAGTCTTTTCAAATAAGCCCAGTAATCATTACACATAGATTTCAACACACTGTCTTCTAATAGACAGCTAGCTATAAAACAAAGGGGCAAATCCTAGAGTAGGAATAGCCTGAGAGTTTTGGCAGCTTCTACGTTCTTATGCATGAAATAAGGAGAATGAAAGTATCGCCATCAGAGTGTTGCAAGAAATAAATTAGAAAAAGCAAAGTATAGGCAGCTGAGCGGGGCTTGGCAGGTTTTAACCACTTACTAGCTACTGAAGAACACCCTGGTATTGACAATAAACCAAACAAACACTCTACAGGAAGAGCTGCTGAGACAGTCCCAGCACCGCAGCAGCCATAAAGATTTCTTTACCTCTTATTTTCTCTTCCCAACAGTATATTTTAATTTGGGAATTCTGCATAATGCACCCTAATAACATAGGCTTCCAATTCCTCTAAGATCCTCTCTCACACCCTTGTATCCCACCTCCAATAAAAACACCAAGTTCAACTTGTCTTGCCCACATACTTATTGGAGCAGGGTCAAAGCAAATCTTATGAAGAATAAAGAAATTCAGTCCCTTAATATCTAACCTAGCTTATCATGTTTAAGTCACACTTGAAACTTAAGCATCAAATCTTGCCAGATATTCTTTATTTATAATCATTAATTTCTGATACAGAGACTTCTCTATTATCCTCGATAGGCAGAAAGCTCAAGCATTAGTAGCATGTCATTTATCAATCAGGAGAAACACCAAATTTTCAATGTTAGCCTTACACTGATTACTTACCACTTCAGTAATTAAGCTAGGATCTGTGGCACTGGATGGTAGGGAATGAGAGAGAAGAGAGAAAAGCACCTGTGACGAGAACCTCTATGTTTATAGTATTATTATTTGTCTTACCATCCTAAACAATTCTGTTCTCAGTGTCATAAAGTATGTCTTTTAAAAACATTCATTTTTATTTCATATGCATTGGTGTTTTGCCTGCATGCATGTCTGTGTGAGGATGTTGGGTCCCCTGAGACTGGAGTTACAGACAGTTGGGAGCTGCTATATGGGTGGTAGAAGTGGAATCCTTGTCATCGGGAAGAGCAGTTAGTCCTCTTAACTGCTGCGCAAAAAGTCAAACCAATTACTAGTCCAACTTGAGGCTCATGCCATGACAGGGAGCCCATGCTTGACACTGCCTGGTTGGCCAAGAAACAGGCTGGATAGTCCAGGAAACTAGGATAGAACAAAACAGACTGGAAATATGTAAATAAGTAAATAAACAAGTAAATAAAGAAATAACAAAAAGAAAGAAAAGAAAAGTCAATTAAATGATTACTAAGAATATTCTGCTATACTCATAGCATGAACCTGACCTAATCATCATCAGAGAGGCTTCATCCAGAAACTAATGGGAGCAGATGCAGTGATCCACCATTAGGTAGATCTCAGAGAATGCCAAGGAAAAGGGGAAAATTATAGGAAGTAAGTGGGTTAAGTGCATCAGGAAAAAATGGTACACAGTACTAGTTAAGCAGGGCTCAGAGTAGTTCACAGAGACTGAAGAACTATCGGGGAGCCTGTATGGCTCTGAGTTAGGTCCTCTGCTTAGATGTTGCAGTTGTGTAGCACAGTATTCAGTGGGAGTGGGGATTGTCTCTGACTCTTTTGCCTGCTCTTAGGACCATTTT
Organism: Mastomys coucha; assembly: GCF_008632895.1. Taxonomy (NCBI): domain Eukaryota; kingdom Metazoa; phylum Chordata; class Mammalia; order Rodentia; family Muridae; genus Mastomys; species Mastomys coucha. Next base: position 9,009,693 of record NW_022196902.1, read on the forward strand.
CCTCTTACTAAGTTGCCTCATGTAGCCTTAATATGAGAGTATATATCTAGTATTACTGTAAATATTCCATGTTCAGTAGATGTCACTGGAATGTCTTCTCTTTTCGGAAAGAGAACAGGAAGAGTGGATCTGGCAGAGAGGGAAAGTAGAGGGGGAGGGACTGAGAGGAGTGGGAATGGTCAGGATGTAATATATGAGAGAAGAATAAATAAACAATAAATACATAAATAAATAGTGCCAACCAAAATGAAAAATCATCATTGCTACATAGCATAGCCCCTTACAGAGGTACATACCGATGCTTCTGTGACCGTATTGTGCTAAATTATAATTTATCCTACCCTGGCTTAAGCACTTGAATTTTAGCAGTTTTACTCAAATTTAACCCTCTTAGCTTGACTATGCCCATTTTTGTGAATAACAACTTTCCAGCTTCCCCTTGTATCCCTGGCATGAATCTCATGTCTTCCAGTCACCATCCATTGATGGCAGAAGCTGTGTCCCATTCATCTGGGGAACTGCAGATTTTCATAAAGTCTCTGATACTTTTATAAATCCGTAATAAATACTGTTGAAGAAAATAACTAGCAAATTGAATAAAAATAATACATTTACATTCTTTCTCTTTTTATCTATTTTTGTAAGTATTCAGTCTTTTATGGCTGAATTCAGATAATTTAGGATGATGTTTCAGTTATTGGAGATGGTGGAATTTTTCTTCTTGATAACCAGTGACCTATTCTTCTATTAATGTCAACTTTGAATGTCAAAGACCATAATGTAGAGCCCAAACACAATCTTTTCCACTTGGGTGAAGAACTGAGCCTGTGTCATTTTGGATCATATTGTCACACATGAACATTCAACATAATCCTCATGATGACAAAACTTCAGACTCAGAAAGCATCACTTTTTTTCACAATGTGGAAATATCACACTGCATGTAAACACCTCTAAGATTTCAACACTTTTTAAAAATCCGTGCATGTTTCCATCAAGTTCCTCTAAAATAAAAGAGGTCTGTAGAAATATCTTTGTATTTTCTGGTGAATTTAATATTTAAAAATTCTATTAATTCTATTAATCACCATCATCATAGTAATCAATTAGAGATAAACAATATCAAAGACAAAGGTCTTAAGAACACATTTCTGATTTGGTAACCTAGTAACAAATGGCCATCTATGACTACATTTAGTTTGTCTTAAATTTTCACCTTTAATATCATTATAAAAGCCAATCATGAAACAAAGAATATCTAAAAATTTACAGTATTACTCATAATCTTCAATGATACATTTTAGGATTTTGGTCATGTTCACTGTTCAGAGATTTTAGCAAGTGGATAAGACATTAGAAATAAATTCTCCCAAGCATTCTCTTCAATACTTAAGGAAACTAAAATTCCATTTAGTTACAGATTGTTCAAGTCACAGTTAATAGAAAACACAAACCTGAGTCCAGGTTTAGACTATAAATCTAAGTATTTTATTTGCTAATCATGTGGTCTCTTTGACCAGTCCATTTGGGACAAAATTTTATAGAGAATGTACATGTGGCTTTTAGCAGAAATTTGGACCTATATTGTTGTTTTGGCAAGTTGCATCACTCTCTATTGAAACAGCAATATACCACTAAACTATATAGCTCTTTTAGTCATTTGGAAGAAATATAAATTTAGTTTGTTATCTAAAATTACTAAAAAAAAAAAATAGAGTATAAAACAAAGATTGTCAACTAAAATTTTGCTTCAAGGAATTAAGTATAAATTAAGGGAAAATATTTTAATTTTACTATTGGAATCAGTATTTAAATGTGTGTTAAACATTACCACTAATATTTGATATTTAGATTTTTATGTAGTATAAATATTATTTTCTTACTATAATTGTGGGTATTTATTTTTATTATCTTCATTTCCAGTGTTTATACTTAACATTTTTCTTAAGAGATGGGTATATTTGTGAACAGTGGGTACACCGGCTATAACTTTTTCATAAGCTGCTATTCTTTTAATTTGTCTATTCTGTTTATCCTATTAGCTCCTCCCTGTTCCACTTCCATACCTTCTCCCTTAAACCACCATCACCTTTTCCTCAGAGAAGGGCAGGTACCCTCAGGGGTACCAACCTGTTCTGGTACATCAAGTCACAGCAAGACTAAGTGCATCTTCTCCCATTGAGGCCAGAAAGAGCAGACCAGCTATGGGTAATGGATCCAAAGGCAGGCAACAGAGTCAGACAGCCTCGTTCTAATTGTTAGGGGACCCACACAAAGAACATGCTGTACATTTGTGTAGGGAACCTAGGTCCAGCCCATGCATGCTCTTTGGTTGATGGTTCAGTCTCTACAAGCCTCAATGGACTCAGGTTAGTTTACTCTGTAGATATACTTGTGGTATCCTAGGATCCCTCTGACTCTCTCAATCCTTCCTCCAACTCTTTCAGAAGACTCTCAGAGTTCTACATATTGTTTGGCTTTGAGTTTCTATCAAGTGCTAGATGAAGCCTCTCAGAAGACAATTTTGCTAGGCTCCAGTCTGCAAGCATTGCAGTTATGATTAACTTTGTTAGGGGTTAGCTCTGCCACATTGGGTAGGTGTCAAGTAGGGGCAGTTATTGGTTTGTCATTCACTCAATCTCTGTTTCATCTTTATCCCTGCACTAATTATAGGGAGGAAAATTTTAGGCTGGAAGGTTTTGTGGGTGGGTTGGTGTATCTCTCCCTCTATTGGAAGTCCTGCCTGGTTATATGCCTTGTTGGTAGAGATCTCAGCTAGAAACCCAGAAGCATCCCACTTCCCAGAGATCTCTCCCCTGTTTTCAGTTCTGTCTATAGACTTTGCTCATCCACAATCCTGATGCTGACCCCTGCTCCCCTTGCTTATCTACTCTCTCACAGTTTCCTTCCTCCATCTACTGCAGATGTCTACTTCACTTCCTCTTCTGAATGACATTCAAGGATCTTCACTTCAGCCCTCCTTGTTACTTAGAATCTTGTTACTTATAGTGTGGATAGTATCCTGATTAACCTGTACTTTATAACTAGTGTCCACTTATGAGTGAATACATACCGTTTCTGTCTTCCTGGGTTGAGTTACCTCACTCAGGTATAATATTTCCTAGTTCTGTCTGTTTGCAAATTTCATGATATTCTTGTTTTAACAGCTGAGTAGTAATCAATTGTGTAAATGTACATCTTCTTTATCCACTCTTCCACAGAGGGACATCTAGATTGTTCCCAGTTTCTGTTAATTATAAGTTAAGCTGATATAAACATAGTTGAGCAAGAGTCCTTGTGGAATGGTGGATCATCGTTTGGGAATATGCCCGGGAGTGGTATAGTTTAGTCTTGAGGTATAACTATTCCCAATTTTCTGAGAAACGACCAAATTGATTTCCACAGTAATTGTACTAGTTTGTACTCCCACCAGCAATAGAGGAATGTTCCATTTGCTCCACATCCTTGCCAGGATGTGCTGTCACTTGAGTTTTTATCTTAGGCATTCTGAGGGGTGAAGTATGAAACCTCAAAGTCATTTTGATTTGCATTTCTCTAATGACTAAGGAGATTAAATATTTCTTTAAGTGCTTCACACCCATTTAAGATTCCTCTGTTGAACATTCTCTGTTTAACTCTATATCCCATTTTTTACATGGGTTGTTTGGTTTGTTAGTGGTTTTTTTCTTTGTTTGTTTGTTTGTTTTTGGTTTTTCAAGACAGGGTTTCTCTGTATAGCCCTGTCTGTCCTGGAGCTCACTTTGTAGACCAGGCTGGCCTTGAACTCAGAAATCTGCCTGCCTCTGCCTCCCAAGTGCTGGGATTAAAGGCATGCGCCACCACCACCCGGCAGTTTGTTACTGTTTAATTTCTTGAGTTCTTTATATATTTGGGATATTAGCCCTCTGCTGGATGTAGAGTTGGTGAAGATCTTTTCCCATTTTGTAAGCTGCTATTTTGTCCTATTGATGGTATCCCCTGCCTTACAAAATATTTTCAGTTTCATGAGGTCCCATTTATTAATTGTTATTAGAGCTTGAAGTATTTGTGTTCTGCTCAGGGAGTTATCTCCTGTACCATGAGTTCAAAGATATTCCCCCATTTTCTCTTCTATTAAATTTAGTATATTTAGTTTGATGATAAGGTCCTTGATTCACTTGCACTTGAATTGTGTGCAGGGTGATAAATATGGATCTATTTGCATTCTTCTACATGCAGACATTGAGTTAAACCATCACCATTTGTTAAAGATGCCCTTCTTTTTTTCCATTGAATTATATTAGCTTCTTTGTCAAAAATCAAGTGTCTATAGTGTTTTTATTGATTTATTTTTGGGCCTTTGATTCAATGACATTGATCAATCTGTCTGATTTTATGTCAATAGCATATCATGTGTTTGTGTGTGTGTGTGTGTGTGTGTGTATGTGTGTGTGTGTG
>NW_022196902.1:9014745-9060898 GCF_008632895.1 Mastomys coucha
TATGTGTGTGTGTGTGTATGTGTGTGTATGTGTGTGTGTGTGTGTGTGTGTGTGTGTGTGTGTGTGTTCTGTGGTACAGCTTGAAATCAGAGACGGTGATACCTCCAGAAGTTCTTTTATTGTTCAGTATTGTTTTAGCTATTCTGGGTTTTTTTCCCATATGACATAGAAAGTTGCTCTTTCAAGGTCTGTAAAGACTTGTGTTAGAATTTTGATGGGGACTTTATTGAATCTGTAGATTGGTTTGGTAGGATTGGAATTTTTACAATGTTAACCCTACCAATCACAGAACATGGAAGATCTTTCCATCTTCTGATATCTTCTTCAAATTCCTTCTTCAGAGATTTGAAGCTTGTTGTCATATAGGTCTTTCATGTGCTTGGTTAGAGTTACCCCAAGATATTCTATATTCTTTGTGGCTAATGTGAAGGCTATAGTTTCTCTAATTTCTTTTTCAGACATTTATCATTTCTATAAAGAAGGCCTACTGATTTTTTTAAGTTATTTCTGTATCCGGCCTTGCTGAAGGTATTTATCAGCTGTAGGTGTTCCTTGGCAAAACTGTTGGGGGTAACTTAGTATACTATCATATCATCTATGAACAGCAATACTTGACTTCTTCTTTTTAATTTAGTATCCTCTTGATATCTTTTAGTTGTATAATTGTTCTATCTAGAACTTCAAGTACTATATTAAATAGATATAGAGAGATTGTGAAGTCTTATCTTGTCCCCGATTCTAGAGAAATTGCTATAAGTTTCTCTCCATTTAATTTGATGTTGGCTATCGACTTGATGCATATAGCTCAAATTGTTTTTTGGTATGTGCCTTGTATCCCTTATCACTCTAATACTTCTAAAAGGAAGGGGTATCAGGTTTTTTCCAAAGCTTATTCAGCATCTAATGAAATGATCATGTGGGTTTTTTTTTTCTTTTTGATTTTATATATGGTGGATTACCTTGAGGGATTTCAATATGTTGAACCATCCCTAGGATGAAGTCTATTTGATCATGGTGGATGATGTTTTTGATGTGCTCTTGGATTTAGCTTTCTAGTACTTTATTGAGTATTTTTCATCAATGTTCATAAAGGAAATTGCTCTGAAATTCAATCTCTTTGTGAAGTTTTTGTGTAGTTTACTTATCATAGTGACTATGGCCTCATATAACGAGTTTGGCAATCAATGTTCCTTCTATTTATATTTTGTGAAATATATTTAAGTAGTTTACTTCCATTTTGTGGAGAACAGTCTTTTGAAGTAAGTCCTAATGATTCTTTGGATTTCCTCAGTACCTGTTCTTATGTCCCTCTTTTCATTTCTGGTTTTGTTAATTTGGATATTGTCTCTCTGAGTTTTAGTAAGTTTGAATAAAGATTTGTCTACATGGTTGAATTTTTTTCAAAAAAGTGGTTCCTGGTTTTGTTGATTCTTTGTTGATTATTTTCTTTGTTTCTAATTTATTGATTTAAACCCTGAGTGTAACTATTTCCTGCCTTCTACTCCTCTTGTGTGTGTTTGCTTCTTTTCATTCTAGAGCTTTCAGGTGTAGTTTTAAATTACAAGTATGTACGGTTTCCATCTGGGCCTTGGAACTGACCCTGTAACAATTATCTGCACCCCAAGCCTGCCAGGAGAGAAAGATAGTCTCCTAGGAGTGCTGACACACTGTGAACACACATAGGACCACCACTTCTGCTCAAATTCCTGACCAAAGAGGGACCCGCTCAGAGCCATCAGGACACAGGAACCAAAGAACAGCTGAGGACAGGATCCTTCCAGTTTCCATCTATGCCTGGATCTGACCTTGGGCCATAGTTCTCCATACCCAGGTCCCACTGGAAGTGAGCTTGTCTCTCAAGAGTGCTGACACACCTAAGACTGCAGGCTCACAGGCTCACACGAAGGATGATCTCCAGATAGAAACAGCAAGACCAGCTAACACCAGAGATAACCAGATATGAGAGGCAACCTCAAGAATATAAGCAACAGAAATCACTGCTACTTTGCAATATCAGAACCCAGTTCTCTCACCACAGCAAGCCCTGGATACTCCAACACACTGGAAAAGCAATATTCTGATTTAAAAATCACACCTCATGATGATAGAGGACTTTAAGAAGGACATAAATAACTCCTTTAAAGAAATACAGGAGACTTCTGGTTTCCATCTGCACCTGGAGCTGACCCTGTGCCACAGCTCTCCATACCTGGGTTTTGCAGGAAGAGAGCTGGTCTCCCAGGAGTATTGACATACCTGTGAGCACATTTAAGACAATCACTTCTGCTTCAAGGGACCCATGGGAGCCCTCAGTACACAGGAATGGAGGGGCAGCCTAGAACAGGATAATTCTGCTTTCAATCTGAGCCTGGAGCTGATCATGTGCCACAGCTCTCTGTATCCAGATCCTGCCCAGAGAGACCAGGTCTGCCAGGAGTGCTGACACACCGAGAGTACAGGTAAAACCACTACTTCTGCTCAAATTTCAAGCCAATGAGGGAACTGAGAAGCAGCCTGGGACAGGATCCTTCCTGTTTCTATCTATGCCTGGAGTTGACCCTGTACCACAGTTCTCCATACCCAGGTCTCCCAGGGAGAGAGGTGGTCTCTCAGGAGTGTTGACACACCTGTGAGTGCAGGTAAGACCACTACTTCTGCACCAAAGGCACCTGCCAAGAGCCATTAGGACACAGGAACCTAGGAGCAATCTGAGACAGGATCTTTCCAGGTTCCATTGTGGCTGGAGCTGAGCTGTGCCACAACACTCCATACCTGGGTACCTCTAGGAGAGAGTAGGTTTCCCAGGAGTGCTGATACACCTGAGAGCACAGGTAAGACCACTACTTCTGCTCAAATTCCTGGCTCAAAAGGGACCTGACCAGAGCCATCAGGACACAGAGACCAAAGAATGGCCAGGGACTGGATCCTTCCAGTTACTATATCTACCCTGGAGCTGACCCTGTGCTACAGCTCTCCATACCCAAATTCCTCCAGAAGAGAACTGGTCTCCCAGGAATGCTGACACACAGGCTTACAGAAGGAACAAGGGACAGAGACATCAAGATCAGCTAACACCAGAGTTAAGCAGATGGCTAGAGGCAAGGGGAAGAACATAAGCAACAGAGACCAAGGCTACTTGGCATCATCAGAACCCAGTTCTCCCACCACAGCAAGCACTGAATACCCCAAGACAAGGGAAAAGCAAGACTCTGATTTAAAAATCACATCTCATCATGATGGCAGAGGACTTTAGAAAGGACATAAATAACTCCATTAAAAAAATACAGTAGAGCACAGGTAAACAGGTAGAAGCTCTAAAAGAGGAAACAAAAAATCCCTTAAAGAATTACAGGAAAACACAAACAGGAGAAGGAATTGAAAAAAAATCCATGGTCTAAAAATGGAAATACAAACAATAAAGAAATCACAAATGGAGACAACCCTGGATATAGAAAACCTAGGATAGAGATCAGGAGTCATAGATCCAAGCATCATCAACAGAATATAAGAGATAGAAGAGAGAATTTCAGGTGTATACAATACCAAAAAAAAACAAAAACAAAAACAAAAAACAAACAAACAAACAAACAAACAAAAAACATTGACACAACAGTCAAAGAAAATGCAAAAAGCAAAAAGCTCTTATCCCAAAACATCCAGGACATAATAAGAAAACCAAACCTAAGGGTAATAGGTATAGATGACAGCAAAGATTCCTAACTTAAAGGGCCAGTATTTATCTTCAACAAAATTACAGAAGAAAATTTCTGTACACTAAAGAAAGATATACCCATAAAGACATAAGAAGGCTACAGAACTCCAAATAGATTGAACCAGAAAAGAAATTCCTCCCATCACATAATAATCAAAACATCAAATGCAGGCAACAAAAAAAGAATACTAAAAGTGATAAGGAAAAAAGATCAAATAACATATAAAGGCAGACCTATCAGAATTACACCAGACTTCTCAATAGAGACTCTAAAAGTCAGAAGAGCCTGAACAGATGTCATACAGTTCCTAAAAGGACACAAATGCCAGGCCTTGATACTATACCCATCAAAAGTCTCAATTACCATAAGCGGAGAAATCTAGATATTCCATGACAAAACTAAATTTACACAATATATTTCCACAAATCCATACCTGCAAAGGATAATAAATAGAAAACTCCAATACAATGAGGGAAACTACACACTAGAAAAAACAAGAAAGTAATCTTCTTTAAACAAACCCAATAGAAGATAGCCACACAAACATAAAAATAACATCAAAAATAACAATGAGCAACAATCACTATTCCTTCATATCTCTTAACATCAATGGACTCAATTCTCCTATAAAAAGACTTAGACTAACAGACAGGATCTAGCATTTTGCTGCATACAGGAAACACATCTCAGTGACAAACACAATCACTATCACAGAGTAAAAGGCTGGAAAAACACATCCAAGCAAGTGTTCCCAAGAAACAAACTGGAGAAGCTATTCTAATATTAAATAAAATCAACTTTCAACTGAAAGTATCCAAAAATGAACTAGGAAGGAAATGTCACACTCATCAAAGGAAACATCAACCAAGATGAACTCTCAATTCTGAACATGTATGCTCCAAATGCAAGGACACTTAATTTATAATAGAAACTTTACTAAAGCTCAAGGCACACATTGCACCTCATACAATAATAGTGTGAGACTTCAACACCCCACTCTCAGCAATGGACAGATCATTGAAACATAAACTAAACAGAAATACAATGAAACTAACAGAAGTTATGAACCAAATGGATTTAGAAGACATCTATAGGCCATTTCATATTAAAACAAAAGAATATACCTTCTCAGCACCTCATGATACCTTCTCCAAAACCAACCATATAAGCGGTTACAAAACAAGCCTCTATAAATACAGGAAGGCTGAAATTATCCCATGTATCCTATCAGATTGCCACAGACTAAAGATGGTCTTCAATAACAACAAAAACAAAAGCCCACATACACATGGAAGCTGGACAACTAACGATCTGCTCAATAACATGGTCAGGGACAGAATAAAGAAATCAATTAAAGGCTTTTTAGAATTTAATGAAAATGAAGGCACAACATGCAGAACCTTAAGGGGCACAATGAAAGCAGTGCTAAGAGGAAAAATCATAGCTCAGAGCACCTCCATAAAGAAATTGGATGGAGGATACTCTAACAGCTTAACAACACATCTAAAACTCTAGAACAGAAAGTAGGAAATACACCCAAGAGGAGTGGATGGCAGGAAATAATCAAACTCAGGGCTGAAATCAACCAAGTAGAAACAGAAAAAACTATACAAAGAATCCACATAGACAGGAGCTGGTTCTTTGACAAAATCAACAAGGTAGATAAACCCAGACTAACCAGAAGGCACAGACACAGAATCCAAATTACCAAAATCAGGAAAAGGGAGATTAAATAACAGAAACCAAGGAACTTCAAAATATAATCAGATCCTACTTCAAAATATATACTCAACAAAATTGGAAAACTAGGATGAAATAGATGATTTTCTAGAAAGATATCTGATACAAAAGTTAAATCAGGATCAGATAAACCATCTAAACAGTCCCACAACCCCTAAGGAAATAGAAGCAGTCATTAAAAGTCTCCCAATCAAAAAATAAATAAAAAAAAACAAACCAGGATCAAATGGTTTTAGTTCAGAATTCTATCAGACTGTCAAAGAAGACATAATACCAATACTTTTCAAACTATTCCACAAAATAGAAACAAAGGGAACATTACCCAGTTCATTCTATGAAGCCACAGTTACACTGATATATCAAAACCACTCAAAGACCCATCAAAGAAAGAAAACTTCAGACCAATTTCCCTTATGAATATCGATGCAAAATTACTAAATAAAATTCTTTCAAACTGAATCCAAGAACACATCAAAATGATCATTCACCATGATCAAGTAGGTTTCATCCCAGGGTTACAAGGGTGGTTCAATATATGGAAATCCATCAATGTAATCCCTGTTTAAACAAACTAAAAGAAAAAAATAACACATGATCATTTCATTAAATGATGAAAAAGCATCTGACAAAATTCAACATCGCTTCATGTTAAAAGTATTAGAAAGAAGAGGAACTCAAAGCCCATACCTACACAGTAAAAGCAATATACAGCAAACCAGTAGCCAACATCAAACTATGGAGAGAAACTTGAAGCAATCCCACTGAAATCAGGGACTTGACAAGGCTGTCCACTCTCTCCCTATCTATTCAGAATAGTACTTGAAGTTCTACATGACAATTGAATGACAAAAGGAGGTCAAAAGGATGTTAATTGTAAAGGAAGAAGTCAAAATGTCACTATTTGCAGGTGATATGATAGTACACTTTAAGTGATGCCAAAAATTCCACCAGAGAACTCCAAAACCTGATGAACAACTTCAGTTAAGTCACTGGATATAAAATTAACTCAAACAAATCATTATCCTTCCTCTACTCAAAGGATAAATGGGCAGAGAAAGAAATTAGGGAAACAACACCCTTTACATTAGGCACAAATAATATAAAATACCTTGGTGTGACTTTGATCATGCAAGTAAAAGACCTATATGATAAGAACATCAAGTCTCTGAAGAAAGAAACTGAAAAAACCTCAGAAGATTGAAAGAACTCCCAGGTTAATGGATCTGCAGAATTAACTTAGTAAAAATGGCCATTTTGCCGAAACCAATCTACAGATTTAATGCAATCCTTAGCAAAATTCCAACTTAATTCTTCATAGAGTTAGAAAGACCAATCCTCAATTTCATTTGAAACAACAACAACAAAAACAAAAACCCAGAATGATATTGATAGAGAGACAGACAGGTAGAATGGAATAGAATTGAACATCCACAAATGAACCCACACATCTATAATCTCTTGACCTTTGACAAATAAGTTAAAACCATCTTGTGGAAAAAAAGACATTTTCAACAAATAATGCTGGCCTAAGTAGTGGTCGGCATGTAGAAGAATACAAATTGACCCATTCTTTTCTATTTGTACAAAGTTAAGTCCCAGTGGATAAAAGACCTCCACATATAACCAGATACACTGAATCTATTAAAAGAGAAGTTAGGAAAGAGCCTCAAGCACATCAGCACAGGGGAAAATTTTCTGAACAGAACAACAAGGCCCAGGCTCTAAGAACAACTATATGCAAATGGGATCTTAAAAAGTTGAAAAGCTTCTGTAAGGCAAAGGACACAGTCATGAGGACAAAAGAGCAACCTACAGTTTGGGAAAGATCTTTATCAATCCTACATCTGATAAAAGTCTAATACCCAATATATACAAAGAACTCAAGAAGTTAAATCCAGAGAACCAAATAACTCTATTAAAAAGTGGCATATAGAGCTAAACAAAAAATTACCAACTAAGGAATCTTGAATGGCTGAGAAACACCTAAAGAAATGTTCAACACCCCTAGTCATCAGGGAAATGCAAATGAAAACAACCCTGAGATTCCACCTCACTCCAGTCAGAATGGCTAAGACCAAAAACTTAGGTGACAGCAGATGCTGGCAAGGATGTGGAGAAAGATTAACACTCCTCCATTGCTGGTGGGATTGAAAGCTGGTACAACCATTCTGGAAATCAGTTTGGCGGTTCCTCAGAAAATTGGCCATAGTATTACCTGAGGATCCAGCTATACCACTCCTGGTCATATACCCAAAAGCTGTTCCAACATATAACAAATACATATGCTCTACTATGTTTATTTATTTATTTATTTATTTATTTATTTATTTATAATCTTCAGCCTTATTTATAATCTCCAGAAACTGGAAATAACCGAGCTGTCCTTCAACATAGTAATTGATACAGAAAATGTGTTATATTTATACAATGGAATACTACTCAGCTATTAAAAACAATGACTTCATGAAATTCTTAGGCAAATGGATGCATCTAGAAAATATCATACTGAGTGAAGTAATCCAATCACAAAAGAGCACACATGGCTATGTACTCACTGATAAGTAGATATTAGGCAAAAAGCTTGGAATGCCAGGGATACAACTTAAAGAGTACATTCAGCTCAAAAAAAAGAAGGAAGAGGAAAGTGTGGATGCTTCAGTCCTATTTAGAAGGGGGAACAAAATAATCACAGGAGGTAGAAGGTGGGAGGGACTTGGGATAAAGAGGGGAGCACAAGAGGGAAAAGGGGGGCAGGAACAGGTGTGGCAGGATGTATAGAGGGTCAGAAAATTTAACAAAGGTATGTAACAGTTGGGGATGGGAAACAGGTTATTCAACAGAAAGTCCCAGATGCCAGGAAAGCAGGAGGTTCCCAGGACCCAAAATGGATGACATTTTCTGAAATACCAAACAAATGGGAAAGTGAACATGTAGAAACCATTTGGAGAGGTTAGGCACAGCCCCCAAGTGAGGGATGGAGTCACTCATCCTTCTCAAAAAGTTTGACCCAGAATTGCTCCTGTCTAAAGAAAATACAGGGACAAACAGTAGAGCAGAGACTGAAGAGAAGGCCATCCAGAGACTGCCCACCTGGGGATCCATCCCACATGCAGACACCAAACCCAGACACTGTTGTGGAGGCCAGGAAATGCTTGCTGACTTGAATATGATACAGCTGTCTTCTGAGAGGCTCAGCCAAATCCTGACCAATGCAGAGACAAATGCTTGCAGCCAACCATCATCGGACTGAGTACAGGGACCCCAATGAAGGAGTTAGGGGAAGTACTGAAGGAGACAAAGGGGTTTGCAACCCCATAGGAAGAACAACAATATCAACCAACCAGATCCCCCCCACAGAGCTCCCAGGGACTACACCATCATCAAAGCAAACATATGGAGGTGAGAAAGATATCAAACATCAATTTCTGACCTTGTTTTTGAACCATGACATTTACACATATGTGCACATTTCTCTAGACACACCAAAATTTTGGGCTTAAAATAGCACTTTCAGAATTTTAAATACTCTATTTTACACAAAGAAATCTGTATAATTCTAGCTTTCACAGTCTTTTCCCTGGATGAGCCATTGCTTATGAAGAAGGCAAGCATCACCCAGATGTGTCAACCATGTATTACAACAATACAGTCACTTCCACTGCAGAAGACATTATTCTCGAGGGGGATGCTCTTTTTAATATTTCACATTATAACAGTCAATTTAAAAATGCTAAACCAAAGTTCATTGAAAAAATGATTGCTCAAATCCCAAGAGAATTTAAGACTATTAACTGGTAGATCTCTATTTTCCAATCCTTATCTGGATAATTCAGACAAAAAACTAGAACCAATGAGAAAAGGCCCTATGGTTGCTTATTTTAGAAATGGAGAGAATAAAAGAATGATTAAACTAAAAACTTATTTGTAGAAGCAGAAAAGGGCATTACAAGATAATAATGACCATGTTTCTTCAACACACATTACAAAACAAAAATAGTGCTTACAGTAAATAGAATATACAAAATATCCTATATTTGAAATTTTTAGTTCAAAGTAAATTAAATCTTAGTAAAACATTTTTATGTAAACATTAGTTGATGTATTGGTTTACTCAAGTATTCATTCCCAAATATTATTCAATATGTAGTGCCCTATCAATGAAAAATAGTATTGAATACAAGTTCAGAATATAATAAATGAACATTCTTTCTAAAACTGATACCAATGTAGACTGAGTCTAAACTCCACACCAAAACTTGAATGAGTAAAATATCAACATTCCTCTGTGCAGATTTGAAAGAAAGGCTGCAAAATCATTTAAAAATGAGAGACGATCTACCTCTATACACGAGGTACCAAGAAAGAATCAACTACTTAAGGTTGTTCTTTAATGTCTAGATGTGTACTGTGGTGCCTGTAAACACACACACACACACACACACACACACACACACACACACACAGAGCAAGGGGGGAGGGAAGGAGAATTCGAATATAAATAACATCAGGGACTGGTAAAATGGCTCAGCATGGAACTAGACTTTGGATTCCAAGTAACTATGCAAATGCTTGGTAACTATGACGTCCTACCAGTGATCCCAACATACAACAAGTTAGATCCCAAACACAAGTTAGATAGCTAGACTGGCCAACTTAAATAACCAAAGAAAACAAAACTAAATAAATATAGGTTTAAAGTGATGTCACTGGCAAAATGGAAAAAAAATAAAATAAAAACCTCTGCCATGCTTCTAAGTCAGAAATTGAACCTGAAACCTGACCAAGTCACCATTTTTTTTTTTAATTGTTTGGTTTTGTTCTGGAAACCAAGCCAAACACAATAACCAAGTGCAAGATTTAATGATTTAGAAGCTTCTATTCAGATAGGAAAGTCTAAATTGTATGTTAGTGATTGATTAATCACTAATCCCAAGCTGGTACACTTAGAGCCTTGAATCTAACAGTCCACGGGAGTGATGAAATGCTGCTGATATGTATGAGAAGAAAGCAAAACGCATCCTCAGAGTAAAGCCGCTGTTATGGATTTTTGCCTGTGTGGTGGATATCTGGTGGATCACCTCAGAGCCTGATGCATTTCCTTCAGAGGACCAAAGAGATAGACAGAGATTCCACTGTGCAGATACTACAATTATCTCCTGGAAAAAAGCATAGTAATTGTATCCAACACTCTGACTTGAGACTCATGGACAACAAACATGAAGAATCCGGAACTTCAAAGCTCTGTTTTGCAAATATCTCACATTAGGTGAGGAATCTAGAATGCCGTATAGAAGTTCAGGACTAGATGTGCAATCAGAAAACACCCGAGGAAATTCTTACTTCTTACTTCCAGCTACAATTCACTTTAGAAACTCAGAGTGATGGCTTAAAAAAAAGAATAGCCCAAAAGGCTTATAGATTTGTATGCTGGGTAAACAGGGAGTGGAATATTAGGAGGTATGGCCATATTGGAGGAAGTAAGTCACTGAGAGTGAACACTGGGGTTTCAAGTGCTCTAACCAAGCCCAGAGTCACTGTCTCTTCTGGGTACTTGTGGATATAGAATTCTCAGGTCTATGTCCATCAATATATCTGCTTATTTACCACCATGTTTCCAACCATGATAACAATGGACTAAACCTCTGAAACTATAAGCAAACCATAATTAAATGCTTTATAAGAATCGCCTTGGTCATGGTGTCTCTTCACAGCAAGAGGACAAAAAGGCTTATCTTGATAACAGAGACAGAAAAAGGTATCACAAAAAGAAAAGTAAGACAGAAGGAAATGAAGAAAGAAAAGGGCAGAAGAGAGGGAGGAAAGGAAGAAAGAAAGGGAGGGAGGGAGAAGAAAGGAAAAGGAAACAGAGTGAGGAAGAGAAAGAGAGAGAGAGAAGCACTCCAGCTATGTTAGAATGTGATTTGTCCATGAACTAGAGTCCTGGCCTACAGTTTAATAATGCTGACAGATAGAAAAATCTATTAATCTATTAGAGTTGGTACCTAGTAGGAGACACAATGTTCAGAAATAATTAAAGAAACTAAATGTAAAATTAAACACTAATTTCAATTATCACATAATGAAAAATTATATGTGTATAATTTCATCAAGAAGGTTAAAAAATCTATAATATAAACTACAAAACATTGCTGAAAGATGTTAATTACTTTAAAAAATATAAAAGTTATCCATGTTCATAAATTCAAATAACTAATACTAAAATGGCAACAGCTAGGCAAGCAGTCTGAACACTTGATGCAAAGTATAAAATATTTTAATAAAAATCCCAAGTGGCTTTTTAATCAAAATGGAAATGGTCATGCTAGAATTCTTGAAATAAAAGAAAAATAAATAGAAGAGGCACTTTTTGTGTCAAAACATACCACAATGTCATGCTAATTAAAAGGTCCCTGTATCAAAATAAGGAAACATGGTGATATTTCAGAGATTCCATCACAAAATATAGAACCTGGGGATACAAAACATAAATCTACAGGGATCAAAGAAAACAACAAAAGTCAGATGCAGCCTTCTGGAAGAAGCCATAGACACTTAAATCCCCTTCACAATTTCTATCCTAAAATAGGTCATAAAAACTAGTTTAAGGGGGCTTAGAGGGATGGCTCAGCAGTTGAGAGCTTGTGTTCCCCTGGCAGGAGACTGGGGATCAGTATCCAGGATAAACATGATGGCTCACAAACATCTATAACTCCAGTTCCAAGGGCTCAAACCACCTCTTTCTGGTCATGATGGCATTGAGGACAAAAGAGATGGACATACATATACGCAAGTAAAAATACCTGGGCACATAAAGTAAAATAGGCAAATCTTTTAAAAATTAAGAAATAACAAAGCTACACATGTTCACTCTCAACCCTTCTGCTGCCTTGCCCCTGGAGAATTTCATGAGATCACTGTTTTGCTTGGTGGAGGAATGTTCTGCATGCCAAGAGGAATCTGAACAAACAGGCATCTTATATTTATTGTGCCTCTGAGGAAAGCAATTTAAGGAAGAAAGGACTGATTCTACCTCACAGCTAAAGTTCATGGAGAAGTCAAGTTTAAAGGAGTTGGAAGCAGCTGGTCATGTGATATTCACCCTCAGAAATCAAAGAGCAATGCATGTATGCTACTACTAAATCCATTTCCTTTTTTCCGGGATTCCTGTCAGAGAATGGAGCCATCCACAATGTGCAGGTCTTCCTACTTCTTTTGTTGTTATCAAGATTACACCCATAAGCCTTTGAATTTGCTGCAGAGCCCAGTATTGTGGTCTAGGGAAGCCATAATGCTTATAAACATTTGCTTGAACCCAAGGAGGTCACCTTTGATTCATCCCCTCTTCTATTTGCATCTCTGCATTGTACCCCTGATTCTGATGCCAACACCAGCCTCTGCTTATCTTCTCAGCCCATTTCCACTCCTTTGGGACTCCCTGCCTTCTCCAACCCAGGTACTTACCAGCAGGAATATCCTGGATACCTATTCTCATAGAGATAGCAAACTGATTTTTATTTGGCATAGTAGTGGGGTATAGAGGAGGGAGTGACCAGTCAATGTATGCTGCAATCTGGATGAAATGGTAAATGGATAATAAGAAGGAGACAGAGTTGTATAATTTAGAAATCAAAAGTAATATTGTGGAAAAATGCTGTTATTCTGCTATGTATGTTCTGTGTACATTGAAATGGTAAGAATTTTCCATTTTTAAAAGAAGTGCTATTTGGACAGCACAGAGCAATTCTATGGATTTCTACAAATGGTATATAAATCCTGCCAAGTGCATAGACACCAACCATTCTGAATGAATGCAAGGACAAAGAGGGGAAATGCTATTACCTTTGATGAAAGGTAAATAGACATAATGTGAGCAAGGGATCTTCTCAAGTTTTCAGAGAAACATGGCTACAAGCCCAAGCAAGTTTAAGGGAGTCTCAAGAGGGGACAGATATATATAGTCCTCAACACTGGGTGGCTCAGATCTACTATCTCTTAAAGCAGAATCACTCTCTGAAACATAAATGGGCCAAAGGTGATAGAACTCAGAATAAAATATGTGTCTACTATTCACAAAGCCCTGGGTTTGAATCAGTACTCATATGATCCTACAAAAATTAAGATTGAAGATCAAATTGTGATATGAAATAAAACTGTTCTTTTACTCTAGTAATTTAAAAACAACAAAATATACCCAAATTTTGGATTCCCAAGTGGTCTTTAAAGCAAAGCAAATCTTATGGAAATGAGTCTGTGTTTTTACCACATTGTAAACTGACTAGCCTTAAGTCGAAATTAGCACCAAGGAAAGCATTATTTGCTTTCAGAATATTTTGATGTAGAACATAAAAATTTCATTCTCTAATTTCTTTTTAAACAGCACCATCATTTCAAAACAATTTTGCCTTTGTGTGAAACTAAATGCTATAGATAACTATTTCAAATTTTTGAATCCTGGTGTACCCTGTGCTACAGACAGTCAGTTTAATTTTACAGTCAAGTCATCCATCCTTTATGAGATGAACAGATTTATTCTTTCATAATCCCATTTTGATAGTTTATAGACCAAATGGGACACATGTCCTAGGGAATGTAAAATGCAGAAAAGATTTGCTCAGAAGTATAATTTTTGTTAAAAAAAAATAAAATGAAATTTAAAGAAAATACACCTTTTTATGTCAACTGGTTTTTATAATAGAATCCTAGCATATTTCCATTTTCAAAATAGCTAGAATATATATATTGTTTATATACATATATATCAATATATTTTTATTCTGACACAGCTGGAAAAGAAAACAATTTAGCAATTTAGATTTTGCAAACAATTGTGCATAATTTGGCCCATTTGCTTTTGAAGTTATTGCATCATGATTTTAGGTGCCAAAAACACTGCAATATAAAATTCCACAATTGAGTATGTTTGTTGACTCCAATACACTTGATTTTCAATGATGTTTTGTTTAAAATATTATCCAGACTACTTAGAAGATATCATTTTATAAATGTCATGGCTTAAAAGGTAAGATGGATTGTAGGAACCAGAGGGGTCAAGAACATCCCAAGAAAACCCACAGAATCAAGTAAACTGGGCTCATGAGGGCTCATGACGACTGAACCACCAGCCAAGAAGCCTGAATAGGACAGACCTAGGTCCTCTGCACACATTTTACAGTTGTGTAGTATGGTCTTTTTTGTGAGATTCTTAACAGTGGGAGCAGGGGCTTCCTCTGACTCTGTTGCCTGCTGTTGAGACATTTTTCTTCCAACTGGGCTGCCTCCTTAATAGAAGATGATGTGCCTAGTGTTATTGCTCTGTGATCTGCTAAGGCTGGTTGATATCCACAGGAGGCTTCCTGTTTTCTGAAGAGAAATGGAGGAAGAATGGATGAGGGCAGGGAAGAAAGAGGGGAGGTGGGAAGCAAAGACTAGGAGAAGCGGAAAAAAGGTGATATATAAAAGAAGAAGTAATAGGAGAAGGAGGAGGAGGAGAAGAAGAAGAAGAAGAAGAAGAAGAAGAAGAACAACAACAACAACAACAACAACAACAACAACAACAACAACAACAACAAGAAAAGAAGAACAAGAACAAGAACAAGAACAAGAACAAGAACAAGAACAAGAAAGGATCCCCTGTCTAGCTCTAATTTCCTATATAAATCATGAGGAGACAAACTTTGATATCCATGAAAGCCAACGTGAGAACTTGGCCCTGAGACTCACCTCAGTCTTTTCCAATCTTTAGGACACTGAGTCCAGACAATTCTTGTAAAATTTATTATTTAATTTGTTTTGTGCTTAGAAGGCTTGGATTTTCTAAATATCTCTGATGGGAAGTGAATTACTCTTTACCTTCAATGGTTCCTGTTGTCTAACTAGGTGACAAAAACATTGATACAAATTAGTGTAGGTTTTTCCAAGATTCTCTCAAAGATTTAGAGGGCCCCTTGGAAGCCATGTTTTTCAGGTTGGTAATCCTGGACCACATTCGGAGGGCAGCAGCCACTTGGACCTTACATGTAAGGTGAAGTGCTCTTCCCTATCATCCAAAATTGTAGCTCTGCTTCATTTGCAAAAGAAGTTATGCTTGTTTGAAACTGAGTTCCCCTTTGCCAACAAAATCATTCTTCTCAGTCACCCATCAAACTACGTATTTATTTACCAATTTATCAATCCTTGTTTGATAGGAAACCTGACCAAGTCATTTTTGACTTGTGAACCATGCATCTGCTACTCAATAGATGAGGTACTAGACAAACATTGTTAAATAGCTAAAGTGTGAAACAAATATGGCTCCTCTCACCAAGCATTTCTGTCTTCAACTTTCTGTAGAGCTAAGTGGGCTGATGAAAAGATAGTTTGTTGGCAAGAAATTTGGAAGAATGGGCTTATAATATTATCATTATGACCTTACTTCACATGAATATGAATATATCACACAACTTATAATACACATATATATTTCTATCAGTGTAGACAAGTCTATTTTTGATGTTCATCTATGACTTTAATTTAGGAAAATGGACCATTGTTCCACCTAAATATCTGGTTTGTATTTTCAGTAACACATGTTAATACTCCATGTGTGGAGGCATCCACACATGTATCAACATGTCTTTATTGAATCCATCAATCCTTTTCAACCATCTCCTTTCCCAACCTATTAAAATCTATCTTATTTTTAGGCTAAAGCTTTTGAAAATTTGTATGAGAAAGGAAAAGTAATAGTTGTTTCCATGTCTGACATATTCCACTTAAACATCTGGTTCCATTGCGTTTTGCTTCTTGTTTGTTTGTTTGTTTTACAAATGATTGGATTTCATTCATTTTCATGAAGTAAATATATGTAATACATTGTTTATGACTTCTAAATTCATTTCTTTGTCTCTGGTACTACTACTGAAAAATAGATAATAGATGGATAGATGATAGATAGATAGATAGATAGATAGATAGATAGATAGATAGATAGATAGACAGATGATAGAAATAGAGGAAAAAGAGAGAAAGAGAGGAGAGAGAGAAAGTATGTAAAGCAAAAGAAACCAGTGCACCTTTGTGATAATATGAATAAATGCATTCTTGGATAACAGTGTGAGAGTTCTCCCCAAAAAACTAAAAGCAGATCTATCATGTGACATGGTTATGCTACTTCTGGGAATATATCCAAAAGAAATTAAATTAGTGTAACAAATAGAATTATGTTTACTGTGTCACCATTAACAGCAGATAAGACAGTTTTTAAAAGTCAACTTGATCTGCTTTTACTAGGTGACTTGACTGTTGACTTGAAAGAATGAAGTAAACTTTTTTGTCAAAAAATATCTGACTTAAAAACCTCATGCATTTTTTTCTGCCAAGTCAACAAGCAATGCCAAATATCTACCTTGCCAATTAAGGACTGAATGTTGAAGTGTGAAATAAATATATTAATAAGGAAAACTCATTTCCCCAATAAGGATTCATACACATTGCTAATAGTCTCCTGCACTCTGAACTCACATCGTGAACCACAAGGGTTCGGAACACAAAAGTGTAACTCATACTCTTACCCATTAGTTTTATTTTCTTACTTGAGACAATCCCCTCCACATAAGCACACAAAAGTGTATCTCATGTTCTTACCTGTTCTTTTTTCTTACTTGAACCATGTTTTCTATACTCAACATAGTTTTCTATGCTTTGTCAATGGCGGAAAGCTCATAGAGTTATCTGTTGTCATTGTTTCAATTGGTTTCCAGGTCTTAGCAAGGCATCCAGTACTGGAAAGGAATGCACAGGCATTAGTCTTTTTAATACGAGGTTCATTAGTAGAATATAGATGTGAAACATTAACCTAGTAGATTTTCCTGAATAGTCATTTGCATGGAATCATGCATCAAAATTAAATATTAAAAAGAAAACTATAATATTAATCTCAGTAGTTAAGGGGATGAGACAGGAAGATCTTGTTTTCCAGACTAGTATAGACAACATAGCAAGGCTTTCTCTCAAAAAACAACTGAAAATATTAAAATCATTGTATATATTAGAGTAAATATTATGTCATTGACATTATTTTAGTATGGTATACTAAAGGCTAGATTTCAATTAGCCGTTTCACAATTATACAAATCATCTCACTATAGCCTATAATATAATAATAATAACATAATAAATTAAAATAAATATAAAGGTAATGTTGTTTTGACAAATTATGAAACCCAAAGATTATTATTTTTTGTCTAATCTTATTACTACAGTGTAGATAAACTCTCTGTCTTAGTTTTGATTCTAGTTAGCTGTAGTATATATAGTCACATTTTTCTTTGTACTTCACTATGAATTCCTAAAGTAGTTGACATTTTAATCCAGAGGTGATGGAAAAAATATATGTGTAATATAAGCTGTGCAATATATTCATATAACTCCCAAAGTACCTTGCAATTCATCTCCATGACAGCTGTTATTGAAGCTTAAGATCATTAGCACAAGAAACTTGGCAAGGACAGAGGATTGAGTTATAAATATTGGCTTCAGATGTCATTTCAGGACTGAGTTAAATTCTCTCAGGATGTAGTAGCATGAATTGTATGAGAAATCCCAGTTAAATCCAGAGTTGCTTCTGAGATTAATGAATAAGGTGAAAAGAGTATTAGTATAAAGTCTAAATTTATGTTGCTTTTAATTTAATAAAAAAAAAAAGCTTTTGAACAGGCTGGAAAGTGACTTAGATGTTGTTTAACACGAAGCAAGTCACTCCATGGCTCTTGTTTCCTGTGAATCAACTCAGTTGCACTTGTTGTTTGCTACCTACTATATCTTGAATTCTTCCCCTTCTCTTACTCTGTCAACTCAATTTCTTCACTGTCCTTCATCTTTCTCCTCTTCTCAGTCTGTGGATATTAATAATGCCATGCTCATTAGTCTAGATCCATAGTCCCTTTCCTCTGCTTTCTCAAGGTAGTTTAGTTGCTTGTAGCATTTTTGTAAGTTGATTGTAGGTATATACTGGAAACGATTGTGAAGTGAATTCCTTCCTCATTATGTGCATGTTGAATAACAAATACCATGATTCCAGTATCTAATCTGAAATGGCATGAGACTTTAAAAAACTGCATGCCTTCTGAGAAGCTGGAGAATGAGAGCTGAAAATTAGCCAGGAAGACTGAGCTAATGCAACATTGCATATCACAACACATTCTAACACTGGAACACTAAAGTATGTTTTGTATTGCCTAGAAGTCAATTACAGTGGAAATTATAACACTATAAAAAGAGGATAGGTCTAAAGTATTTCCATAGATATAAAAGGCAACTATCTAGTATGGATCTACTACTTCTTGCCTATTATTCATCTTTAAAAACACCTAATGTTGGAATATAGTTAATAGTATGTTTTCAAAATATGGCTAGCAATTCTCATGGTCTCTATTTCTTAAGAAAACAACCAGATACCCCAAAGCTCCCAGCAACTAAACCACCAGTCAAAGAGTACACATGGGGGGACCCATGGCTTCAGCTAAATATGTAGCAGAGGATTGTTTTATCAGGTGTTACTGGGAGGGAAACCCCTTAGTCCTGTGAAGGCTCGATAACCCAGGGTAGGGGAATGCCAGAGCATGGAAGCAGGAAAGGGTGGGCAGGGGGTGGGGGAGCACCTCATAGAGGCAAGGTAGAGGGAGGAGATAGGGGATGTGTGGAGGGGAAACTGGGAAAGGGGATAAAATTTGAAATGTAAATAAATAAAATAACCAATAAAAAGAAAACAACAGGGTCCCAAGGTCCAGTTCTTTCACCATATTATTAACAAACTTAATTAGAAAGTTTCAGGAGCTAAAATAAGAAGAAGCATGTTCCAGTCCTAGGACTGACTTTCTTTGAAACCAGTAGCATCACAGATTAATATATTTTTGTAGGAAAGAATGAGACAAGAAAGGTAAATTCAAAATCTCTCTTCCATATACAAATTTTATAGTGATCTTACCAAATAACTTCTCAGCAGATGTATTTGAGGAGTTTTCAAAATTTGTTTAGTGGCTGTCTTCAGGTGTTATAGTTGCTATTTTAAAAAAACAAAACCTTGTAAATTAGCAATAAATTAGCATTTATCTCTACCAGTTGCAGAAGAAGATACCAGTAGATTTAATGACTTGTGAAAGCCTGGTTTGGAAATGGTCACCTTTCTACTGGGCTAACACATGGATTGTGGGTTGTCTTTTAGAAGGACACTAATACCATTGGTAAGAGCTCTAACTCCTAATACCAGCAATTTGAGGATTAGAATTCACATCAAGAATCTAAGGTCTGGAAACATTAACATTCTGCAGTTGCTGAAGCAACCACAGGAAGAAGTTTTTGTAAGCCTTTGTCAATATAGATGAAAATTTTTTGTTAAAATGTAAATCAAAGACCGATTAAGCAAATATCTATGAATTACAGCAAAAACAAACCTGACAAAAAACACTCATATCATCTGAAGTACAATGAAACAAACCTCACTTCAGAGAAATAAAAATTAAGGGCAAGAAGGTATATGTAATTTCCATCCAGTAAACTGATGCTGCACAAGTCTTAACACCAGCAATTATTGTTTGTGCATATGCATGTATGTATATATGTATTTTGTGATACATTTTCACATAGCTAATATTGGCCTCAGACTTGGTATGTAGTCAAAGCTATTTTTTTTCTTTTTTCTTCCTCTTTTTTTTTTAACTTATAATCCTGATTATATTTCCAAAGCTCTGGAAATACATTCATGTATCATTACAGCTGGTTCTAACTCTAGCAATTTTAATTTGGACAAAGATAAAGACAACTTTTGAATAGATAGATAATATATCTAGATAGATGATATAGAGATGATAGACAGATACATACATACATACATATATACATACATACATACACAGACAGATGGATAAACTAAGGAAGTTCGAAAGATATTCTGAAGCACAAAACAGCATTTGTTGATGTATCATGTAAAAGCTATTGTACATAATTTATAAAATCAATATGCAATTACATATATTTTGCTATTGATTTTTCTAAGAAGTTGTCAGATTGCTTCAGAAAGGAGGAAGACAGAATAGAGTTCTCAAGTATGGCTTGATTGCTTATAAAGCCAGTACCTGCTTCTATAGCTCCAATTGTAGGTTGTAGTTTGTTATAACAAAGATATGATGATCTCAGAGGTTCTCATATATAAAATGCATACATACAATCAAGGTAATTTCTATGTTCTTCCAGAACAATGATACTTATTTTTTTATTAAGAGCATTAACTATAAAATACAATAGATTCAGAAAAAGATAGTGAAAAATGTGGTGTAGTTGTAAAAATATATTAAATCAAGAAATTTTAAGTTGAAAATGCCTGTTCTTTCAATATATTCTTTGTAGGAGAAATGTGGCCAAAAAGCAGATAATGGCTCAGTGTGAGGCTGAAACATTTAACACCTGCTACATTCATCTTGCTTTGAAACCAATGTAGCCTAAGACACTACTTGTAACTACACAAAAATCTATAGAGATAATGTCATTGCAGTTTTAAACCTAGATTGTGAAAAACAATGACTTTATGTTTCAAGGGATTTTTAATGACAAAATTATCTGCCTATGTTGTGATAACTGATGTTTCTTTAAGATAGATATTCAAAATTACCCTATTTAAGTATACATACACAGTTAATCACATTTTCAAAATATTATAACATTGACTACTGATGATATCTTCAACTTTTTTGAAAAATCTTTTAAGTACAAGAAAGTACAAAATGACCGAACTCTGAGACTACCTCTTATCAGAAATATTTCCACGGAAACCTTGTAACCTTTCATTCCATTGGGTTTTGACCTGTTGTACTTTAAAATAAGTCATCATGATGGCTATAGACCAAGAACAAACACAAAAGATGCAGGAGAAATGCTTACACATTCCCAAAAAAGGTTTTTTTGCAGATGAAATAGTAAATGGCACCAACATGATTCAGGATTGGGAAATAGAAAACACAGGAAAGTGGTTAAGAATGCTGAAGTTGAGCATGGAACCTTATCCCTAATGGCAATGTGAAAGACAACTTGGGCTACTTTTAACAAACACACCATTTCAATGATTCAAAACTGAAAATATTCAGGATGAAATACCCATGGAAAGTTCACATAACTAAAAAAGAATCCAACTGCTCGGATATTTGCATCACTAAAATTTCATTCAGTTTGCAGCTAGGGTTGGGAATAGAATACAGAATGTTAAACTGGACAGCCAGACGTCACTGTTAACCACAGACTTGCATTCTTTTGCTATTTATACCCTTTGTTTACTTTTTGCATTTCCTCAGCTGGGACGGGGACTTTCTGCTTCAAGTCAATTTCACTCTTATTTTTGGCACAAAGAGTACATTTTCCAGCACTTCTGGAAAATGTTGCATCTAACAAATTCTTTGCAAAGAGCTGATGGAAACAATTCTACCAGGATTTAATAAATTCCATGATACCTGTTGCCATTGACCCAAGAGATGCTTGCTCTTAAAAATATGTTTCAATTGTTTCTAAAAGGACAGGAGTAATAAACGGTCTTCTACGTTTCCAACCCCCAGTCCAATATGACCATCCAAGTATATTGTTCCACTCTTTAAAATATAAATGATCTTCAGGATTACCCTGGCAACAGCTCATCTATACTCCAGCTCCACCTGAGTTTTCTGAATGATTTATAGAGAACTGCTGTCAATATTCTAAATGGAAGAACGTTAAGTCTGGTCCCCAGTGATTGCAATTAACTCTAGTCTTCTGTCAGCCATGATTTTCTTTTAGTGTTTAATTATATCTATTTTATCTGAGCCCAAATTTTGAAAATTATAAGTCTACAATTACTTTTCAAAAACTACCAAAACATATAATGATATTTTGCTTATAAAACTTATAGTGCTTGTGGATTAAGCACTGTCCATTAAAGGAGAGACTAAAATTAATTCCCAGATCAATATTCCTCCAACACATTTGTTAATTGTGTTTGCAAAAAGAAGTGGCCCTATTCAAATCCTAATGTTTGCTTAAAAGAGATGGACTAGTATTCTTACTATTAACAGCCCATCCAGGACATTTTTATTTCCGTGAAGCTCAATTTTTAAAAAATCCAGAGCACATAGCCAAATAAAAAACTGAAAAGAAAGTTATAAAGACAGCTTAAAAGGGAAGGAGAAGCTCCTTCCTCGCTTCCAGTTTGGCCTTGAACATACTACAACAGATTATGCTGCCTTATCTATAGATAGGCTTTTGTGATTTAGAAAAAGAAACAAAAAAGAAAAGAAAGAAAGGAAGAAAGACAGACAGAAAAGACCCATACTTTTCCCTTAGCTGCACTGGGCACATTGTTCATCAGTATCTCCAATAAACAATTTGATGAAAAGAGTAGTTTTTATATAGTTTCTCCTTTCAGTTGAAAAGTTAAAATCATCTTATATCCTACAAATATTATGACTGACAGGTTTTGTGTCTTTATAATGATAATATCTGGGACCACTGCCATCAATACTATATGTCTTTATCCTAAAAGAGTAATCAATTAAACTTAAATGTCTTAACTATTCAAGGATTGGAATATGTAATCAAGATTCCAAATTACTTCGTGAAAAAAATCTAAGTTAATTAGTAATTCTCAACTGACAATTTGTCCATGTAAGTTATTCTGAATGACAATGAATGTAGATTGGATATGCCTTTATATAATTCTTGGAAGCCATTGACATATAGAATACTTCTGTTTATATATAATGAAATATATCAAAGATATATACCAATTACAAACCCAGTGCAAACATTTTTATAACCCATATATCCAGAGTAATGATGATTTTTTGCAAATTTTTGTGCTTAACTTCTGACCACCCCTTATCATACAAAGCATTGCCTAGAATTTTCCATTGTGCTATCAAGATGATTTTTAATTTTTTTGAATTATAGAATATTTCTTATTTCAGAATTTTGGATGACATTTGTGCAGCCTATATTTCCTTGCATGTCTGTGTTATCAAATCAAGCAAATAAGAGAAATAAATAAGCTTTACATAAAAGAACTTTCTGTGATATATAAACTATATAATTTTATGCTTTATTTTAGAACTCATTTTGAGCTGATTTTGGTATCAAGCTAGTGATTTAATATAAAAGTATGATCAAAAAATGTTTTTTATCAAAATTAAAAGTATCTGCCTCCAAATTTTAGTAAATTTGTCTCTTTAATTCAAATCTGCATCTTTCAAAAGACCCTATTAAATGGGTACAAAAGAAAATACACAGTGAGAAAATATTTCCAGGTCTCACATATGGTTAATAACTCATTTGACTTGAATAAAAAACTCAAAATCTGATATTAAAATTAAAGTGTAATTAGAAAATGAGTAAAATGCTAAAGACCTAATTTGTCCAAGGCAGCATAAGAATGAATGAAACATATGTAAAAAGATGTTTCCAATCTCTAGCGATTAGCCAAACTCACTACAACAATATTCTGATGATAAACATATTCATCAAAATGGCTAAAATACTTAAATCTTTAAGATCAAATACACGCCAAATGTAAACAAAATGGAATCCCTTATTCTTCGCTAATCACAAATGATATAAAGAATGATAATAGAGTTGTTCAGGAAAACAAATAATTTCATAGAAAACAAAACATACAAGAACCATACAACATAACAAGGACATCCTTATGCAATATTTTAACCCAAGAAATAAAATCTTGAACTCCATAATACTGCATGAATATAACTTCATTTTTAATAGTTAAAAAATTGCTGTAATCCTAGCACTTAGGAAGCTAAAGCTTCATTACTGTGAGTTCAAAGCCAGACAGGACTACATAGCAAGTGCCAGGAAGGATATCTTGAACAAATGGCAAGAACCTGTCCCATAAATAAAAATAAAAAAAGAGAAAGAAATATTAATAATAAAGACACCATTTAATAGTTGAATAGTTAAACAAGACCTTATACATGCAAAACCATGGCACAGTATTCAACACTAATGCAATGAATTATCCACCTCAGCATTCACATAGTTCCCAGGACATTCTGCTGAGTACAAAACCCAATTAATTAACTGAACAATCCAATCAAAAAATGTTACATGTTATATAGTTCATTAATGTAGCAAAATAAGAAAAACAGAGTTCTAGAAATGAAACAGAGATCAAAGGTTGCCAACTATTAAGGATAGTTGGAAGGAAGAGAGGGAATAAAAAAACTATGAAAGTATGGCATGAAAGATATTTTTGTAGTGATGAAATAGCTGCTTTTCATGAGTGAAGTAGTTGTTCAACAAAACTACACATGGGATAAAAATGACATAGAAGCAATGTATGTGTTACTATATGCTAACTTGCTGTACTGTGTATTGTACTTTATTTATGTGAGATCAATCTCCTGGGGGAAAACTGGATTAAGGTTACATGAGAACCTTCTGTAGTGTTTTTCTAAATTTCTATAAATCAATAAAAATTTTAAAAATCATTCAATAGTTTATTGAAAATCACATCCCAGCATAAGCTACTTAGTTAGATTAATTTCTCTTTGAGTTGACTACAGGTTTACCAGACAAGTGGAGTTGGTACACTTTAGCCTTCAAATGTAATCTTAGTATTTTCAGACATGAAGAGGAATGCCTGACCTCCCTGGTCTCTACTCCCACTTCTCATAATCAGAAGCTCTGCTGTGAGGAGAGGCCTATACTTTGCATTCTCCTCATTCGATTTGTTTCATCTAGGCTTTGTTTCCCACATCCTATTAGCAGCACAAGACTAGGCTGTGGGATCAATAACTTCATCTTCTGATCCTTCTGATTGATTTGGCAGAGCCAAGTGACCCATACTCATCACTCTATGTCCTGATGAAATTAGTACATTCAGTGTTCATTTATTTACAGATGTTAAGTGTTCTTTTCGATGGACAGAGTTGAGCTGAGAATTAAACTAACAACTAGTACCACACTTGAATGAACAAATTCTTATTAATTCTTATTAATCTTTCCTTCTCTTTTTAAAAATGTTATAAGACAGGCCAAACATCAGGTGGAGCTCAGGGAGTCTTATGGAAGAGTAGGGGATAGAATTGTGCAAACTGGGGTGGTCAAGGATACCACCAGAAGACTAATATTGTCAACTAACCATGGGGGCTCACAGAGACTGAACCACAAACCAAAGAGCATAAAGGGGATGGCCTTAGGCCTTCTACATATTTGTATCAGATGTAGATTGGTTGGTCTTCATGTGGGGCTGTCTCTGACTCTGTTGCCTGCCATTGGATCCCTTTTCCCTGGAGAAACTGCCTAAGATATGCTTAGTCATGCTGAGCCTGGATGTCCCAGGGTGGAATGATACCCAAGGGGGATTCCCCTTGGGTCGTGGGGGTGGGATGGGACTTGTAAGGGTGGGGCTGAGAAGAGAGGGTGGTCACAATCAGGATGTAAAGTGAATGAATGAATGAATGAATGAATATAAATAAATAAATAAATAAATAAATAAATAAATAAATGAAAAGAAAAAAAGAAAAAAAGTGGTATGTAATACACTTCTGCTTTGATTTTGCTGAACACTTTAGGGTGGGCATGTCTGATCAAGCCATGAACTGGTAGTATCTATTGCAGTGATATAAATGAATGTATTTGTTGACCTGTCCTATAGGATTATAATCTGGAATGGAAAGTTCTGAATCAGCCCTGTGATTATGTACAAGCCCCAATATTTTTGTAGAGTTCTTTCTTTTACTAAGCACTAGTTATCACAGTACTTCCTATGATTTTTAACCTATCCTTAGCAGCGACTAGCAAAAGCAAGTGTCTGGTCTTTTCACATGACAGGAAAAATGAATATTCTTAATAATGGCTTCCCAAAGTCACAAGAAAACAAACTAACTAAGTAACTAACTAAAAAGCTCAAAGTACCCCAAGTCAATCCTTGGAATCCTGGCCAACGTTCTTTCCCTTCCCAGACAAGTCTTCCCCTTGTGATTCCAAAGAAAATTCATGAAAGCATTTTTTTTTTGTAAGAAAGTTGTTTTAACTCATTACTGAAAATCATGCCTAAGAAATGCTAAAAAGTCATAAAACACCACTTTGCCTCTCAATGAAGTGTGAAGCATGTATTTATAAGCTTTTACTATAATAATTTTATAACCAAACAGCTGCTGGAACAATGAATTTTTATAACCACTGTCTCAGTTGACATTTTTCTCCTAAATATGACAAAATAAAGTTTTTGGGATACAATTCATCTAGCTCAGCTGCATTTAATAGAATCATCAGCAAAAGTAGAATCCGTGAGATAAAAACCATACTCCTAGCAGAATGAAATAAAAAACGCATGTTGGTTAATCTACTGCTTTTACTTATGTTTTCCTGGTGGTTTGTATAATAGTGTTTTTTATGTCGTCTAAACAAATAATGGCTATGTCACTTTAAAGCTACTTTGCCTAAATATTTGTTTTCTGTTTATCATCAAATCAACATAATGTCATCTTTTCACATGGCTACCCTTGTGCTATATATTACAACAGACTGAATATATTAGTAAAGACTTGATATTACCTTTCGTTTATAGCTAAGAAAGTTATTAAGAATAGATATAACCAAGTAAAATACAAAAGGACATGTGGATGCCACCCAGTAATGAGCTATCCTGTGAAGTAATGTCTTTCTTCTCTCTGGAAGTTCTCCAAACACAGCCGCACGCTGGCCTTAGACTCTATGACAGTGTCACAGCAATGACTGATCCATGGCCAGAAAATGACAGGGAATTGTATTTAAGAACCTTTCTAATTTTAACCAAAACTCTGAAATAATACAATTTACAGCTAAAGTGGCAAAATAAACCCCTTCTCAAAGCATCCATTGACTGTTATGTTAGTGGTTTTTCTGCTTTTGATACACCCTCTACATTATTCATAGGCTCCTCTGAAAAATTTGTATGAATTGTTGAATGAAACATTTTCTTCAAGAGAAATAGCCTGTCCTTCCTTTTAAAAAGTGAATCCCATCCAAGATATAGCCTCATTGTTTTCACAGTGACTTTCTTTTGTTTGTCTGTTTTCTTTAAGTACTCCTCTAGAATTTGATAGAAATAATTCCACTGCTAGAATGCCCTACATTCAAATCACTTCACTATCATATCCCAGCTTATAAGATTATATTAAACATTGAGATACAGTATAATTAGCTGCAAAATGAACTAACAAATATAAAATAATTTTTAGGGAAATTCAAAGTCTTTCTTGGCAATGATCAACGTTATATATGGCATGTCAAATTAAATAGAATCCCAATATGCTCACAGTGTGTTTTCTAAAAGGTGAGGAGGTTAATTGTGTTGCAAAAAAGAATTTCCTAAAGAATGTATCATCTTTTTTACATCGAACCATATTTACTATGGCAAGAGGCCATAGAACTGAACTTCCAGATGAGGAAAAGAACTGGCCAAGTGTTCAGAAAGAATTTTCCCTAATTGTTGGTGATTAGAGCACTATATATCATTATGCTTAGATTTATTGATTTCATTTAATGAATTATGATATCTAAAATGAGTTAAATTTCATAAAACTTAAAGTCGTGAATTTATCTATATGAAACTGGTTCTAGCAGAGACCAGCCATTTGCAGGACATGGTTATTTTAAAAATGTGTCACATGAAAATTATTGCCATTTTTTACAACATTCACTTTTCAAATTGAAGGACTGATTTCATCGTCATTGTCAGTTGTGATAATACATACAACATTTTATTAGTGTCTATGAGTGATCTGTGTTTCTTTTGCTCATAAATCCCAAGGGATTTGTTTCTACTAAAAGGTCATATTTTAATGCATTCAGCTTTCAAAGGAATAGAACATCTGGTGAAGACGTATAGTTCCCACATAGCAACTGACATCATTATATCCACATACTCTAATAACCTCTTTTCTTTAAAGAATGTATCATTATCCTTCAGCAAAAAAAAAAGAAAAAAAGAAAAAAGAAAGAAAAAAGAAAACAGAAAAATGCCAAACTGATTCTTAAAGTTCAAGTTTCTTAATAATGTGGACAACATCACCATATGTTTGTTAAGAAAGTGAGGCATCTTCATCTTCTTGAGCTGCCAAAATAAAATGCAAGAAATGAAATTGCTTAACATGTAGAAATGCATTTACTAAGACTCTCACTCTGTACACTTCCAGGAGGGTCTGGTGAGTTCCTGGTGACGTCTTTCTTCCAGGGAGGAGGTGGAGGAGAATTTGTACTTCTTAACACTCAGTGACTCAAATGAATCAAATTCTTCAGTTTCTCACAGACTTTTCCGTAGCATGCATTAACAGTGGGAGGGTATCTCTCAATTTTATTGATCAAACAGAAATTTTACTCTGCTTTTATGTACAAAATACCCACTTGCTTCTTCTTAAATTCACATGTTAAAGCTCTACCCCTGTCTGTTAGTATATGGTAATGAGACCTTTTGGAAATAACTAGGGTTAGATGACGCCTCATTTAATATCATCTGCCTCAAGCTCTGTATGTCTCACATAATGCATAACAGGAATAGTTAGTATTTGCGATGTCTGTAAATGAAAGATTAGCATGAGATTTGATCAAATTTAAAGTAAATTTTTCTTGGCTGGAGAGATGGCTCAGCAGTTAAGAGCATTTACTGTCTTTCAGAGAATGCAAGTTTAGTTCTCAAAATACACCTGTAACTTCAGCTCCAGGAGATCAGACACCCTTTTCTGATATCCATTGGAATGCATACACACAGCATATATATATACGTATATATACACTCATACACACAAATAAAATAAATAAGTAAATTAAAAAATAAATACAAATGATTTGAAGTCTAATCCATCACAATATGTTTAATAAATGTCTGATTAATTCACAACAGTGAAAAGCAATATCAATAAGCAGTAGACCAGAAGTTAGAAAAAGGAGGTAGACATCAAATTATAGCTTCAGATCCAGTCCTCTTCCTCGGTGCATAATCTTTGGTGTTAAGAGACATATCAAGTTCAAGTAGAACAGGATATAATGGAAAGCTCTTAGTTTCTGTTATAAAATGTTCTCAGCTTGCCTTTCTACTTACGGGGGTGGGGGGCTTTCCTGGCCAGGGTAGATCTCAGTAACAGAACCCACTCATGTCTGATGTTCTCAGCTCCACCTTGTTGGTGTTCTGCCTTGTTGGTGCTTACTTCAGAAACTGTTCATGGGGCGTGCATTGGATCAGTGTCTTCTTGCCCTTCCTCTCTTTCACATTCAAGAGGCATAGAGAAGTACAAATGTTCCTGCCCATAAAAAATAGATAAGCATATCTTATGAAAATCTCAGGAATGGTTGCTTCCTAATGGCCGAAGGAAGCAGTCTGGTAGATATTGCTAGCAAATGACATTTACTG
Source organism: Mastomys coucha (assembly GCF_008632895.1). NCBI lineage: Eukaryota > Metazoa > Chordata > Mammalia > Rodentia > Muridae > Mastomys > Mastomys coucha. The sequence continues at coordinate 9,044,596 of NW_022196902.1, forward strand.
CTATGGCTGAGTAGGAGTCTAAGCATCATGGAGAATGCCAAGCTGGGGGTAATCATTTCTTAATAGGGAAAAGAATGTTTCCTGATTTCAAAAGAGAAAATTGTACCTAAAATTATGCCACACTTTCCTCTACCTTTCCCCTTGTCTTTCCTTTGTCTTTAGAAAAGTTAATAGAAAAATAATGTACATAATTGTGCAAATCTTCCTTTTCACCAACTGACTTTTAGCCCCAGAAACCCAAGTAAAACTCATCCTTTTAGAGTAAGAATCTGTAGCCCCAGGGTCCCTGTGCAAAAATACATATCAGTGTCAGGAGAAGCCCTGGAAGTATGTAACCAGTTAACCAGTTAACCAGTTAACCAGTTAACCATGTGTACAAAGAATGGGAAAAATTAAAGAAAGGAAGGAAGGAAGAAAGGAAGAGAGAAAGAATGAAGGGAAGGAAGAAAGATGGGAAGGAAGGAAGAAAGGAAGAGAGAAAAAGAAAAAGAGGAAGAAAGAAAGAAAGGAAGGAAGGAAGAAAGTAAAGAAGAAAGAAAAACAAAAGGATCCTATTATAAATTAAGTTCCCTCTGACCTCCACAAATATACCACTGGAGTATAAACACTTTTATTAGCACACATGAATGTGCACACACTCGCGCGCGCACACACACACAAACACACACACATACATTGTACATACACTCACAAAGCATTTTAATTGGGAGAGTGAAGTTGGTCAATACAGAGGGGGAAAAACTACACAAAAGTTGGAAGTGGCCAGCCAAAGAAATATGTTAGTTATCAGACAAATCAAATGATCAGTCAAGAACATAAGGTGAGAACTATAAATTAGGATTTCATCAACACAGAGAATAAATCTGCTTTATTAAGGAGCTAATTTTTCTGACAGAAATTTTATCTTAATTATTTGTACATGTGAATTATTTTTGTTACTGCAGGCTGGGTCCTTAAAGGGCAGTAGTTTCTGATTGACTCATCCACCACTGTGCTGGTATCTGATAGATGTTAAGAAGGATTTGTGTGAGACAGAGCTTTTCACTTAGGCCACCTCAGTACACATCTGTTATCATGCCTGTGTCCAGTCACGAGTTTGCTATGCCTCATTCTTCACTTAAACAAATCTTGCTACTACATGAAGCAATTTGATGTGTAGAGGCGGAGATAAATCTCAGAATCAGTCTCTAGACAAGTTCTGATCTGTAGCAAGATTCTGGTAATTCTTGCTATTGTGCCATAATTTATGTTAACTATGTCGTGCATAAATAGTTTCATGTAATCTTTGGACAACGGGACAAGGTATAGTCACACTTTAGTGCTAGCTAAAAAATCTCAGATATTTGAATTCTGTCTTTGTAATGGTTTCTTTCTTCTTTTCCTTTTTTTTTAAAGATAGGGTCTCATTTAGCCCATTACAGCTTCACATTAAGTATATTTTTGAGGATAGCTATGGCAATCTGATTCGCCTTCCTTCAACTCTTGAATTCTGGAATCATAAACATGTGTCATCATGCCTAGTTGCTCATTCATTCATTCATTTTTTTAAATACTAGGGACTGACCGTAGAGTGTCATATATTCTAAGTAAGCGCTCTAAAACTGAGCAGTACCAGTATCCCTCTCTTGACTTGTTATCTTGACAAGTCTCACAAAGGTGCCCAGACTAGATTTATAGTGTGACTCCCCTAACCATGGATCTCAGAAAGCTGAGATTACAGATCTCAGCCACCAGGGTTTGATCTTCTTTTGTTTGGTATGAATAGATGCTTAAATGCACTGAGAAATGTTTTTCCCTTGTCCATTTTAATAAGATGAATAGGGGAAGATTTTCTATGCATTTGTATCACTGGCAACCCCAATCAACATTTGGCCTCTGGCAAAGCAAGTATGTAATGGCTGATTATTTATTTTTATGCTTTTAACAGATGGCCTAGTAGATATATACAGTGCATCCATCCCCATTCATTTTCCTTTTCTGTTATCACAAAGGCAAATTCTTTTTCCTTTATCATAAAGTTTAAGAATACCGTAACCAGTTAGTTCTGTGTGGGATAAGAATAAAGAGAACCCTTTCAACCATCATTTGGAAAAAAAATTACCAAATGTTTAAATAGTAGTAGATGAAAAGAGTGAGAGTAGATGAAAGATTTTGAGGGTCAAGGAATACTAAATTAACTAATAAATTGTTGATCCTGACTACATATGTGTAAGTTTTTAAGGTGACTTAAGTGACCCTTCTGTCCCAACACTCTAGGATGGAAATAAAAATGTCCCAAAGCTATCGAATCTTCCCTTCTCTCCTGATCTCCTTTCTCTTTCACATATAAGAAATCTATTGGAGAACATGTCTATACTGAATATTCATTAATTTTTGAAGTCCTAGTGTTTTGCCAGTTTAGATTTAAATGATGTTCTGTTACACAGTTGAGCAGATTTCATGGCTTTCTAATCAAATTAGCTCATTTCTAAACACAAACATTTTTATAAGAAACATGCCCAAAGCAATTGTGACTCAGTTTTCATCCTGTTTTCTTTTTATTTTTAAATAAAAAACTGAACAGCAGGTTATTATGTTCAGCATATCACCTGCTGTGTGATGAGACCAGCAGAGAAGAGCTACAGCCAACCTTCCTGCAGTAGTTCCTGCACACACTGGAGATCAGAGAGTTGTTATAGGACCAATATTCAAAGCTCCCTGGATTTCAATTATCCTTTATTTATTATGTGAGTTGCTCTGCTGTTTGCAAAGTGTAGTCATCTTCTGCACATTCACTGCTTCCACATTAATGATTGTGAAGTATATGCTATGATGCCTTTTGTCATTTAATATTAGGTTTACTATGCAAAACACAGCTAAATCCTGACAGGCCCTATAGAAACCCATCCTAAATGAACCAGGCCCATGCAGGATCCCTGGTTGGTGCTTCAGTCTCTGCGAGTCAATGAGCCCAGGTTAGTTGATTCTGTGGGCTCTGGTGTTCTTTACCGGTATGGCTCCTATAATCCCTCCTCTCCATCTTCAGGAGAATTTCCTAAGCTCTACCTGTTGTTCAGCTGTGGGTCTTTGTACTGGTTTCTGTCAGTTTCTCGATGAAGCCTCTGTGATACTTGAGCTAAGCACCAATCTATGAGTATAGCAGAATATCACTAAGAATCAAAATTCATTAAGTAAAGCTTTACATGATCTAATACAGATATGAAGGACCAGCGCTGCAATGGAAAGACTACTGTGATGAAGTTTTTGGAGGAATGAATGTTTTGAGAAAATTCATAGAGCTTTTCTTTGTTTAGACACAATAGAGATTTGAATTCATTTTTATTCAAACCCTGGGACAAGGTTTGAGCTAAACTTAAAGGTGGTAAATAACTTATTTAGGAGAAAAAATTCAAGGCAGCAAGCATTCAGGCAGACATGGGAGCATACCTGATTGTTTTTCTTTTTCTTAGCAAAACCGATATTAGAACTCAAGAACAACAAAGAGTCAGAACAGAAAATTACAGGTTAGCCATAAAACCAAACAAGTTGCTACTGCATTATCTAGCACCAACAAAAATGTTGTATTTGCAACGGAATTATATGAAGATCTACCTTTATCCCTAAGATGCTTCAAAACCAGAGCTTCCAGACACAGAATGAGAAGTGGAGATAGGTTTGAAATAAAAGTGAAGAGCTTTTTTGAGAGGAGCAGTCTGGGCCAATCTGCATGATCAATATCACATTCAGATTCATTTTCTCACGATAATTGCTAAAGTAACAGGGCCTATTGTAGCCAAATGTCAAGCAGGCCAGCAAGCAGATTTTGTATGTCATGTTTTGCCATGGTTTCTAAAGGGATTTTGTAGTTGTTCAATGTGCAACATTTATGGGGTCATGGAAGCTCCACAGAGATTTTAGATGAAAGCTTGGGAAGTTGGACAATGTCTGGAAAGGTCAGCGTCCCTGAAAACAGTTACAATGAAGTGATGCTCTAAGAATCACTGGTGCTCTAAGAATAGAGCCAACACTGCAATAGATACTGAAGAAAATAAAAGGCACTAGGATCAGCAGGCAGCTTGCAAATCTTGATGAAAAGTTGTCAGGTGGGCTACACACAGCAAAGGCATAGAGTGTTATCCATGAAATTGAGAACTCAGACCATGTGACAGTATGTTCTGATGCCAGCATAAACTTGTAAGATGTAATGGCTCCACCCCTGGGGTTATTTTGCTATTCCAACCCTTCAATCTATTTCAATCTTTATCTCTTATTAAATGGAAATGTCTACACTGTCCTAATACACCAATGTATTCTGGAAGTATGTACCTTCCTTGTATAAACTTACAGATGAATTGGTCTTGCGTATTAGAGATTTCAGAAGTGGATCTTGGAGCAATATTGTAAAACAATCATGATTTTGGAGTTTCAAGGGGATAGAATAAAAAATTTTACGTTGTGATATAAACATAAGACATTGGTGGCCACCAGAAAAAAAAATGTTATGCATTGTCTAGGTGGCTGTCAAGGGTTTTTGGGCTTGACAATTGATCCTGAGACTATGGTTAATCAGTAGGTCTTAGAGTAAGAGGTTAAGTTAGTGTGGCACCATGAGGTCATTACGGGTATGCCCAAAGTGGGTTGTTGAACCTTTGGTCCCATTTTTCCTCAATATGAAATGCTCTATGCCTATTTATGTTTTAAGTGGATAGATGGGGACACCATTTTGCAAAGCTTTATAATCTTTATAAGATGGGATCTAGCTGGTTGAAACAAAATATTGAGTAACATTTTGAATGTTATACCTGATTTCTCATTCAGGTCCCACAATCTTTGATTCCTGATATACCATACAGTAAGGAGTCTCCACTACAAACTCTTCCCCATCCCCTTAATCCCACCAACTGCTCTTCTTCCTCACAGTTCTCAAAGGAATAGCTGACAAAGAATCAGCTCAGAAAGTCATCAGTAACAAAAGCAGCAAGATGAACTTCAAGCAATATGACCTCATCGTCAATGCAAATTTAACATTACATTTTGTCTTACAAAATGTACATAAATTGAAGAATTACCACACTGTTATTAATGCAAGAATGTGTAGTTTGGAACATATTGATGGAAACAAAGATCAAAAGATTCAAGTCCAAAAATAAGTATCCTTCTACAACAAATAGATCCTATTTATAGATAACCTCTTATGAATAAAGTTTCATCCACAGTGCTTTTTGCATACTCATTTCATTTATACCTCATAGTAATTTGATGACATAGATGACATAGGGCTCATCATACTACCCTTATTTTACAGCAGAGAAAACAGAGACCCCAAAAAGTGAAAGGATTTACTGAAAACAAGTAGAAAGAGATGACAGACACTTGAGCTTTAGTGGGCATACAACAAATTGTATTATTACATGCTATAGGTATCCTAATGGTCTACATCAAAATATAGACATTAATGAACTGTCTAGGGTATTCAGGGATTTGGAGATGCATCTATGATTAACACTATTCATCTTGTCTTAACCACTTCCTTCACTATTTCCAGAACTCGATTTTCATTGTAAGCCATATCATATTGCTTTCCTGATGATCTCTTGGTATGGAAAAACCAGTTTCCAGATAGAATCGCCATAGTATAAACCACTCTATCTTATGAATACCTCTAACAATGTTCTGAGCAGTATACAAAGGATACTCTGACCTTTGAAGTGAGATTTTGGGCATTATAGTTTTCCTAAGCAACAATTTGCTCTGTGAAATTCATTGATATTAATAGTACAGATTACACACTTGCAATACATCAATTTGTTATCATAGAAAAAGAAGCTCAAAGATATTTTATGTGACTCATTAAATGCCCAACATGTTAAAAAATGAATACATCAAGGATAATATAGCTGAATGGTTTGTAAAATTGCATGATGACAAAGATTTCAAAAAGAAATAATTCACATTAAAGTGATTTACTCCTTAAATTTATTTTAGAATACTCAGACTAAACCCTTATACTCATCTACAGTGCATTTATTATAAAGCCAGAATGACTTTCCCATTTGTTACATTTCAGACATCATGGTTCAGTATTTTATATATCTTAATATATTCAGTAAAGCCCTAGAGAAATTGATGAAAGTTCAAAGAAACCAAATGCAATAAAAGAAAGTGACTCTTATAAAGCACTCAGGAAAGTAGAGTTATTGATTCAGCGTCACCCTGGCTGAGCCCTGTGATTCTATTGGAGCTTCCATGAAAACATAAAACAATACACTGTGCAGAATGCATAATGCCTTGAAGAAGCCCAGGACCAAAGAAAACCTCAGATACCCTCTAAGGGCACCTGTGCTTGCACAATTTGCAAAACAAACAGAATATCTAAATCTATAGGGCTTGACCAAACTGATGTAATCCCACAGTCACCTCCATAACAAATTACTATGTCAGAAATAAGTCTGTGCTATGCAAAATTTACAGACATTTGCCTGCTTTAAAGAGCAGGATTCCTTTACAAGGTAAGTATGGCTGGCAGTGGTTCCTGTGTGTGTGTACACATATATACATATACATACATACACACATACACATATACATATACGTGTATATATATACATGTATACACACACACACACACACACACACATATATATATGTATGTATGTATCAGTGCTTGTCCAGTGTATACTCTGTACTCACTTATAAGTGGATATTAGCCATAAAATACAGGATACCCATGCTATACTCCACAGCCCCAAGAAAGCTAAACAGGGAGGAAGGTACAAGCTAGGATACTTGAATCTCACTTAGCATAGGGAATAAAACTAAGAGTCAGATAGAAAGAGGGAAGTGGGTGAGAGAGGCGTGTGGAGAGGGGAATGAGGAGGTTTAGGATCAAATGTGGGGATGGACAGGAGAGATGACCATATGGCCATGGGAATGAATGGAAATCTGAAAGTAACAGGGGTGGGGAAGTAGGGAGGATCTCAAGGACATGACAGAGACCTGGGATAAGGAAGGCTCCCAAGAATCAATAAGAGTGACCTTAGCTGTGACTCACAGCATGGATACATGGAACGTGAACAATGCACCACCTATTGCCAGGCTGGAACTCTAGTTTAGCCATAGGGACACTAACCTACCCTCAAAACTTTCAATTCAAAATGTATCCTGTCTACAAGAAATTTAGGGACAGGGGATGGAACAGAGAATGAGGGAATGGCCAAACAACAACCAGCCTATGGGCAAGCACCAGAGCCTAACACTCTTAATGATACTCTGTTATACTTGGGCTATCCCAAAAGCTGTTGCCTGTCTGTGGGATATGTTCTTCTAGTGGGGCTGCCTTGTCTGGCCTAAGTAAGAGAGGATGTGCCTAGCCCCACAGAGACCTGGTATGCCAGGGTCAGAGGATACCCAGGGAAACCCTCCACCCTCTCAAAATGTAGGGATTGGGATTGTGAGAGGGGTGTAACTGGGAGGAGGGGCAGTGAGCAGGGTGAATAAACAAATAAATAAAGTGTATAATAAATAGTTAATCTAACAGCAAATTGATAAGAAACCAAAATCATGTTATAGAATACATTTTCCATATGAGGGTAGATCTGAATTTTTATTTTAAAGATGCAATTATAAACAGAAGCTGCTTTAAAATTCTATAACCAGGGATGGGATAAAACAGACTTATTTTCTCAGTACATCAAAATCTAAGATTATTCCTAGAGTATGATAACAAGTCCCTGTGGCCTGCAAACACCTTGGGATGTGCTTACATTAACTCAAGTATCATGGAAGAATCAACAATTTTGGAAATACCTTGGTTTCCTAGTTTCACTTTTTTTATCCCTAAGCCTTATGTTTGCTTTTTTTGTGCTTTTATCAATGTCAATGTATCCTAAATATTATTGAACTTGACCTTTAAATTTTTCCCCTTATGTTATTGAGAGATAAAACTTTGCACTCATTTTGCATGATCTGAAAAACATTTAATAGGACTTTTAAATTGTATTTGAAACTTCAGTAAAATTAAATAACTAAACATTAAGTTTATTCTGTATATCTGTGCATTGGGAAAGCTCAACATCAGTTAAATAATGCATCACTGTCATATTACTAGTTTATTACTTAGTCTTCATTAGTGTCCTCAAGGGCAGGTGGCTATAAACCTTAAACAAATAAATCCCAGTTAGTGTGTAACCATCATACTTCGGAATATTAATTGTCAAGCTATGTCCTATTGATTGGAAAATGTGTACTTTTATTCATAAGTAAATGATGAAATTTCACAATCATTTAAATGTAGAATGATATTTTTATATATTCAGCTAATAGAATTTTAGCAGGTAAGTCACATAGTGAGATTTTCTAAGATACAGATAGAACATTAGCCAAGCTCAAAGACCTTCTATTCAAACATAATATTCTACAAAAGTCCAGATGGTGTGGTCTCATGACTAGTATATTTTGCTGATGAAACATGATCTAACATAATTATTTGTTCATTGTTCACAAACAATTTCAGAGATGTCAAAATTAAAGTGAAGTTGGTATGTGGTCTTCAGCTCTCCAGCTGCTGACTCAGAAACTAAAACATCTCAACAAATATTTGACAACCTTGAGCCCAAAAGACCTCTGCACATTTGTAGCTGGCAGCCAAAACATTGACATTCACAATTTCCTGGAGCAGTATTTTTAAACATGGAGTTTAGCTTTTTTTCCCTCGTTGTTCTCTTTTAAATCATATTTTGTTCTGTTTTTGCTTATTTTCTGAAGTTATTCCATTGTAAGTCTACCACACATGGAACAAAGTATAGTATTTCTAATGGGAGTTGTGGTTGGGGAAGCTGCTACAGTAGTTAAAGTCACAGAATGATAATTCAAGCAAGGAGAGAGGACAGTACTTAGGGAAAATCCCTGGCATTTGGAGTCAGAGTGCAAGACAGGAGGATGCCCTGATTCAGTGTATCCTATATGGTGAACCAAGTAAGATGCAGAGAGCAAATCTTCAGGGACAAGACTTAGCATGAGAAGCCCACCCCCATAAGGCAGAGCTCTGAACACTCCTAAACTGCTTTTAAGCCTAAGTAGATGTGAAACAGTATTATGAGATGCCACTGCACAAGCAGAGTGAATATAAATCAACACCAAGATCCAAAGGAGACTTGGGGAGTGCAACCCAAAGCTGGGTAGAACACTCATAGGGTCTATGAAAGTATCTTGGGAAGGAAAACACATTACCTTTTTGAAGGGCTTTTCTCCATTACAGAGACTTCCAGTCCTTCAATTCGTGTTTTAATAATAGATCATGTTTTCATCATAGATCATGTTTTCATCCTTTCATACAGCAAGTTCCATCCTTTTAATTATGTTTTATGCTTTGAAACTCTGGAAATATTTTCTTATAAAAGATAATATGTCAGCTTAATAATTCATAGAACACATAAAAGCCCAAACAATCCTTATTGATGGTATTCATTGTGTGGCTCTAGCCTGTCCTTCTGTCTGTCACTTGGACAATTATACAGAATGCATCTTTTTTTTCTCAGTCTGTGAAAATGAGAAGAAACCAAGAACTTTTGGAAGATTTCTGTCCTCTATATATACTGTATAGCAACATACAACTTCAAGAGGCATTGTGGCCATTGTAGAATTTAATCCTATTGTTAGCAATGGGTAGACGAAGCATTCAGGCTAAAGTCATGAGCCAGACAATCTTCTATAACACTGAGTGCATACATATCTCTTATAAATTTATTGAATGAGCAAAAGAAAAGTACTTTGGTGCATGATAATTGTAATAAATTATAATTTACATTTTTGTCCTAACAGTTTTTCTCACATTATTGTTCTATAATCTGCATCATATGGATTGTATAACATACATGAGATACCTTTTATCTAGAATAAGTGGGTAACAATTGATCTTCTTTTATATCAATTGCTTTTCTATATTAATAGTGTGTTTTTTAATTTAAAATTAAGCCTAAAGTTTCTTCAAATTGAGGTTTAAATTGAATTGTGGAAGTTCTTGAGTAGTCACGTCATGAGGTATCATTTGTAGCATCAGGAACCATTGCAGAGAGCACTTACAAGCTGGTGATTCAGAAACAACGTCCAGCCCTTTTACAGATATGCCTCCCAGGATAACACATTCTTAAAGGAAAGTATTAGATTTCATCATAGATGGTCTCTCATCAGCTCAGTCTAGCTGTATTCTGACCTATGTTCTTATCCCCAAATCATTCCTTGCATAAATATACATGCATACTTACATACATACATACACACACACACACACACACACACACACACACACACACACACACACAAATCTGGAAGGTGTTAGAATTGCTTATAACTGCTAATAAAATAACACAGTTACCAGTTATAAAATTTAACAAACTATGGGAAATTTGGCATGCCACTTAAAGGACTTGAGTAATTTGAAACTGTATAATTATTGAGCATATCTGTAGGTATGTGACATTTATGTTCACTGACTACTGAATTTAAGAAGGACAAGTGCATGGGAAAGTAACGTGATTATGTCTCTTTTGCCATACCTCTGTGTATGAAAATAGCAATAACTTTTACAGCCTACCAGCTTCTTGTAAAGACACAAGGTTAATCTTACTGCACCCCCTCCAAATGACTCAGAGACAGATGCTAAGCAACTCATTTCCATCTACTGGAAGAAATGGAGCTGACACTGTATTGTTTGATTCATAGAGTCTTAATTACAGGATGTAAATGTTCTGCAAATGAGCCATTATGCATTTTTCTATTTTGTTAGTTATTTCAGTGAATAAAAAAAAAAAATGAGCAAATCCTCAGTTAAAGACCTGAGTTACATTTGCTGAAAATAGCATTATCTAAAGAATAATACACTGATTTTTGAGCCCCAAATTCTGAATCCTTTCAGTTCTGTATGGATTCTGTACATGATCCGCAGGCAAGTGCACTCTCAGCTTGTGATTCTTTGCAGCTTAGAAAATGAAGACTAAATCAGCTTCAGATTGATCCACTGTCTCTGGAGATTTATAGAGTGATCTGTAAAGGACAGCAAGCTTTTGAAAGCAAATAAAGAAAAACAAAACAAGTATGTGGCTTTAGAATTATTTCTGTTAATTCTTTTATCACTTTAGGTGATAGTTTTCTTAATTAGAAATTTATATGAAAATATATTTGGAAAGCTGGAGTCATGTAAAAATTCTATTCATTTATTAATTTTTTTTTAAAAAATTCACATCCTTTGAATTCTGTTGCATTCTACAGAGAATGACTTCATTTCTTACCCTTATGGGCAACTTTACCAGCCCAGTACACATTCAACCTTTTGTACGCTTAAAAGATTAAAAGGAGAGGAGAGGAATAAGAGCTATGAATATTCCCAATGGAATTGTTTAGACCATCACCACCCTTCAAAATATTTTTGATTTTCATTTACTGCCTAACTTGCAGTTCCTATAACCCAATACATCTGATCCTACACAACTGAGAGGAAGGTAGGCTTTTGAAAAAGAAATAAGGACAAATGAAGTATTACATTTGATTTCTCCAGGTGAGTAACCTGAGGAAAGGAAGGTGGCTGTGCAGCTCACATGGAATAAGGTGTCCTTCAGACCTGCTGTGCCCTCGACCCTAAGTCAGCTCACCATCAAGTCTCATCATCGGAAACTAACTAAGACTTGCAAGATCATTTTATTCCTGGAATAAATGAACTTGCTTTTTGGTTGCTCTTTTCATTTTCTTTTTAAAGGTTTATCACAGTGAAAATTAGTACAACATGGCATCAGACTGCACATCTGAAGATAAAGGATTAGCATGAAAAAATTCAAGGCATATTTCATATTATAAAATGACAAAAATTGTGATATGCCATAATTCACACCCACAAGTGTCTATATTTAACCATCAGGAATATATAAAAATGACTGTATTGTTGGAAACACATGGGTATTTCATGTCTTCATTCAAAATGTACAGATTAATAAGCCCTTAAGAGGAAATGAGCAAGGGCAAGTACTTTGGTAGTGGTAGATAATCATTGGTCCACCCACTCAGTCAAGCTGAGTCCAAGTGTAAGTCATATAATTATTTCCTTTGTTTCCTTTTTCTCTTTCCTTTAATTTATATTCATGGAATAAAAAGAGTCCTCAAAAGATTCTCTCATCAGAGATATAGTGAGATAATACAATCAGGATAACTTTTGGAGTCCGTATTGAGCAATGCCAACTGCTCAGAAGTGTGTTCACTCCATTATCATCTTGACTTACAGGGTGGTTTTTCTCATGCCATCACTAAGGACTTTCTTCCTGGCTTCATAGCTGAAGAACACCAGCCCACAATCTCTCTGCTGACTGTTTCATCTTAGATAGTTAATCCATATAGATACAAATACCATATATATATGGTGAATTGTGCTTGCATCCCAACAACAAATTCATGCATTTAATACTCTATAACTCCAAATATGATTATATGTAATAATAATGTCCTTGGTGGGCTATTCTAAGCAAATAGACCCTAATCTAACAGCATTAGCTTCTTATAAGAAGACATTTGGACACCTCCAGAAAGAGATACACCAGAAACTCATAAGCAAGCATGAACAAAAAGTAGCTGCATAGGCACACAGAGTGAAAACACCTAACCTACAAGTCAAACCAGCAAGGTCTCAGGAAAGAACATTCAAGCTGCTGACAGCTTCATCTTAGAGAGTTAATCTTCATAGCTATGATAAAAATCTATTTTTGTTTAGTGAAAAAATTAGTACTCCATGGATTTTTACCACAGCCCCAACAAAGTCATACAATATTTCATAGTTACTTTTTGATGCTGTAAATCTGTATTCTTCCCTCGCAGAGGTTAAAATCTGGATAATGATAAGTTTATATAAGCCAAGAAAAACTAAAATAAATACTTAGAAATGAGTCTTTAGACATTGTATTATCAAGTATTTAAGCATAAAAGAAAATGTAAATTAGAATGAATGTCCAATGATTGACCATTCTTGGGTATAATTTTTTTTATTTCTTTAGAATTTCATAATATACTTAATTAAATGTGACCATATGCATCCCCATTTCCTTCTTCCAACTCTCTCAGACACCCATCTCCCAACTTCCCTCTTTATTATTTTCATTGATAACCCACTAAGTCTGTCCTCACAAGAATAAATATATTATTCTAGGGGAAATTACTCATGGCTTTTAAGCTCTTAATGAAAAAAATGTGTCTCCCCTGACCAAATACAGTAAGTTCCAAGAATGTAGTCTAAATCTTCTGGATTGAAAGAGACAGCATGCGGAACTCTACATTTAGGTAAATAATATGAGTCATGATACCTCAAAGGTAGAGAAGTCAAGTCAGCTATGAAGTTAAATATTCCCAGGGAAAAAATAAAGGTGGTTTATTTAAGTAAATGTGCTATCTTAAAATTGAGATTGTAAGATAGAAGAAAGCACTGACTAGGGTCCTAGACACAGCCAGGATGCCTTCAGATTCCAGTGTCCCACACAATTCACTTTGAAAAATATTTAATATGCAAAATTTAATATGCAATTCTAAAAACAGGATCCTAAGGTTGGACTAGAATAGAAATATCAGTTCTACATGTGTGGTAATATATCCCAGCCTTACATTGGTTTAGTAGAGATAGTAGGTATCCATCAAGTGTTGACAAAAATGCCTTAGGAGGAACACAGGAAAACAAAAAGTAGTAAGAAAGGGATTAAGAGTTTCTTTGGATCTTGCAATCCATGCAATAGTGCTCACCTCAATACATGGAACTGAATAAACCCTAGAGTTTTGGTATGACTGACAAGAGCAAATGAAATTATCATTGGATGGAAGATGAGGTGTATGCTACAAAGAAGATATTCTGATTACCAAGGGGTTAATTTGGGGTGGCAGGCATGGGGAGGGGGGAGGCAACAGGGGTTTGTTTTTGTTTGTTTTTTTGTTTTTTGGAGGGGAAACTGGGAAAGGAGAAATTCGCATGTAAATAAAGAAAATATCTAAAATAAAAAAAAAAAAAAAAAAAAAAAAAAAAAAAAAAAAAAAAAAAAAAAAAAAAAAAAAAAAAAAAAAAAAGAAATATTGAGGGAGCAGATCCTTGCCTTGTTTATGGAGCCAAGGAAACACATAGTTTCTCACGGCTGTGTTATGTTAGCTGTAAAGTTGTTTTCTTTCTTTCTTTCTTTTTCTTTCTTTTCTTTTAAAGGCCCTCTTTATTAAATCAAGGAAGCCTCCTTTAAAAAAAAAAAAAAAAAGAAATGGAACTATCCATACAATCCCTACTTTGTAGAGTAGGCTTTGTACACAGAGACTAGAGTAGTCTCTGATGCACAGAGACTAAAGCCCTCCATATGACTTTTTTTCCTCTTCAAATAATTTTCTATAGGTCCTCCTGTCTTTTCCTTACATTGTATATTTCCACATGTACAGAAACTGTCTTCTGTATTGTATAGATGAATCAGGGGTCAATTATAAAAACCTATGGCCTATAGGAAATAGGGTAGAATAGAAGGTGGGATATCCGGAAGATAGAAAGAATTCTGGGATAGGGCCAGAAACAGGAGATTTGTCCCAGGAAGATGTGATGAGACAGATGCATGGTGCCTGAACACAGGACACCAATCAAGTTGCAGAATGGATGTTACAAATACCTAGCTATACGGCTAAGGTATTTGTAAATATATTTTGAGTCCGAGTCTTATTTTGGGAGCACAGGGCTTAGAGGAAGAACCAGACCAAATGTCTACATCAACATACTCGTACAATCCAGCTGATTCTTTCTCAACAGTTTTGAAGTTCTAAGTCTATTTCTTCTTTTCTACTACTGAAACATGGATAACTAACATCTATTAAAACCACCAAAATGTTTTCCTGCCAGTAGTTTCTGTCCTTTACTATGCCTCTTATATTATTCCTTTTTGTTCCAGTGTTTCAGCTACAAACAAATATTTGCTCGATTTTGTTGCTTTTTACTCTGGAGTTTAGTTATTATTAGTTTTAACATCCAAACCCAGAATAAACAGGTCTAAATAATACCTTTGGATGAAATTCCAATTTTAATAATTTATGGAATGAATGCTTTTCAAGAAGAGAATTTACTTTAAGAGCTTTAGACTCCTTATTAATTCTTTAAACATATTTTATTAAATCCCTGCTATGAACTAGTCATTTCTTCAATATATATAATAAAATAAATAATGAAATATAAGTTTTTTGGAAAGTCAACATCTTGGTGTAGAAAATTTTCATCTAATAATTTATATCTAAAAATAATGACAAGATGAACTTCACTCGATATTTATAACCTCCTAGTGATAATTTATGAATAAAAGTACGATGGTATCCAAACCAAGTAGTTCAGTAAGAAATTACACAGCCATGAAAATATACATAGCAGTAACTCTGGTATACACACCAATACAGACTGCATGGGTTATACCTAGCAATTTATGTGTATATTCATATATGCTAATAATGGTGATTAATGAAAACATGGCCGTAAGTCTGAGCAGAGCAGGGGGGTGTGTACATGGGAGAGTTTAGATGGAGGGAATGGAAGGGTGGAAGGGAGAAAATCTGAACTTCAGTATCAGAAAGAAATAAGAAATGGTAGGACTTGTGTGTCACATGAGAAATATCTTTCCTCCTATAGGAATGTTAGTGTCACTAATTACAACATAAGGACATTGAACAGAGGCATATAGCTCTGAGCCCTGTAGCAAATGAATTTTTGTGTGTCTCAAATATCCGATGCAACAGTTTGAGCAGGTGTGTTAGGTACACTTTTTTCACTTCTGGTTAACCAAGTCATTTAAGGAAAAAGTTTATTTTTACTCAGCATGTTTGTGTAACCATGTGGCAGATATTCACCATGCAGAAAATAAATATTCATAGAAGTTCTGTTTCTATTCCTTTCCATTTAGTAAAGGATTCCTGCCCAGGGAATAGTACAGCACATAGAGTGAGTTGGCTCACTTCAGAAAAACTTCTCTAGTGATGTCTTCACAGACAAACTAGAGGGCCTGTCTTCTGGGTAGTTCTAAGTCCCGTCTGGTTGACAATCGCATGAAGCATCACAGAAACCAACTGAGTCAACAGTGAGCACTAGACAAGACACACAAAACTCCGCACTGTCCTCTCAACTGTGTAAGGGACAGAGGAGGTTACCACTACAAGCCAAAGTGCAAGCGCTTGCTAGACATTAGGTCAGCAATCATCCTGATTGTGACTTCCTACCCTGCAGAACTTTGAGCAATAAGTCCTTAAAGGATTGTCAAAAAATAATTCCAAAACAATTGTTCTTTTTTTTATTAGA
>NW_022196902.1:9060908-9082859 GCF_008632895.1 Mastomys coucha
AACAAACCCCTGTTGCCTCCACCCTCCCCCTGCTTACAACCCTACCCTCTCCCACTTACTGGCCCTGGCATTCCCCTACACTGGGGCTCAGAACCTTCACAGGGCCAAGGGCCTCTCCTCCCATTGATGATCGACTTTGCAATCCTCTACTATACACATGCTGCCAGAACAATCAGTCCCACCATGTATACTTCTTGGTTTGTGGTTGAGTCCCTGGTGCTCTGAGGGCACTAGTTAGTTCATATTGTTGTTTGTCCTAAGGGGCTGCAAACCTTCAGCTCCTTTGTTCCTTTCTCTAACTCATTTGAATTTCCTTTAAGAAATTAAAATATTGTCAACCGAAATGACTTGAAAGAAGGCAGTGGTTGGTAAAGAAATTAAATTTTCAATGCCAAGGCAAGACTTCTTTTCTAATAAATAGTTTGAAGATCATTGTTCAGTGTTCTATGAGCCTATTTTGATAATATGATAGTTAACTAACAAATATTATCTGTAATATGATCAGAAAAGTTGTATGAATCATTATATATTTAGTTTGTCAAATTGATTTATTATATTGTCAAAATATGATATGTGCAATTATAAGACATATAAAATACTTATTTAAAATCACATCTTTAAATAAAATGCATCTGAATAATATCAATTTTTCATTAGAATTTTTGAACTTCCAATAACACATAACTCAATTTCTCCATCTTTTAAGATGGACAAAGGGGACTATGTTAAAAAGCTAATGAACAGAATTGTGCTG
Organism: Mastomys coucha; assembly: GCF_008632895.1. Classification (NCBI taxonomy): domain Eukaryota; kingdom Metazoa; phylum Chordata; class Mammalia; order Rodentia; family Muridae; genus Mastomys; species Mastomys coucha. The sequence continues at coordinate 9,061,663 of NW_022196902.1, forward strand.
TCATAGACTAGATTTATGAAGAAAGAGATGAGTGTCTCTAACTTACTTAGACTTCTTAAAGCCTGAGTATTGCCTCTCCCCATAAGCTATATTGTTTATTAAATATGTACTAACCAATGGCTATCTAAGGAAGTGTGCTCTGGTCATAACAAAATACCCTTATTTAACTAGGGACATCATGCAAATTTGAAGAAAGAAACGTCAAATAGTATATTAATAACTTTTAAATGCTGTCAACTCTCCAGAATGTTAAGCTTTTCCTAAGACAAATTCCTTAAACTTCCTGTATAACCACAACCAGCATCAGTGACAATATTTTCCTTAGCTTCATTTTGGTTTGTTTTATCTTTGGTTATTTTTGTGTTTGTGCAGAATATAGAGTTGATTCCAGGGCCCCACATATGCCATGTAAACACTACACCACTGAACTGCATCTACTCCTTTTTTCTTTTAATTTGGAACAATTTCACTAAGAAAACCAGGCTGCATTCTTGAAAACTTTCTGCCACTCAGCTTCTCAAGTAGCAGAGACGACAAGAAAGCCAAACTATGCCTAAGTGAAGTTTGTTATTTGAGGTTGAAGTTACCCTACTTTGGGGGCAGGGTGCATGCATGTGTGTGTGTATTTGCATGTATGTGTTTGTGTTTGATATATTGACAAGTTCCTTTAGATAAGTAATTCAAAGATACTTGCCTCTAGAGGTATCTTTGAAATTTATGGTCACAGACATAAAACTCAAATATGGTAAAATATTTCCCCCCAAAGAGTATAAAATATCAAAATTGTTATGACTTTGTCTAAGAAAATGTATATCATTTCTTGCTATAAGCTCAAAACTATAAAGTCAAATGAAATCACCAGTGCTTGTGCACAACATGACTAATCTCCTCCTCTTTCCCCTGAAGTAGAAATAGTGAATATTAATGATCTAGAATTCCATATATACTCACAAATTATACTTTCCGACTTCCCAGAAGCAAATATGACTATTAAGCATATAACTGCCCAGAATCCCTGTGTCAAACTGGGACACATGACACAGAAACTCAAGCTGAATAAAGAACAGAATAGAGTCCAGTTATAAAGAACATAGAACAATACAAATGATTGTACTGTCACCACCCTATCTTCTAGTTCCAACAGAGGTCTGGAAATAAAGTTCACTATAATATGCTTAACCTCAAAATAGATAGATAGATAGATAGATAGATAGATAGATAGATAGATAGATAGATAGATAGATAGATAGATAGATAGACAGATAGATAGATAGACCCACAGATAGGTAGATAGACAGACAGATAGATAGACAGACAGACAAGAGCTATGAAGATGGCCCAGGCAGTAAATGTACTTGCAGCCAAGCTTGATGACCTGAGTTTATTCCCTGGATCCCCACATGATAAAAAGACTGAACTGACTCCAACAAGTTATCCTCTGAATGCTGAACATTTGCTGTGGCACACAAGTGCACATATGCAAACACATCAGTAAATGTAAAATAATGAAACTAAAGAGAAATGAAACATAATTCACTGGCTTTACCTAGCTCTGACTATGTTCTCACACTCACCACATATTTCTGAAAATGAAGGTATGTTCTAACTCTCACACTCTGACTTAGGGTAGAAGGCAGGTCTCAGAAAGGAGAGGACCAAATCAAATATCAACGATTTCATAGTTTCAGGAAGAGGATTTCCCAGTGATAAGCATACTCTCATAATAGAAACAGCAGAAAAGTTAAGCAGAAAGAAGTGAGATTTGAATAGTGGATATGTCACAGTTTGAGTCTGGAATGGCCTAGGTAAGCTAGGCCTGGAGGGTTTTCATTCCCTGCTGTTTGCCCTATGTAGATAGAGGTAGGGCTTAACTAGGGAAACCATTCCCTAGAGGTGAGCCCCTGAAGCCTCCACCCCAGCCTCTGGTTCTACATGCTCTCAGATTTTTTGCAAGAGGTAAGGAACCTCCTTCAATACTTCTGCTGCCATGAAGCATTAAAAGCCCTCTAACAAGGTAAGACATTCCTCCTCAATTTCTTCCTTCATTCTTCAGAGTACAGCAGGGTAACAGTAACCAGTACCCCATGGAAAGAAAACATGTTTCCAGAGGTAAGAAATACCCCAAGGGACATGGCACTAAGGACATATTTCACCGAAATGTACTTAATTTAAAAATATTTAAGTATACTCTTTTATAAAACAGAAAAATACATTTTGACATAAGGAAACTAAAACAAGTTGAAACCAAATCAAAGATAGTATTTTTTAATGCAATAAAAATGCAAATTGTTAAAATGTATATAAAGTTTAAATTAGATGGATTAAATTAGCCAAGTAAATTTAGAAATGAAAAAAACACAACCACATCATTGAACCCTTAAACTTGATTGGCTTCTTTTAATCTTTCACTTCACAGCGCTACAATGTTCCTTACTTGAGAATTTTTTTTTCTATTTTTGCTTTTACTAATATTTCTTACTTAAGTACAATAAAACAAACTTTTAAATAAAAATAAAATATATGTATATAATTTAATAATTTTGTCATTTTTCATTAGACCATACCTACTACTTAATGAATATATAAATACCACTCAAATAGTGCCTTTTCTGGGTGTGGTGGTTTGCATCTCTAGTCCTAGAACCTATGATATGGAGGCAGAAGGACCAAGATGGATACAATGATTTTGAGGGTAGACTCTGCATGTCAATTACTTTGGAATTCGGTGTGACCACAGTGTTCACATGAACAACTGAAGGAAGAAAGGATCATGTTGGCTGCTAGTTGTAGAATTTTAATCCTTTGTGGCAGAGAAGAGAACAGAGCAACTCAGTCCACAGCAGCAGGAGCACTTGACAGAAAATTCTCTCATTCAAATAGACCAGAAAGGAGAGAATGAGACAGGTATGGGGCCGGACCTTACCTAATAATATAAGGCAAGCTTCAATGTAACTATTACCAAATGGCAGCAAAGCTATGAGCTCAAATTATGATCAGAGACATTTCAAGCTACTCAGCATAGATATATTCTCTATAAGATAAACAAATAGTTGACCCATATGTCTTTGAAATTCCATCCTTCCACTATTACCTTACATCTTTTTTATCCATATGAAACTTTGATTTTACTTTTTATTCACAAATAATTAATTTGCATTCCTTAATTTCTTATATAAACCTAAACTATACATTATATATTTGTTCCATTTTTAACACTAATTATTTTGAAGTTAATTCTTATAGTAAAAATCAATAGATCATTCCTTTTATTGTAGAGTAAAAGTTTATTCTTTTAATGTAGCATCTTTTATTTATATTTTCCTCTGCTGGTGGAGCTCTGGAAAGTTGCCAGATTTTGTCTCTTAGAAGCAGGTTGTTTATGGGATAGATCCCCAGGTGGGGAAGTCTCTGGATGACCTTTTCTTCAGTCTCTGCTCCACACTTTGCCCCCTTATTTCCTTTGGACTGGAGCCCTTCTGAGTTAAGAATTTGGAGATGAGTGGGTGGCCTCATCCCCCAGGCTTAATTCCCCTGTGTAGGAGAATGCCAGGGCGGTGGGGTGGGAGTGGGTGGGTGGGAGGGGACTCATCCTCATAGAAGCAGGAAGGGGAGGATGGGAGAGAGGTGGTCCAGAGGGGAACCCCGGAAGGGGACAATATTTGAAATGTAAATACATAAAATATCCAATAAAAACACGGGGAAAAAAATGAAGCAGGCTGTTACCAAAATCTATGTTCAAGTTGTTGCATGGAAAAGAGCTTCTATTTCTGTGAGGTAAATGATTAAAGATGGGATGGCTAACTCAAAAGGTGTGTGTGTGTGCTGAATTTCCGGTGCTAGTAAATGAATGGCGTCTTTTATACCCTTGTATTATACGAAAAGCTAGCAATGTATCCCTTGCCAGTATTGGAGGTGGAGAGTTTTCTTTCTTTGGATAAATTAATAATTATCACTGTCTAATTTTATTGTCTCTGCAGTTCAAGTGACCAGTGGAACACATCCCTTCAGTATGGTTGTCTTAGTCAGGGTTTCTATTCCTGCACGAACAGCATGACCATGAAAACAAGTTGGGGAGGAAAGGGTTTATTTAGCTTACACTTCCACATGGCAGTTGATCACCAGAGGAAGTCAGGACTGGAACTCTAGCAGGTCAGGAAGCAGGAGCTGATGCAGAGGCCATGGAGAGATGTTCTTTGCTGACTTGCTTCCCCTGGCTTGCTCAGCCTGCTCTCTTATAGAGCCCAAGACCAGGGATGGCACCACCCACAAGGGGCCCTACCCACTTAATCACTAATTGAGAAAATGCCCCATAGCTGGACTTCATGGAGGCACTTCCCCAACTGAAGCTCTCTTCTGTGATAACTCCAGCCTGTGTCAAGTTGACACACAAAACTAGCCAGTACAATGGTGAAACTCGTTATTAGAAACAGTTTTAAGACTTTTTTCCCCTCTCTCTCAATCTTATTTTGTCTTTTCAATCTATTAACAGCTTCTGTCAAGGGATGTCAGTATATTGAAATCTAATATAGCATTTATTTCCTTCCAAAGATCACATTGGTAAGGTCTCTTCTTATATTCCTTGAATAGAATAAATGGCATTGTTTTGGGCTTTGAATTGGAATACAATAGGGTCCTGGATTTGGTAGATAAAAGAAGTGATTTTTGTTTTGTTGTTGTGTTTAAGATCTGATTAATCAATCCCATATACTGGAGTATTGTGTCTCCAGTGAATAATGCCTGTAATCCTGATTTTAAAGAAGTCATCTTCTTAAATAACTATCCAATTTGACTTGGCCTTCTGTTCATCCCTCTGATCAGTTTGCCTGGTGCTGCCGAGTAACCAAATGTTCTGACAGAATAATTCTTTCTGAAAATCAAGTAGTAGTAAGTGTCCAGGTAGGTACCTTCCCACTTTGGTATGATTTTTAGAATACATTTGTTATTTGCTGAGTGGTATTCCTCTGTGATTTTCACTGAGATTAAATTAAATCCTTCTCTTTGAGTGCCAATTATAACTTCGTTGATTGGTCCTTTCCAGTTGCCACTCAGCAGGTTTCAGAAATTTCCTTCTCCTCCCAGATTGCTCAGAGATTCACTTAGTATGGATTTAAGGCTTACATGAAAGACCTGTTCTATATCTATTTTGTTGATTTTATGCTTCCTGTTTTCATCTCTTGCCATGGTTAATTAAATTGATTGATTATTGAATATAAAATGAATGTTTGACTGCCATGGCAATCTCCATATGAGTATGCTGATTTATGTTTTTTGCAAACTGCTGGAATAAATTTCTAAGATTTTGTTAAGAATCACTGAGCCTAGATTTGTGAGAGGTTTTAATTTTCAATTTCTATGTCTTTTGATATGTTTGGCTGATTTTTGAATTTAGATAATGCTGACTTCCTAGAATTTACTGATGATAAGTCACTTATTTTCATTTTTTAGAAGTCTACATGTTTCCCAACCTTTCTACCATATGTATTTAGAATAATGCAGCTCTGAAATGATTGCATACTTGAAGTTTTCATTATAAGAAAGTTTATAATTGTGAGTTCAAAATGAGTGACCTTTACTTATCTCTTAAGGAAAGATGAAATATCACATAATTAATGAACATTTGATAGTTTTCTGTTCTAAAAACTTGTAAACACATAGGTGTTGAATTTATTGTCCAAATGTTATTCAAAATTCTCCTTAGTATTGTGTAGATGCCACTTTCCTCATTCCTGGTATTGAAAATGTGTTTATTTCTTTTAATTTTTTCTTCCTCTTTAGATCTGCTGAAATTTGTCAGTTTTATTGACATTACATAGAGATGCTTTAGTTATATTGACTTTCCTCTGTCATTTTTACTACTTTCCTCATGATCTTTGCCCTCATTCTTAGTTACTGATGAATTTGAGTTCATTTTTGCTTCTTAGTTTTCTAAAAAGTCATGAATACTGTTTTGAGACACTTTTTTTAATAAACACACATACTTTTAGTGGTTATAATTTCCCCCTAATTAGCACGTTAATGCTGCATCATATATTTTGATATGTTATGTTTGCATTGTATCCAGTATTTATGTTCTTCTTAAAATATCTGTTGAGTTGAAGTTTGTTATTTAGATTTCAAACAATGCTGGGCTTCCTGGGTATTTTTCTGATGCTGATTTAAGTTTATTACATACTCTATTGTTGGCTGAGTACATACTTTAAAGATTAGACTCATTTCGTATTTATGATACATTCATTTTTACCACTCAAATGCATCCCTTCTGAGTTTACCATTGATTATGGGAAATGAATTATCATGTACGAGACATTGATAAAAATCATACACAGAGGACAATAATAAAAAATTATTGACACTTAAACTAGCAATTATTTCAAAATAAATTTGATAACTGAATAAACATAGAATTAATAGAAATAATATATAAACTATTAAAACCAAATTAAAATGTATAAAAAACTATGTTTAAGTAAATTAGCTTATGTCTTGTATAATCTGAAATATTTTCATTTTTAAAAAAAGGTATTTTTGAAGAGATTTGTAAGATTAAATAACATATGTATACAATAATAACACTATAATTTATTTAATTAGAATTTATATAATTTACAATAGCAGAGAATCATCATGTTATTATTAATATTACAATATTGTAAATTACAATGACATATCTTTTGACCCTTAAGGCAATATATATTTTGTACATGAAGTTAAAATTGTAGATTTCAAACAATTTTTATTTTCCAGATAACTAACAACAGACAATTAAACATGGCAGAATATTTGTAAAATAAAATTTAAATGGATATAGTAAGAGTTTTGCACAGTGAGCATGGATTATCATCGTGCACTTACAAAAGGCCAAATCAGAATGTTTCTGTGGTGTGGCATAGGCAGTTGTTTCTGCAACAATGAAATCTATGATACACTGGACTCTCTTAAAAATATGATATTTTGCTCCAGCATTACTTTTGTCCTAAACAGAACTTTCCTTCAAACTTTTATAAAAATTGTAAGACATATAATATATAAACTCTTTTAATGAAGAAAATATTTATTTCCACAAGAACATTAGGGATTTTAGAATAAAAGAAGGTGAGTTTCCATGCCAAAAATATGGGTTAATTGTTCAAAAAAATTATTGAGTAAAAATCTGAGAAAGAATACTGCATATTTAGGTTTATCCTAAAAATGCAAATAAAAGAACACCAACATACTAAATTGGCAAAATTCTGCATGCCAGTGATAAATCTGGTGAGAGTATCTGGGAAATAAGTACTCCATCCCTTCCTCTTTTCTGTTTTAGTTATGTTTGACATCTTAAAAGGTATATTTTAAATGCATAAAATTTAAAATCAATGATATTGTCCTACTTTCATTACCATTGTCATGATAACATACACAAGATAAAGCACTTTTGTTTGAAGGTGGTTATTTGTCTTATAATTACAAGTTACACTTTATAATTTCATGAAATTCCAGGCAGAAATCAAAACACTCACTCATTTCACAATCTGAAGTTGAGAGTAAGGAAAGACTTTAACATATCGTTGTCCGCTTGCTTTCAGCCAGCCATTTTCTGCCTGTATACTGCTTAGGACTCCCTGGCTAAGAAATGGGGCTGGCCACATGGGTTGGGTTTCCTCCTCTTAATTATCAAGATAATCCCACATACAAACATGGACACAGGTCAACTTGATCCAGTTAAATCATCATTAAGACTCTATCTTCTTAAGTGACTCTAGGTTGTGTCTAGTGGACACTTAAAACTAAATCAGGACATATTAATAATAATTTGTAATAATAGTTACAAATAACGTAGAACAACATACAACCTGGTGAGAGCTATAGCAAACTGGAGATTTGGTAGTTATCTTCAACTATAGAAGGACTAAAATCTCATGCATCAAATAGTAATGGGATTTTTTTATTTATTAATTTCTCCTCGCCTATAAATAATGGTCAATTTTTATTCTAAAGGGAGTCTGATAGCTCCCTGGAGATTATATATTGAAGCATAAAATTTGCTATTAAATAACGTTTTCTTGAAAGCAAAAGACATTTTTGAGAATAGGCGAAGTGTTACCATGGGTACGGCATTCACAAAGACTATGATAGCTCTCTAGAGGTTGCATACAGGGAAATAAACATTGTTATTAAGCAACATTTTGTTGAATGTTTAGGAATTTTTGAGAACAGAGTAAGAATTACCATGGGTACAATATTTGATATGCATTAGACAGATTTTAAAGCAGAGTAGAATAACCACCAAAATGTCTTTAAATATTACTTAGAAATTTTTTCTGTCCTGAGATGTAAAAAATCTTGCATGTTGTCACTTCTGTTTTTATGAAAATTAAACTGCAGAAAAGAAACACTTTACTTGAGCCTTCAGAACAGTGAGATGGCAAGGGAAAACAGACAGTTCATAATCTCAACAGTGAAGTAAACAGAGACAAAAGCAGGTTAAGCCAACACCTAAGTGGTGGATTTGACAAATCACATAGACAAGGCAAATCACACTAGGAGAGTGAGGTGTAGAGATGTGGAGAAATCAGCAGCTTCATGGGTTTACATACCAAAAAAAACAAAACGAAACAAAACAAAACAAAAAAAAACAAGTTTTATAGCAGCGGGTAAATAAAAGGTTTTAGTTAATTATTTGTTTGTTTCCTTACTATAAAAAGGGAGAAACCACTCTGAATAAAGTTTAGACTATGCTATATAATATTCATAAGCTTATCCTCCAAGGTAAGGAATAATATAAGAGCCTTGTCCCCCATAAATGATGGACACTTTTTTGACCAGTCCCTTCTACCTTTCCTAGCTTAATCAACAATGAATAGATAGGGCAAAACAACAACAACAACAACAAAGCCAAAACACACTTGGGAAGATCATCAGTCATTAATGTTCACTAAATTAGTACGATCTGCTCAAAGCATAAGATGATTCCTCTTTCTCTTACCTTACCATCTTACAGTTAGGTATCCCCAAAATAATAAGGATTACAGCTACATAAATAAATAATACAATGCATATACTCCGATTATCAGCTGAAAGTTAAAGGAGAAGACCCTGTCCCAAGAAAGGTATTTGTAAAATTGTTGTAGTTTTATAAATTTTATTCTATTGTTTCTGAAAATTGTTTTTGTTCTTTCCTTCATCACTTTGTTCTACCATTAGCTTAGAAGTTTGTTTAAAAGCTGAATTATTTTCATTTTCTCTCTTGTGTATCTGCTCTTCTTATAGATGTTATACTTCCATGTGTTTTAGTTATGTGGACTACATTTCATGATTATTTCTTAGTATAAAAGGGTGGAATTCTTCCAAGCAAGAGATACAGTCTACCAAATTTATGAAGAAAATAAAGCAACAATCTGCTTTCTAAGAGAAACATGTAACCAGCAGAGACAAACAGACTTAAAGTAAACAGACACAAAAATATAATTAGTCATTTTAGTTTATTTAATTTTAAATAAAAAGTACATATTAAAATTATCATTTTAGCTCCTTTCCTGTCCATACCTCCACCTGTACTCACAGAGCTGCCTGTTACTCCCCTTCCACTCCACAGCCCATTCTGTGTCCCAAGAAGCCTACTCTAATCAGGGACACAGGTGAGATCCGAGCCCCATAACCGCTATGCTCAGACCTCACAGAGCCCAGCAGATATGGGTTCTGCCCAGCTCTTTTAGAGTTCCATCTCCCTTCTTGTCCATAACTCCACCCTCTATTGCACTCTCTGATCAGCACAAAGCCCCTCTACCCCACACTAAATGCACAGAACAAAGAAAGAATATTAAAAGCTGAAAGGAGAAAGGCAAAGTAACATATAAAAGCAAACCTATCAGAATTATACCTGATTTTTCAAAGAAGACTCTAAGAGCCAGAAGATACTGGATACCTGCAGACCATCAGAGACCAAAGATGCCAGTCCAGATTGTATACCCAGCAAAACTCTCAATCATCATAGATGGAGAAATCAAGATATTCCATGACAAAACCAAATTTAAACAATATCTTTCTACAAATCCAACCCTACAGAAGATACTAGAAAGAAAACTCCAACACAAGGAGACACCCAAGAAAACAAAGGAAATTAATCATCTCACAGCAAATCTAAAAAAGAGAATCACAAACTCACATTCCACCTCCAACAAAATAACAGAAACTACAAATCATTGTTTATTAATATCTATCCATATCAATGGACTCATTTCACCAATAAAACAATACAGGCTGATGGACTGGATACATAAACACAATCCATTATTCTGCTACATGCAAGAAACACACCTCAGCAACAAAGATAGACACTAACTCAGTGTAAAGGGTAGAAAAAGTTTCCAAGCAAACAGTTCCGAGAAACAAGCTGAGGTAGCCATTTTAATATCTAATAAAAATAGACTTTCAACTAAAAGTAATTAAAAGAAAGGGGGAAGGATACTTCATACTCATCAAAGGAAAAATCCACCAAGATGAAGTCTCACTTATGAACTTCTATCACCCAAATGCAAGAGTGCCCACTTATGTAAAACAAACAAACAAACAAACAAAAACTTTCCTAAAGCTCAAAACAAAAACATACAGTGAATCCTGCATAGTGGGAAATGTCAACACCCCAAGCTGACCTGTGAACAGATCATAGAAACAGAAACTAAACAGAGACATAATTAAACTAACAGATGCTATGAACGAAATGGATTTAACATATATCTATAGAATATTCCATCCCAAAACCAAAGAATATACCTTTTTATCAGCATCTCACAGAACCTTTTCAAAAATTGACCATAAGATAGGACAAAAAGTAAGCCTCAAAAGATACATGGAGATTGAAATATCCTCTTGCATTCTAGCAGATCATCATGGATACCAGCTAGACTTCAACAAAATCAGAAAGAAAAAAAAAACAGAAATAATAATGACAACTGAATAACTTTCTACTCAATAATCACTTAGTCAGGGAAGGAGGAAAGAAAGAAATTAAAGGTGTTCTAGAATTCAATGAAAATTAAGGCATAACATACCCAAACTTATGGGACACAATGAAAGTAGGGCTAAGAGGAAAATTTATAGCATTAACTACCTTCATGAAGAAATTGAATATATCTCATAATAGCAGCTTAATTAACAGACTTGATGCTCTAGAACAAAAAAGAAGCAAATACACCAAAGAAAAGTAGACAGGAGAAAATAGTCAAAGTCAAGACCAAAACCAATCAATTTGCAACAAAGAGAACAATACAAAGAAATCAACAAAACCAAAAGCTGGCTCTTTGAAAAAGTCAACAATATAAACCATCCCTTAGCCAAACATACTAAAAGACAGAGAGACAGCATCCAAATTAACAAAATCAGAAATGATAAAAGAGAGATAACAACAGAAACTGAGGAAATTAAAAAACAAAAACAAACAAATAACAACAACAAAACAAAAACCTTAGGTTTATTTTAGAAGCCTAAATTGGACAAAACTCAAAAGTCTAAACAAAATACATGATTTTCTAGATAGATACCTTGTACCCAAAGTTAAAGCAAGATGAGGTAAACCATCCTATTAGTCTCATAACCCCTAAGAAAATATGAGCAGTCACCAGCTTGTCTGCTCCTCTAAAGATCCCACAGTCTGAAGGCTTCCCAGGAATTCTGCTACATGTAGAGCCACAAGTAAGAGACCCTTCCAAACAACCTTGGCACCTGGGAACCCCAAGGAGACCAGCCTATGTGAGACCCAGCACTCCCCTTCCAGCTTGAGCCTTCAGTCCAACAGATCACCAGCTTTTCTGTTCCTTTAAAGACCCCACAGCCTGAAGGCCTCCCAGGAAATTTACTATACACAGGGCAACAGATCATCAGCTTGTCTGTCCTCTGAAGACTTCACAGTATGAAGATCTCCCAGGAGATCTCCTCCACTCAGGGAAATAGATCAGCAGCTTGTCTGCCCCTCTGAAGACCCTACAATCTGAAGGCCTCACGGGAAGTCTGCTACAGCCAGGACCACAGGCCTCCCAGGAGACCTGCAGCAACACAGGAACACAAGAGGCAGACTCCAGACAGAGACACCCAGGCCAGAGATAACTGGATGGCAAGAGGCAAATGCAAGACCATAAGCAAAAGAAGCCAATATACTTTGGCATCATCACAACCCAGTTCTCCCACCACAGCAAGCCCTGGACACACCAACACACCTAAAAATCAGGATGCTGACATAAAATCCTATCTCATGAAGATTATAAAGTCCTTTAAGGAGGATATATATAGCTCACTGAAATAAATATAGAAAAACACAAATAAACCAGTAGAAGCCCTTAAAGAGTAAACACATAAGTCCCTTAAAAAAATAAAGGAAAACACAATCTAACAAGTAAAAGAATTGCACAAAGCAGTCTTAGACCTAAAAGGAGAAGTAGAAACAGCAAAGAAAACACAATTGGAGGCAACTTTAGAAATGGAAAACCTAGGAAAAGAGCCAGGAACTACATATGCAAACATCAGCAGCATAATACAAGAGATAGAAGAGAGAATATCAGGTATAGAAAATACCTTAGAGGATACTGACAACAGTGTCAAAGAAAATTCAAAATATAAAAAGCTCCTAACTCAAAACATCCTGGAAATTCAGGGCACAAAAGACCAAATCTAAGAATAATAGGAATAGAAGAGAGCAAAGAAAGCCACCTCAAAGGTCTTTAAAAACTCTTCAACAAAATCATAGAGGAAAACTTCCCCAACCTAAAGAAAGAGATGGCCATAAATGTATAAGAAAACTTTATAGAACACCAAATAGATTTGATCAGAAAAAAATTCCTCTCATTACATAATAATTAAAACACTAAATGAACAGAACAAAGAAAGAATATTAAGAACTGAAAGAGAAAAGGGCCAAATAACATATAAAGGCAGACCTATCAGAATTACACCAGACTTCTCAAGAGAGACTATAAATGCCAGAAGAACCTGGACAGAGGACATGTAGACCCTAAGAGAACACAAATGCTGGCCCAGGCTACTATACCCAGCAAAACTAGTAATCAACATAGATGGAGAAAAAATATTCCAGGACAAAACTAAATTTAAACAATATCTATCTAATTATCAAGCCCTACAGAGGATTCTAGAAGGAAAACTCCAACACAAGGAGAGTACCTACACCAAAGAAAAAACAAGATATTAATCATTATAACACAGCCCAAAGGAGATAATCACAAACACATAATGTCACCTACAACAACAAACATAACAGGAAATAACAATCATCTTAATATATGAGTCTTTAATATATCTCAACATCAATGAACTCAATTCCCAATAAAAAGACAGAAGCTAAAAGACTGGCTATGCAAACAGGAATCAGCATTTTGTGGCATACAAGAAATACTTCTCAATAATAAATAAATAAATAAAAGACACTACCTCAGAGAAAAGTCTAGAAAAAAGTATTCAAAGCAAATGACCCCAAAAAACAAGCTGGAGTTGCCATCCTAATATCCAATAAAATAGACTTTCAACCAAAACTTATCAAAAAAGATGAGGATGGATACTCATATTTATCAAAGGAAAAATCCACCTAGAGAAAGTCTCAGATCTGAACATCTGTGCCCCAATAGCATCCACATTCATAAAAGGAACTTTACTAAAGCTCAAAACACACATTGAATTCCATACAGCAATAGAGGTAGACTTCAACACCTCACTCTCACTATTGGACATGTCACTGAAACAGAAACTAAACAGAGGCACAGTGAAACTAGTAGAGGTTATGAACAAAATGGATTCAACAGATATATATACAGAACAATTCACCCTAAAATTATATATGTGTGTGTATGTATCTCATGTATATGTGTATATACATACATACATATATATATGTATATATATATATATACCTTCTTTTTAGCACCTCATGGCAACTTCTCCAAAATTGACCATATAACAGTACAAAACAAATTTCACCCAATACAAAAAGATTGAAATAATACCATGAATCCTATGAGATCACTACGGACTAAGGTTGAACTTCAATAACAACAAAAATAACAAAAAACCTACATATACATGTAAAGTGAACAACTCTCTACTCGATGATAGCTTGGCCACAGAAAAAAATAAAGAAATTAAAGACTTCCTAGAATTCAGTGAAAATGATAACACAACATTTCCAACTTATAGGACACAATGAAAGCAGTGCTAAAAGGAAAATTTTTAGAACTAAGTGCCCTCATAAAGAAACTAGAGAGATACTACACTAGCAAATTAACAAGACACCTGAAAGCTGTAGAAAAAGAAGCAAACACACTCAAGAGGAGTAGACAACAAAAATAGTCAAACTCAGGGCCCAAATCAACCAAATACAAACAAAGAGAACTACACAAAGAATCAAGAAACCAAAAGCAGGTTCTTTGAGAAAAATCAACAATAGAGATAAACCCCTAGCCAAACAAACTAAAGGGCACAGAGACGGTATCCAAATTAACAAAAATCAGAAATGGAAAGGGAGACACACCCACAGAAACTGAGGAAATTCAAAAAATCATCAGATCTTACTACAAAAGCCTATACTAAACTGGAAAAATGTAGATGAAATATATGATTTTCTAGACAGATACCATCTACTAAATTTAAATCAAGAGCAGGTAATCTATCTAACAGGCCCATATTCCCTATGGAATTAGAAGAAGCTACCTAACCAAAGAAAGTTCAAGGCCAGATGGACTTAGTACAGAATTCTACCAGATCTTCAAAAAAAAAAAAAAATCTAATACCAATACTCCTCAAACTATTCCATAAAGTAGAAACAGGTAAAACACTACCTAAGGCATTCTATGAGGCCACAATTGCTCTGATACCTAAACAACACAAGGACCCAACCAAAAAAGAGTACTGCAGACCAATTTCTCTTATGAATATTGATGCAGAAATAATAATATTCTAGCAATCCAAATCCAAGAACACAACAAAACCATCATTCACCACAATCGAGTAGGCGCCATCTCAGGGATGCAAGGTTGGTTCAATATCTGAAAATCCATTAACATAATCTACTATATAACAAACTCAAAAAAATCACATAATTACCTCATTAGATGCTGAAAAACATTTGACAAAATACAAAACACCTTCATGTTAAAAGTATGGGAGAGATCAGAAATTCAAACCCAGTACCTAAACATAATAAAAGCAATATACTCCAAACCAACAGGAAATTACAAATTAAATAGAGAGATTCTTGAAGCAATCCCACTAAAGTCAATGACAAGACAAGGATGCCCACATTCCCTGTATCTGTTCTATATAGTACTAGAACTTCTAGCTAGAACAGTAAGAAAACAAAAAGAGATCAAAGGGATACAAATAGGCAAGGAAGAAGTCAAGATATCACTATTTGCAGATGATATGAGAGTATACGTAAGTGACCTCAAAAATTCTATCAGAGAACTTCTCCAGCTGATAAACAACTTCAGCAAAGTGACTGGATAGAAAATTAACTCAAGTAAATCAGTAGTCTTCCTTTATACAAATGATAAATACAAGCCGGGCGGTGGTAGCCCATGCCTTTAATCCCAGCACTTGGGAGGCAGAGGCAGGTGGATTTCTTAGTTTGAGGCCAGCCTGGGCTACAGAGTGAGTTCCAGGACAGCCAGGGCGATCTAGAAAAACCCTGTTTCGAAAAACCAAAAAAAAAAAAAAAAAAAAAAAAAAAAAAAACAAAAAACAAAACAAAACAAAACAAAACAAAACAAAAGAATACAAATGATAAATACACTTTATTTGTAATAGAAATAAACTGGAAGCAACATAAGAATGGATACAGAAAATGTGGTTCATTAGTGCAGTGGGATATTATTCCCTTATTTAGACAAGGACATCATGACTTTTGCAGGCAAACGGATGCAATTAGAAAATATCATCCTGATTGAGGTAACCCATACTGTAAAGGACATCAATGGTATGCCATAAGTGATAAGTGGATATTACCCCAAAAGTACAGAATACCCATGGTATACCCCCACAGATCCAAAGAAGGGAAATAAGAATGAAGGGCCAAGTAAAGATGTTTAAATCCCATTTAGAAGGGGTAAGAAAACAGTCATGGGAGGCAGAGAGAAGGGGGGACTTGGTGGGAGAGCAGAAGAGAGAAGACTAGGAGGACAGAATCAGGTATAGGGAGAGATAGGAGATAAACCCAGAGGGCCAGGAGAATGAATGGAAACATGCAGCTGCCTGGGTTGGCATAATTTCTATAAAGTCTGAGAGACCTGGGATGGAGGAGGCTCCCATGAGTCAATGTCGGTGACCTTGGATAAAATACACAACAGTGGGATATGGAACCTGAAGAGATCATCTCCAGTAGCCAAGCAATGGCCCCAGTATAGAGTTGGGGACAACAGCACCCCTATAAAACTTTCAACCCAAAACTGGTACTGTCTAAAAGAAATGCAGGGACAAAAATAGAGCAAAGACTGACGGAATGGGTGACCAATGATCAACCCAACTTGAAATCCATCCCAGGAGCAGGCACCAATCCCTGACACCATTAGTGGTACTATGTTGTGCTTATAGACCAGAGCCTAGCATACCTGTTCTCTGAGAGGCTCTTCCCAGCAGCTGACTGAGAGAGATTCAGATACACACAGAAAAATGCTGAATGGAGGTTGGGCATCCCTATGAAAGATATAGGAGAAAGAGTGAAGGCCCTGAAGTTGATGGCAACCTCACAGGAAGACCAACAGTGTCATCTAGTTTGGACCAATGGGAGCTCCCAGTGACTGAGCTATCAACCAAAGAACATACACAGGCTGGGCCTAGGCCCTGGCACATATCCAGTAGAGTAACGCCTTGTCTGGCCTCAGTGGAAGAAGATGTGCCTAATCCTGCAGAGACTTGAAGCACCAAGGTGAGAGGATACCTAGGGATAGGGCACCGTCTCAGAGGCAAAGAAGAGGAGAGCTAGGGGGAGGAACTCTGTAAGAGGGCACAGGAAGCAGCCAACACTTATGATGTAAATATATAAATAAATTAATAAAAATAAATAAATAATATCGCTATTAAATTTCTTCTCAGCATTCAATATGAGCAGTTACTCATCCTGCACACTATCCTTTTAAAATGGAATTTGAATGTCCTTCAATGTCCAACTAAATGGCAAGGATTATTTTATCATTTTCCTTCTATGTGTCTGTATCTTTACTTTCTCTTTAAAGAAATTCTTCTCATCACAAGTCAGGCTTCAAAGGCATGATATAATGAGGTCTCTGTCTAATAAGAAAATTATTCCAAAAAAAGGGCTTTAATTGTTTGTTTAGAAAAGAATATATGGAGTCAACTTACCAGTTCTGTAGTGACTCAATCAACCCTAAGGCCTTCTGTATTCCAATATTAATATTATTCTGTCAGAAAAAAAGTAAATCAAATCTAAGAAACATTTAAGTTTTTTATTTCCCTAGAGGAAGAATCTGCTCTAGCTAAAACCAATGTTATACACACTTTAGAAATTTACAACACCATGCCACGTGCTAGAAAACTACATCCAGTTTTTAATGCATTAAGTAGGAAGTTATGCATTATAGATAGATACAGCGTACCGTTCAGTGTGACAGAATCCCAGAAAGATTTGCAAAACACAGTGAAATTTCAGTAAAAGATAAGATTGAGCAAGTTCAGAGCAGGCCTGGTGGAAGAAGCAGCATTTATGGCTCCTCTTAGGAGTTTGCTGTGCCACCCAATGTAAGGAAATGGAGGCAATTTCTAGTAAAGAAATGGTTAGCCTGGAGGACAATGAAAAGGCCAGGAATTCTACATTGATGTGTGAGGGGCACAGAGCAGTAGATGGGAGCTTACTGTTGTCAGCTCTATGCTGAAAGTTTTCACATTCTCATCTCCATGGTAACAAATTTAAGTCCAGCCAACGTGGTCACCCAGTTTCTAAAGGACAGAAATAGTTATATAGCTATTAAACAGCAGAGACTAGGCTAAAACTGAGGGCAGTGTACACTTTAGCACGGTCTTGAACTTCCTTGTAATCAAGAATGACCTTGTAGTATTATAGGCCTGCAATTACAGGTTCTGATTTTTGGTCCTAGGGATTGACTCCAGAGCTTTGTGCATGTTATCTGAACTACCAGTTTAGCTATATTCTCACCCCTCAAATATCCCATATACTATACGTTCTGTTAAATGAAGGTCCAATGAGATGGCTCATCAGGTAAAGGCGATTGCCACCAATGGGGGTGAGGGGAAGGTTGAGTCACATAGTGGAAGCAGAGAACCAGAACAAACTCATCCAAGTTTTCCTCAGATCTACACACACACACACACAAATGCTCACAAGCATATACATGCACACATGTACACACACACATATGTACATACCCTGTGCAACACACACCAAAATAAATTTAAATTTTTTTATTAGATATTTTCTTTATTTACATTTCAAATGTTCTTCCACTTTCCTGGTTTTCCCTGAAAAAAAAAAAAACCCTATTTCCTCCTCCAACATACACACCAACCCACCCCCTCCATTTCCTGGCTCTGGCATTCCCCTACAATGGGGTTAATGGGGCATAGAACCTTCCACAAGACCAAGGGCCTCTCCTCCCATTGATGACCTACTAGGCCATCCTCTGCTATACATATACTGTTGGTGCCATTAGTTCCACCATGTGTACTTTTTGGTTGGTGGTTTAGTCCCTGGGAGCTCTGAGGGTACTAGTTAGTTCATATTGTTGTTCCTCCATGGGAATACAAACCCCGTTAGCCTCGTGGATCCTTTCTCTAGCTCCTCCATTGGGGACACCATGCTCAGTCCAATGGTTGGCTGTGAGTCTCTACTTCTGTATTAGTCAGGCACTGGCAGACTCTCTCAGGAGACAGCTATATCAGGCTCCTGTCATCCAGCACTTGCTGGCATCCACAATAGTGTCTGGGTTTGATGACTGAAATATGGGAAGGATTCCAAGGTGGAGCAGTCTCTGGATTTTCCTTCCTTCAGTCTCTGCTCCATACTTTGTGTCTTCAATTTCTTCCATACGTATTTTTCCCCCTTCTAAGAAGGATCAAATATCCACGTTTTGGTCTTTCTTCTTCTTAAGTTTCTTGTGGTTTGTGGACTGTGCCTTGGGTATTCTGAGCTTCTGGGCTAATATCCACTTATCAGTGAGTGCATACCTCCAAGATGATATCCTCCAGATCCATCCATTGTTCATTGTTTTTAATCACTGAGTAGTACTCCACTGTGTAGATGTATCACATTTTCTGTATCCATTCCTCTGTTGAGGGACATCTGGGTTGTTTCCAGCTTCTGGCTATTATAAATAAGGCTGCTATGAACATAGTGAAGTGTGGTCTCCCTCCCCAAAGCCCAGACAGTAACGCAGCGCTGTAGAAGCGGCTACATTCAGAAACTCCACCTCCATCGAGCAAGAAGGAACTTACTGATTGGACCATTATACTGACGTAGTTTGGGGGAGGGGTTTGCCCCAAGTGTTTTTACCTGTTGAGGGAACAAAGGCATTAACATTAAATGGAAGATGACTGAGTGACCAGACCTCATGTTGTCTAATGTTTTTACCCTCCCACGTGGCACGGTAAAGTATGGCTAGCCTACCTACTTCTATCCCTTCTTATCTATCCATCTTTTCTCCTATTTCTAGAAGAACCCTTTATTTCATTTATTTCCTTTCATGTTGGCTCTGGACTTCAACAGTGAAGCATGTGTCCCTATTACATGTTGGAGCATCTTCTGAGTATATACCTGGGAGTGTAAAATTTTAAGTTATATGGAATCCAAACACATCTGAAATCCTTCATTATCTCACCTTGCTTCATAGACTCTGAATATCTGCTGGGCAGCCCCTCCCCAGTGACACACTCCCACATAGATCTGTCTTTGCCTCTCATTTCTTGCCTATAATATGCTAAATTTACTAAAAGCCAACAAAACAATCTTTGTATTTCTGGGCTTCAGTGCCTAAAATCCCACAGGTAGTAAAACTATTGAGACTGTATTTTCACCTTTCACGAAATCATTTGAATATCATTCAAAGAGATCATAAAAGTTGATCAAATAACATTTTTTAGTTCTTTGTACCATGTCATATGCTCTGTGCAGAATTCAGAATTTAGAGGTTCTCAAATACATAGAAAACTTGCTGATAGCGTGTTCCATGTGGGAGGGAGGGATGAGCTTTAAGTGTTAGGCTTAAAATTAGATTGATTTTGGTGCTAATGGTGTAATTTCTAGGTATTCGTTGTAATAACAAATGGTATTTGAAATGACTGCTATTCAGGGGTAACTTTGGAGATAATTAACAAAATGTCTCACTGATGCACACTAACGAGGGAAGCACCATTACTGATCAGAGTGTGAAAGATTCAAGGATAACACCATCAAATGCAGTTTGCTTAGTTCTGTAAATATATGTTGTTTGCTTTATTTACAACAGCTCATAGATTACTCAATTGCATAAATTCACTGGTGTATTAGATGAGATAAAATCTCACTAACTTGAGCCCCTCACTAGAGTCCTCTGCTATTAAATTTTATTAAGAACTGAGATTAAACAATTCTCTTTAGAGTAGGAATTACAGTGCCTGCTGATGATAAGTGAATGAGCACGAGCTGAAAAAGAGAGACAGCAGTTTTTCAAGGACAGCGTGGCTGATCAGTGACCACTATGCTCTGACCTTATCCTGCCCATTCCCAGAGGTACTTCAGGTCACTTCACACAAATGGATAACAGAACAACTACATGTCCTGGAATGAGTTCTGCTGCATGTGGAGATATAAAAGCCACTCTTGAAATGTGTGGGTGAATATAGGTTTTGTTATTAGGCCCAAAAGCAGCCACAAAGCCAAGGGTAGCATTCCACATAGGGACCATGTAAGAAAAAGAGGAGTGGCCTCTTGCAGCTCCTATGACACTGGCCATGGGATAGACAGGCAATAAGAAAGACAAGGCCGACCCAGGCCAGGCCAAGCCAGGCATATTGGGCAAAAGTTTGACCTGGATTGTCTTGTCTACTTCGAGAGGAATTGAAATCTGTAAAGTTCCAAGGGTAGGGATCTTTTTTATAAACAAACTTGTGGGCTTGGCATAATCTGAAACAGAAAAGAGGAAATACCTGGGATCTATTGTTTTTAATCTGGTGTTAACTTGCTTTTTTTTTTTATTAGATATTTTCTTTATTTA
>NW_022196902.1:9085323-9093032 GCF_008632895.1 Mastomys coucha
AACTATTGTGAAGGGTGTTGTTTCACTAATTTCTTTCTCTGCCTGTTTATCCTTTATGTATAGGAAGGCATCTGATTTGCTTGAGTTAATTTTATATCCAGCTACTTTGCTAAAGTTGTTTATCAGATTAACTTGCTTTTTTACTGGGAGTTCTAACTGAGTAAATTAAAGTGTTCCAGCCAGCTTTGGAAAATCAAAATTTTCTTTAAACAAAATTTCAAATGAAAACTTTAAGTGGACATTTGCCTTTGATTTGTTCAAAATTAACAGTTTCTTCAATAGCATGGATTGAAAATAGCTCAGTTTTTCAACATCTAGCACACATAAAAATGCCTGCTCATCTCTGTGCCATTTTAACATTTGACAGACAGAGGACATTCACAACAGCTAGTAGGAGGCAATTTTAATGTTTCTAATACAAAGAAATGTAAATAATTGAGGTAATGAATATGCAAATCTTCATGATCTCTTACATCACATTGCAATATAATCATATGTACTGAAATATTATACTGCATTCTGTAATACATATAATTATTCTTTGTCAAAGTAAAATATATACCCAAACACACATGCATTTACCCACATATATATGACTTTATTACCTACTGGTTGCATGTTTTAAGTAAGATCCCACGATTGCATACATTTGTCACTATGTATTTCAAATAGTGATATAGACAGCTAATTATTATTATGAACATTAAGTGAGATAATGAATAATAAAAATACCTTACATATGAATATATTAAATAAATACCCAACAATAGTATTTTTGGTAAAGCGTTTCCTAAAATTAATACAACATACTTATTACTACAGATAACATCTATGTACTTGACATTTAAACAATTAGTAAAAAGTAGAGTTTATTAAGCAAATAATCAATTTTGTACATTGTAGAATCTTGTAATAATTTGTAAAGACATAGAAAAGACTAAATTAAAGAAGTTTCTAGAGGACAGCATTCATTAGAGATACCCATTTTAGTATGGCCCAACCAACTGTGAAGCTCAGGAATCAGACTGGCTATTTAACAGATGACATAGACATACACATGCACACACACAAATTAGAGTAGCATTGAGTAATAAAGGATTAAATTATGGGGGCTAGAGAGATTGCTCAGTGGTTAACAACACTTGCTGTTCTTCCAGATGACAAGGGTTCAATTCACAGTGACCACATGGCAGCTCACAATTGTCTGTAATCCAACTCAGACTGATCTGACACCTTAACAAAGATATATATGCAAGTAAACATTAATGCACATAAAATAAAAGATTAAATTCACAGCTTTACTGGGCAGAAACTTATTCCAGAAGAAAAGAAGGAAATTATGCCATTTTTAGGGGAATTGAAAGAACTAGTTCTGGTTAAGTAAATATACTTTGAGGAGCATCATGAACCACTTGCTATCTCTCATAAGCTGAAGCCAGAATTAAAAGTCCTGAAAGCTATTGAAAGATTAATTAGAGAATAGGAAAGAGCATGATGGAGTGGGACAAAAGGGAGAGTGCAGAAGATACTTTGGAGGGTGGATATATCCAAAGCAGAAAAATGCATGTGTACTTCAAAGTTGCATATAATTAATATGCATACATAGGTTAAGAAAACAAAGCATTAAGCAGAGAGAAATGTTTCTGGTAATCTGTATTCTCTATGGCTTCCATTTATCCCATTATCAAAGCATTGACAATCCTTGGCTGCTTTCAGAATGCCATCAGCCAATGGTCCATTTGCTAACTTGAGTGTCCCCAGCCCCCAAGTCTGCTGATGGCACATGCTCTTGCTCATTTGCTAAATAACTATTGAGAACTGTCCTAGTTAGGAACACAATTCACAACTCATGAAGTTTACTGATTGTGCAGAGTAAGATAATAAGGAAGTAAGAAAATAATTTAAAGTAATATAAGTGTCAAATATTGAAAATTGTTTTTAAATTAATAATATGGGCAACTTGCTGAATGAAGAAGAGTGTGTTCAATAGAATGTGAACCAGAATGTCTAGAGATGACATGAGGGTGGAAATATCTTGGGGCAGCTCTCTGAATTTTGTAGGAGAAACTGGTCATCACTGTGTTTATTTTCTTTCTATTTCCAGTAACGATAGACAATTTGAGTGGGAGCTTTCCATGTTCTCAGAGTACTTGGTGAGAGTAAGCATAGGACAACAGGAAGAGCTTGGAGCCCTATGAGAGAAGACACTGACTGCAGTAATCTCTAGGCTATCTGTAGTCAACTGGATAGATCTCAGACCCAGAAGACAACTTTTATGAGCAAAATTGAGAGGAATGAATTTGCTGATGAGTAGGGCGATATAGGAATTAACCATGGCGACCTGATATTTTCTCTGTGTGCTATTACATTGGATGTCATCTTCCTAAATCTGTGAGCGAGTCTCTATATTTCTGCTGTTCACTTCTCTCAATAACCCCTTCATATATTGGACATGAATAATTGCATTTACACTAAACATCCTAATTTTCAGAATCACTCCTTCAGTTGCAGGAACACTATTCCAAGAGTTTAACTGAAGAGACCAAAGTATAGTGAGGAGCTGCTGCACGGTTATTTAAAGTTTCTTATATGTTTGGATCCTTGTGTTTGGGACATTGAAATGTGTGAGGGAAGAAGATGGAGCCCTAAAGAGAAAGGCTTCCTTTTGAAACTTGGAGAGGAGCTTAATTAAAACAGTTAGATTAAATCAAAAGAGAGACAGACACCATAGACAGGACGGTAGTGGATTATGCAAACCAGGATCTTTAGAGGAATCTCCAGAAATAAGGAAACTGAATTTATATCTTCTACTGGGGTGATGGTTTCCAACTACATGATTTAACTAGGACAGTCTACAAGTCTTGGGGCAGTTATAGTAGGCACCCTGTAGTAAGTACCATAAACTAGAGGCTGCCAGTACCATAGCACAAGGCTTCTGAACCCTATGTCAGAGAGGGAAGGAGAAAGAGGGAAAGAGAGGAGGAGAGGGAGTAAGAATAGGAAGGGATGGAGAGAGGGAGGGAAGCAGTAGAGAGGAAGGAGAGGAGGAGAGAGAGCTCTCAGTTTCTGAACACACCTTGCTCCTTCCTTACTCTTAGCACCACTCAGTCTACTTGTCCTATCAATTTTAGCTGTGATTAGCTTAACTTTTATTTATTGGCATTGTTGACAGTGTGAGTGGAAAAGAGGGGCTTTCTGTAATCTTATTTTGGCATTTCCGGCTTGTAGTTTGAGTGCAGAAGCTTTCTTCGTTTTCCTATTCTAATTTACTTTCTGTTCCTACAGCAAACACCCTGATCAAATGCAACTTAGGGAAGGAAAAAAAAAATGTCTTACAGTTCCAGGTCATAGTCTAACATTTAAAGAAGTCACAGCAGATACCAAGCAGGTATTTTACAAGCAATTGAAACTAAGGAGGGATGCTGCCTGCTGGTACATCCACAGGCTTTTGTTTAGTCAGCTTTTTTATATAGCCAAGGCACCTGCCTAGGGATGTTATTAATAATAGTAGGCTGTGTCTTCCTACAACAATTAGTAGCCAAGAAAGTCACCTCACAGGACAATTCTTCATTTGAGGGTTTCCTTTCAGTTAACTATAAGCTTTTTGAAGTTGACATTAAAGCTAATTTGGCCACCCTCTTCTGCCTCTCCTCAATAATACCTTGGGACATGGGCTCTTTCTTGACTCGTTACATTAAACCTAGTATATCCCCGAAGGTAAAGCCCATGAAGTCATGCTATGCCAATAGCTTATCCCAGTTCACACACTTCAGTATGTCCTGTTACATATAACAGACCTTAGCTTTTCTTTCTGTATTTATCTCTCAAGATTCAAGAAATGCTCTTTGTACTGCGACCTCAGTGCTCTGAAGATGGTGATTTCTATTTTGTTGAAGATTTTTCTGGCTGGAAATAGAAAGAAACACTTTTAAGATTTCTCCATATTGGAGCTGAAGTCAAAAAAGGATATTGCTTTCATTCCTCAGTTTTTTTATTTACCATAAACTATTTGACAGTACTGAGCACATTTTATTTTTGAAATTCTCTCTTCTTCTGTCTTCTCTATGATTGCTCACTGCAGCTTTTCTCCTCCTGCTCTATGAGCTCATTTTCGCCATTCTTTTTCACCTCCACCTGAGTTTCAGTAATGGAATCTGTTCACCGTAGATTTCTGTTAACTGTTCATTCTTACTGAACCTGGCTTTAGCATGACACACAGGATGCACAGAGTTCCCAATGAATATCATCTTAGATGTGTTTTCTACAACATCCGTAGTGGTATATCAGGATCCCACTAGTGATTGTACCAAGAATCTCATGTTTGTGATAGCCAGAAGCTGGAAACAACACAGATGTCCCACGACAGAAGAATGAATACAGATAATGTGGTTCATTTATACAATGCGATACTACTAAGCTATTAAGAAGGAGGACATCCTGAGTTTTTCAGGCAAAAGGATAAAACTAGAGAATATCATCTGAGTGAGGTAACTCAGACCCAAAAGGACATACATGTTATGTACTCACTAATGAGTGGATGCTAGCCAAAAAAAAAAAAAATGTACAGAATACCCAAGATATAGTTCACAAAACTCAAAATGGCCAGCAAGCTGAAGGGCCCAAATGAGGATGCCTCACTCCCACTTGGGAGGGAGAAGAAGGCAATCACAAGTAGGCAGGGAAGGTGGGATGGGAGATGGAGTGGAAGGAACCTGATCTGATATACTGGGTAAGGGAAAAGGACTGAAGCCCTGAGGGGCAGCAGAAAGAATGGAAACAGGCAACCTCAAGAGATAGGAGGTTGCAGGGACCCTCCAGAATGCACCAGAGACCTGGGAGGTGAGAGACTCTCAGGACTCAAAGAGAGGGACCTTAGATGAAATGACCAACAATAGGGAAAAAGAACTTACAGAGCCCACCTCCAGCAGGAAGATAAGACAACAAGTAAGGGATGGGGTTGCCATCCCACAGTCACAACTCGGATCCATAATTGTTCCTGTATGAAAGAATTACAGGGATGGAAATGGAGAGGAGCCTGAAGAAAAGAAGGTCCAGCAGCAGACCCAAAGTGGGATCCAGCTCAAGGGGAGGTCCCAAGGCCTGACCCTCAAGAGACTGGAGGCCCCAGGGAGTTTAGAGGCCAGGTGTGGTAGGGGTGGGGACATCCACATGGAGACAGGAGGGTGAAGAGAAGGTATGGGATGTGGATAGGGGGGCAGGGAATAAAATATAAAGTGTAAAAAATAAATTAATTTAAAAAATGTCCCGTATAGAACTCATCATCTTGTTCCCATTTGTATTTTTTCACCTCTCATTTTAATATCTCATATAATCAATTGCTCATCAGATAACAAAATAAACAGACTCAATAACTTAGTCTCTGAGCTGACAATAACTTTTGTTCATTTTCATCTTTTGACTCGGGCTCCTCAATTTCTACTACTTTGTATACCATCCATTTCTTAATCACTTTCATTATTTTCTTCTACCTGATAGAGAAGAGGCTGGTTCAAAATAATACCTCTTTCCTGATTCATTTTTCATATTTCCATAATGCCAGAGAGTGCAGCTTTCATAAATTAGAGCATTACTACTACTTCTTTACTCAAATACTTCGAAAGCATTATGAGATTTAACATCCAACAGAATCTTTAAAACATAGTTAAAGTCCTTATGTTCATCCTGGCTTCCTTGCCAGGCTTATGTCACCTCCTGTCACTCTCCTGAAAATGTGATTTTCTCCAATCATGCTGAGCCTCAGAGAGTTATTTGATTATACTGTGTTTTAACACACATTTTGAATACACTTGTGACTTAATGTTCTCCCTTTGCTTCTCTCTTGTATTGGTCTCCTGGACCACTAAAGACAAATTCAACATCATCTCTTCATCACCTATTTCATCAATTTGTAATCTTTCTCTTTCAAATATCATAAAGTAAAACTGTGTTGTAAATTGGACCTTCAAATATGTGTGTGTGTGTGTGTGTGTGTGTGTGTGTGTGCATACTTGAATACAGGAGTATAGTTCTCATAGAAGTCAAAAGATGGTATCAGATACCCTGTAGATGAAGCTAGAAGTTCTGGTTGAAGTGTTCCACATCCACATTGGTGCTGGAAAGTTCCCTTAGCTGTTGAGTCATGACTCTAACCCTAAAACAAAGAGAGAAGGGGGAGGATAGATAGACAGATGAATAGATGGTCAGATGGACGGACAGATGAATGGATGGATACACACTTGTTTACTCCAGTCATATCCGAAATATTGGGTGTAAAAGCCTGATTAAGGATAAGAGGCAATAAGGATCCAAACAGAGTTCTGTGCCTCCTGGGTATTCAGACAGTCGCTGGTATCTCCTAACTCAGACATGTTCCAGATTAGTTTTTCCAATTGTCAACACACCCTCATATTTAGGCATAAAGGTACCCCCAAGAAATGATTCATAATTGGCTAAGATTGAGCATTGTTTCCTGGCCAGCACAATGGTTCCAACCTATCCTAGTATAATACCAAGCTGTCCATAACTTGGAATTTCTCTCAAGGAATCTTCCTTGCCAGAGCTAGCAACAGAAGTCAAGCACATTCATTCCTTATGGCAGTTAGAAATGTTTTACATACTAAAGAGTAATGAAGGGCTTCCACTCAAGGACATTAGCTAGAAGTGTTAGGTCTGAACCTCCTAGTCATTGCCTCCAGCAGGACCCAGAGAATTAGAATAGGAATACCAAATTAGCCCCAGCTTCTGCCCGCTTCACAACTAGATACGTGATCTTGGTCAGTAAGATTACTGACCTTGATGTAGCGGTCACCTGCCTACGTGACTCTTGTCATCTGCCTCACTTGCTGTATACTACTTAAGCCTGCTTTTCACTTTGTATAGGAGGGACTCGCAGAGGGACTCGCACCCAGGACTCACACTTGGGAACTCTGACTAGAACTTAGATGGATTAGGACTCAAGACTCATGCAGTCTGCAGTCCCGGGCCCAGAGCAATTGGGCCCGGGGGAATGCAACACCAGTTCAGAGGAAATAGCTGCTGCTTTAGACCCAATATGTTTTAGACGGCCTCAGATGTACCTTAACTGCTGAGCTGCCAAATTTACCATCTCTCTTTTACAATGACTGTAAAAGTCTGATGCCATTTTTAAGAAATACATTCAGATCCTGTACTTCATGTGTCGTCTCTGCCATCATTTCTTTGCCTATGCCTTGTTGACCTGACTGTAGGCAGCTGCTTGGATACGATCCTCAGCAGCGGCCGCTTAGAAGATCGTATCCAAGATGGCGGATGTCTGTCAGAGACACAGGCTGCTTTTTATGGGGCTGAAGCAGGGATGAGCAGGGCTCCAAACAGCCTTAATTCTTTCCCCCTGCCCTAGGTGAGCATGCCCTGTGCCTCCCTGTAGGCAGCCACTCAGATATGATCGTCAGCTGCTTGGATCTTAAGCAGCCACCGCTGAAGATCGTATCTAAGATGGCGGCCGCAGCTGCAATAGACTATTCTACTGCGCATGCGCCCCTCCCGAGTGGGTGTATACTGCACATGCGCCCTCCTGAGTGGGTGTGTACTGCGCATGCGCCCTCCCGAGTGGGTGTGTACTGCGCATGCGTCCCTCCTGAGCAGGTGTATGCTAATGAGGGCTTGACAGGGAACCAATCCTGGAGGACTTGGTGGCTCAGGCTCGGGTATATAAGGGGCTGTCTCCAGAC
>NW_022196902.1:9093478-9121678 GCF_008632895.1 Mastomys coucha
AAAGAATATTCCTGAGTAAACCGTCGAGAGAAGAAGTCCAGGTGTTCGGTCGTTATTGCTGCTGGTAGTGAGCAGAAGCGCCGCACACCTGACTAGGACCCCCGTTTCTCTTGTGGGTTGAGAAAGGCCCAGATCGGCTGGCCTGCGGCAGATGGATGGATGAATGGACAGACAGATGGATGTTTGGATGGATGGATGGATATATAATTTCAAAGTCTAAAGTTTAGTCTATACAGCACTAATGTATATTTTGAAATATATATGTGTATTTTGATATATTTTTTTATCACAAACTGGAAGCATTAGGGTTTTTACACTTAAACAGAAACTTCATGTAGTAACTTTGTATAACTTAAGTGCACTTCAAGATAAAATATTTATCTAAAAGACTAGCAGGGAGGGGAAAGGTGTCTGCAATTATCTCCTAGCAGAAAATGCCCAGAGTGACCCTGCACGTAATTCTGAACTCAGCTCTCTTAATAAAGTTTACATTGTTTTGGTGAAAGTACCTTAACAACATCTCTGATTCCTCTGGTGAGATCTAAGCCAGAACAGTCATGTGAAGTATATTTGGGCACACTGTGCTTGTACCCAGAATGCAGTATTGGATTAGCTATTGGTGTTATTGCTGATAACATGCTTGCTGCCACACTCTGAACTTGCTATTTGCCTAATCTTTGGTAAATATTTATGCAACAAACAATGGACAAAGGTATAAATTTTAGCACTATGCTCTTCTTTCTCTTGATAGATTTCTTATAGATGACAAGAAAAGAAACCTTTGCCAGCTGGTTTACTTCAGAGATCAGAATTCACTGTAATGTCAGCATTGCTTGCTCTCTTACTGAACTCTTTACCACCACAGACCTTGAAAGAAACTGCATTTCATCTATCACCCCGGAATCCATGCCCTCTATTTATTCCACTGCACAAAAGAAGTCTGAACTACACACTTATATTTTTCTAGCCAACACTCCTTTCGAAAGTCAAAACTCTCATTTTATTGAATTTCAAGCATTGTGCTCAATCAGAATTCACAATTTGATCCCAGATAGAGATTATTTTTTTAAAAATATTGGACAAGCGTTGAGATGAAAATAGATATGTCATAGCTATGAAGTGCCAGGACAATGCAAAGTCATAGAATTTGCAGGGAGAAAAAAATGAACCACTTATTTAATTCATTATAAATCACTATTACTATTTTTCAAGTTAAAATAAAAAGCTAAATTGCACATAGTCATAATGTTGAATCATTTATATGCAAACATGAAGTAAGGTTGTTTTTAAAGTCATTGTTCCATTTACCTACTAGCATTTTAGAGACCATATTCTTTTTATTCTATTTTCTATTGATTTTTTTAATAAACTACCAATATAAGTATGAATTATTTCTTTGGAAAACGTTTTCAGATAAGTACACATGCATGTGAATACACACACACACACACACACACACACACACATGCACGCACATACACACTCATGCACATTCATATAAGTCATACATAAGAATTCCTATTGTTTGGTCTCACCCAAGATACCTCATTAACCCACATCAAAGGTATCTTTCTACAATTATGTTCTCCAGTTTATCTTATTTGCTAGACTTTAAATTCTGTGATCTAATACTTACATTAATTTACTTCTTCATTGTATTTCTAGTTTTAAAGATAGTGGGAATCACTTCTCTTCTTAATTAATTTACATTGGTTTTGAGTTTTGGAAATGAATATGTGGTCTCAAATACAGACTGCTTTCTGAATGAAAGCAAACTTGATTTAATAAAAGTAGTTACTTGAATTTTTCTTCATGTCATATGATCTCAAATATTTGAATACAGACAAAAATGTACTGTTTTGTTCAAATTTAGACATAATTTATGTCTGGAATATAGATTTATTAATAGAAAACTAAAGAAGTTATCTTTTTATTTATTTATTCATAAAATAAAATTCTCTAAAAAGTAATATCCTCATAAACTACTTTAATATGTAGAATTTTGCATCAGAATTACTATAATAGGGACATTTTTTAGATATGTACATGATGAATATAGGGAAATGCTACTCAAAGGCTTTATCTTGAAAATGGAGTGCATGATTACAGAATATTCCAAAGTTCAATATGACTGGTTATTTATCCTGCATTGAAGGACCTTATTATTTTTATATTTGTTTCAAAACATTTAAGCACATTCATAAATGTAACCCCTACGGAGTACAATCTGTGGTCATTAGTCTGATTGAATTATGATAGAGTCGGCCCATCTGCTGCTCAAAAGCAATAACAGTCCTTTAAAATATTATAAAACTTCTATCCATTGTATATGCATATTAACCTTAACATATCCCGAGGATGAATTCATTCTGAGTTTCCAAGTATGTTGGCTATGTTCACTGTCAACTTCACAGAATATAGTCTCACCTGGGAGATGGCTATCTCTGCATTCCTGTGGAGATCTATAGCAAGTATGTCATTTGAGTTTGGAACTCCTGCCTACTTCAAGTGGCACCATTCCCTGACAGCAGTGATGTAGAGCTTTATAAATGAAGAAGGGATCTGGGCAAGTGCAACTCTCTCTCTCTCTCTCTCTCTTTATATTTTTCTACCTTAATTTATTTGTCACTGTAGGCTGTCTCCTTATAGTCAGAAATGAAGTAAGCTCTTTCTCTGAGTTGCCTTAGTCTGATTATTTTTAAACAGAGACAGGAAAAGAAAGTAAGACAGCCACTATTTGGAACATTTCGACAATATTTATCATAGAACAGAGTACTTACCTATATATAGTAACAAATATGTACTATATAAGCAAATCTTCGCACCATCTCTAAATATGTTTAAAATAAATTAATCGAGAAAAGGTTATTATCCTTGTATTCTTGGAAGTGATACATGGAGAAGATAAGTTGATGAGTGATACTAAGCATGATAATTTATATTATAGACTACTTAAAATGAGTTTGAGATGAATGGAGGTGACTTAATGGGATAGATGCCTTAAGGGAAACAATCTAAACTATTGGTCTTTCTCTTATCTTCCTATGGCCATTCTTGAGTTATTTAATTTTAAAATACCAATATTATTGGCTAATTATTCCAAGGTTAGTGTTTATGCATGAGAATAATCTAGGAAGAGGGCTGAGGTTAATGCATAAAAGCAATAAACAACCTAGTATTGGGTTCCAAACACTTTGTTCTCTACAAACAATTAGAGCTCATTAGGACATGAAGGGTCCAAGCTAAGGTGATGAAGACAAAACCCTATAGTACAAAAAGTGAACAAGTGCTCAAAAACAGTGAAATACATAAAAGAGAAAAATAAGCAATAGAAAATTGGTTTTCGTTGGCTAAATAGTATGTAGCTCAGGCATTAAAGCAAATGTAGACTATATAAAGAAATAATTACATAAAATAAGAAACCATGAATCTATATGGGCAGATAAATTGATAAGTTGAAATATTGATGAAGAATGGGCATTTAACTATTCCCCCAATAGTATTTAAAATATTTAAATTAATATAAAAGTTTTCAGTACAGAAAGCTGCCAGAGAGCAACTTCAGTTATCGACATCATAGTCATTGGGGAGACAAAGCACAATTCTGTCTATACAGCAGAATACAGGGAAAGTCCCACACCCCTCGACATTACTACCCAGAACTCTATACTTTAGTCACAAATAGACAGCAGGCAAACCAACCTGAAGAACATTCTAAAGAATGAATGGCATAAATTCTTCAAAAGTGTTAACCTCATAAGAAACTTATACCTGTACTCACACACACAGAAAGACAAACAGAAACATGTAATGGGAGATTTTGCTATCAAATTCATTATTTGAATTATGAGGGAAATAACTACATAATAGTGATGTATTAGTGTGAATTTTGATTATTTTATTGTGGTTATGTAGAAGAATCCCTTATGGAAAAATGTTTTAGGTCTGGAATGCAGTGGGAATTGTGCCTGCTGTGCCTGAAGGAAGTCCTGGGTTAGATCCTTGCATTGCCTAAATTAGCCTTAGTGATACAGAGCACTAATCCCAGTAGTGACATTTGGAGGCAGGAGGACTGGAGGTCCTGCTTGAGGTAAAACCCTGTTAAAGACATCAAAGTATTTGGAGAAAGTGGTATAAAGTCAACACTTGAATTCTGGAAAAATGTGTTGTGTTTACTCTTCTTGGAATTGCCTTTTCTTACAGATTGTTACCAGAGAAAATGTTTAAGAATTAACAGACTACAACTTTAGTTAGGAATAGGAAAAATTTAAAGATACTATAAATAGAATGTTTTAAAAGCTTTTCCATTATCTAGTCCACCTCTGTAATAATTTTCTTATATATTTTACCTTCATACTCTTTAAATATCTCTCCAATTTTATGTAATATTCCTTGGGAGCATGAAGTAATAAATTAAGCTTTCTATAACATAATCTTTTAAAATTTACATTAGAAACCTACTGTAAACTTTGAAAAGTTGTTATCGATCATAATCATGCATTACAGATTTTCTGATAGCTTAAAGCTATGGAGAATTTTCTTTTGGAGGTGAATTTTCTAATTTCTGCTACATGTGAATTATGGTATGTTCAGAAATTTAAAAGAACACAAATTTTTTTCTGGTACTGGGAATATATTGAACAATTTAAATGAATCTTGGATAACCATTAAATTGTGCTGACCTATAGACTGTGCAAGTCAAATTACTTTCTCATAGCACTAACTTACTAATACATACACATGAGCATTTTGTCACTAGAAATCATTTATTGTCATACTAATAAACACTGCTGAGAGCAAAGTTGCATTCCATTTTATTCATGACTACTACTTTTCACTATGACAAAATTGCCAGGAATGCTAACATACAACCTAGCAGAGGATATTAAACAGCTACATTTTCTTATAAACATTATATTCATTTTTTCTTGCTCACTATGCTCATTATTTGTAGGATAAAACAGATTTATAAATGCTGATTAGTGTTATATTCAACAGGAAAAAATGTGTGAAATGTTTCGACTGTTTAAGTATACCTCTAGAATAACACCTTTACATAGGATTTATTCATCTATCTGAAAATGAATTTTCAAGAGATCGGCTTCTGGTTGTGCACTTTTAAACATCATCTCTCTCCCTGCTCACATGCCCCTAGTTTGAGAAGCTAAAGGACATATTAACATTAGAATGAATGATGAGATTGTACTCTTGAACTTCAGTGACAAGTACAGCAGCACAGTCACTGATAGCAGTACACCTTGAAGCTACTGCTACATCAGGGTGGCTAGTAATAAAATCAATGAAACTGTCAATTGCATAAATAACCTATCAATCCAAAATTGAATTCACCCTACTTACCTTCCCCTCTGCCTGATGGCACAAATCTAGCAGCCATTCTAGCAGGACTTAAAATGAGCGTTACATTGTTGCAAGTGAAATGTTTAAGAAATGTCTTTAACAGCCTCATAAATCTCAAAGTCAAATAGCAATTAATCATTAGGAGTCCTAGATAGAGTAAGACGATGAGAGGTCAGTGTTTAGGCAGTGATGGAGTGATAGTGATAAAGATTTATGGGGGAAAGGAGATAAGGCTTAATAAAACAACAGGGATATTGTTCATGGCTCATGTTAGTTACAGAAACAAGTCCTTTTACAATCACACTAAGATAAAAGAATTATAAATATGTTTGACAGCATTAGAAAAGGGGAATAAACTAGAATTTTTCTATTGAAATGTTTGAAGATATGAAATTTTGACTTTATACACAAAATCTTTAATAATAAAGAAAAATAGGACAATATGAACAATGGACTTGTCTCAAAGCCCAACAACCTGAGTTCAAGTCCTAGGTTCATGATAGTGAAAGGGAGTATTTCATCCAACAATCTGTGCCCTAAGCTCCACAGAAATGCACACACAAATACACACACAAATGCACACACACACTAGATGGATGGGTAGATTAGATAGATGATAGATAGATAGATAGATAGATAGATAGATAGATAGATAGATGATGGATAGATGGATAGATGGATGAAAGAATGGGCAGGCAGGTAGGTGGGAGGACAGATGCATGGATAGAAAGATAAATAGATGATAGGTAGACAGATAGATAGAAATACAAATTTATAAGAAGAAAATAAGAATAAGGACAGTTATGTGACTCTTTTCAAGGAGATATGAGGAAATACATATTGACTGTTGATAGGATAATGATTACAAACCAAAGGAAAAATTATATACAAGTCCAATTTGGTGAACCAATGGGTTTGTTAGGATTGTTTATAGTACCATGTTGGGTAAGAGGTTGATTACAGGTACACTAGGAATTAAAAAGTTGGTGTACCATAGAAAGGCCCACCAAAGCACAGGTGATCCACAAAAGTGGATTTAGATCTCTGCTCTATATAATGATTTTTAAACCTTGTGTCATCTTGATGTGAGCCTGTGAATCTTGCAATATTTGCATCTATGTAGCCTTCCAGTTTCCTGGGTTTCCTGAATCTTATAAGCTCCTTTTTCTCTCAAGAAGAAAATATTTCAACTCAATAGAAGTAAAGATATAAAAAGATCTACTAAAATCATGTCACAAGAGTTTCAAGTGCCACAATATAAAAAAAATCATCACATAAGGTAATAGTGAAAATATTATAATTTATCTTTTACTCATGAATACAGAATAAAAATTTAAATCAGTGTTGGAAAACTATCAATTTTTTATTTTAAAATGATTCATGCCTACAATAAAATTACACATTGAATATAAGATGCTTTGATGTGACAATGTCAATATAATGCACATCAGGAAATTGGGGAAGAAAATTTTAATAAATACTAAAAATTCTTTTCTTAAGATGCCTACTCATGACTAATATGGTTTTTAAAAATGAAGACAAGATTGACTCATGCTAATTCATGAATTAATGAATAAAACACATAGAAGAGTTTTTAGTATCATATCACTCAAATCAGGATCAGAGCTGACACCATTAATATCTATTCAGCTCTGCCTTCCATTCAGGCCAATAGACTCAAACAAAATAATGATAATTGAGTTAACAAGAAATCAGGGACAAAGTGACCTAATCACCATAATAGAGTGAGGCTCAGAAAATAACGAGAAATAATAGAAATTAAATATTGTTGGTGTGTAGAAGTTCAATTTATAATTTGATTGCAAAGGAATTAGTGTTAAAGCAATATGTAAGTATATATATCATAAAAATATACACACTGAATAAATAGAATTGAAATATAATTGAAATTTTACTGAAAAACAAAATATGTAGTTAGAAAAATAGACTATCTCATAGATAAAAGGTCTCAAATTTTTTAAAGGTCTCAATTTGAAAAGCAGAAAAAAAAAGCAATGCCAATATTCCTTAAATGCATCTTCACGTTTCTGAGGTACACATTTGTGATATTGTCTTTAACCAGGAAAAAAGGTCATGGCCAACACCCAGTAATGAAATAAAACTTGATCTCTCTGACTGCATTTACCAGGCTTGTAGCACCAGAACCATACAAGTTAGAACCTCCCCACCATTCCCCTGACTGCCAAGTCCCCTGACTGCCAAGTCCCCTGTGGCATGGCCAGCTTCCCTGAGCAGTGTGCCGACACCACCCCCAATCCTCCAAAACTCCACTGTCCAGCCAACTCTCTGCTACCATTCACCAGATGTATATCCTATACCACTATACCACAAGGACATTTACTCATCTCTGTTCATAGTAGCTTTATTTGTAATATCCTGAAACTGGAAACAACCTAGATGCCCCTCAACCGAAGAGTGGAGAAAGAAAATGTTGTTCATTTTCACAGTGGAATACTATTCAACTATTAGGAAAAAAGGACATCATGAAATTTGCAGAAAAATGGATGGAACTAGAAAATATCATCCTGGGTTAGGTAAGGCAGACTCAGAAATACATGTATCATATGTACTCACTTATAATTGGAAATTAGCCATAAAGTACAGGTTAACTATGCTACAATCTACAGATCCCAAGAAATCATTAAAGACAGGAGAATCTTACCCTGAAGGGGGAACTAAATAGTCATCTGAAGTGGATAAAAAGAGGAAAGTGGGTAGGAAAGAGGATGAGGAGAGGGACAGGGAAGGGGATCAGAGGTGGGCAGAGGGGGATGTGACAGGGCTGGGTATGAGAATGGAACTCAGTCAGTATGTCCCTGGAACTAACTGGAGACCTGAGAATGGGGAGGCTAAAGAAAGTATATGAGGGTGACCACAGTTGACGTTCCTCACCTCGGGGATATAGAGATTGAAGTGGACACTTCCTGTAACCAGACAGGACCCCCAGTGGACAGAAGGAGACATCAACCCACACACAAAACCTTCAACCCAAAATTTGTCTTGCTCACAAGATGTGCAGGGATAAGATGGAGCAGAGATTGAGAGAGTGGCTAAGTGTTGCCAACTTGAGACACACCCCATGTGATAGAGCCAACCCCTTATCCTATTAAAGGTACTCACATATGCTTGTAGACAGGAACATAACATAGCTGGATACTGAGAGACTTCATCCAGCAACAAATGGAGACTGGTATCAAGACCTACAACCAAACATCAGGTAGAGGTTGAGGAGTCTTGTGGAACAGTGTTAGAACTGAGCAACCTGGAGTGGCCAAGGATACCACAAGAAGACTTAAGGCCTTCCTTCAACTAACCTGAATACCATGAAGGCTCGCAGGGACTGAACCACTAACCAAAGAGCATGCAGGAATACCTAGGCACCCTACACATCTGGACTGAATGTATAGCTTGATCTTCATGTGGGTCTCCTAACAATTGAAATAGGCACTATCTCTGACTCTGTTGCAAGCCATTGGATCTACTTCCCTTAACCGGACTGCCAGGTTGGGCGTCATTGGAAAGAATGTTTTTAATCCTGATGGGACTGGGTGTCCCAGGGTAGGGTGGTAACCAGGGTTGGCTTCCCCTTCTCTGAGGGAGGAAGAAGTGGTGATGGGAGGAGCTTTAAGGGTGGGACTGGGAGGAAAGACAATAGAGGAGCTGAGATTGGGATGTAAAGTGAATTAATAAATTAATGAAGGAAAAAATGAAAGAAAGAAAATAGAAAAGGAAAGGAAAGGAAAGGAAAGGAAAGGAAAGGAAAGGAAAGGAAAGGAAAGGAAAGGAAACTAAGCAAGGAAAAGTCAACAGATTTATAATCAAAAGTTTCCATGAGACAGGAGTTTTTGGGAATAAAGCCAAGTGGATCCAGGTGAAAATGCCTATTTTTATAATTTACTTCAAGGAAAATGAAGAACCATATAAAAATGTGACTGAGAACAATGAGGTTCCTCTAGCTGTAGACACACACACACACACACACACACACACACACACAAACAGACAAATAGACACACACACTGGGGCGGGAGAGAGAAAGAGAGAGAGAGAGACAGAGAGAGAGAGAGAGAGAGAGGGACAGAGAGAGAGAGAGAGAGAGAGAGAGAGAGAGAGAGAGAGAGAGAGAGAGAGAGACTAGGGAGGAGAGGACAAAACCTGGCTGTTTGATTTGTATTTGGGCCTGTGTAGCCTTCTGTCTTCCTAGGCATAGGGCATGAGCTTTTTAAAGAGAGTGTTTATGGTGTACCATCAGATGACGTGGGATAGGAAAGTCCACTTGGCAAATTCTTATACAGAAACTCACCATGAGTTTGGAGAACTATGGAATATTTCTTGGCCTTATGGTAAGGATGGTAGCTTAAGCTTTTGTTTCTATGAGCTACCCTAAGAAGGAGCACTCAGTCTCTATGGCAGTCTTGAGGAAAACTGAGAAACACAAAAAAGTATGGGTGGGGTGTCGGCAGATGGAGACTGATTTTTGAAAGTTTTCAATTTGATGTACTCACATACTAAAGAGCAATATACATGATTTTCACATGTCGAAGCACAACATACACAATTAAAAATATGTGTGGGAGCTGGAAAGCAGTGACTGGCTTGCTCTTCCAGAGAATCAGGTTTGATTTCTGACATCTACATGGTGGCTCACAGACATCTGAAATCATATTTCCTGGAGACTGAATGCCCCCTTTTTACTGCCAGGGTCACCTGTCATACATACAGGAATGTATACCGTGCACATACACAAACATAGGGTGAAAACGTATAAATCATACAAACAAAACATGCCTTTAAACAGCTATGTAAACAATTTATTTTAATTCAATGAAGTATTTTTGAGGCTTAATTTAAATTTAAAATAATCAGTAAGATTACAAAGATGCAAAAGTTATTTTGTAGATGTATCCTTTGGGACTAGGTTCTAAAAAATCTGCATTTTTGATTGGTAGTAGTTTTCTGTAATGGTCTCCTGTTGTGAAGAGAACTTTCTTTGATGGGAGGTGAAAACTACATTTATATGTCAGCATAAGAACAAATATAATATAGTAAGAAACTATGTTTGTTTAATAAGTTGTAGTTGCAGATTCTTCTCTAATAACCATTATTTCATTAGCCCTTTATAGTTGGTTAAGTTCTCAGTACCAGGTACTGTTTCCTTCTTGTCAAGTGGGTCCTAAATAAAATTAGAGAGTTGCTGGATGCCCCAAATTTATGCATGCCACTACTGCACCCATAGGGTTTTTAGCTTACACTGGTCATTGTTGTGCTTCACAGGCATCTTAGCATGTAGAACTGATGGTCACTTTGTTCCTTTGGAGGCTTGCATGGTGTATTCTGGCACCATGAAAGCTAGTCCTCAGGGAGGAAGTTATCAGATCAGTTACAGCTACAGGGCCTTGGGATCATGCTCCTGAAGTGCATGGCATCTTCAGTACAGATACTCGCCAACTCCCACACCTAAGGCACAAAGGTCATGAGGTAGAGAGGACAGAAGGGTTGTAAAAGAGCCAGAGAACCATAGATCTTACTGTGAGACTGTGCTGCTAAGCAACAAGCTACAAGCATGCTTGCTTACATACTAGTCTTACAGGACTGTCTAAACATGAGCTGAACAAGGACAGGTATAGAGAATAGGGGAAAGACCAGAGGGCCTCAGCCCCACACAAGGAACTATAGGCAACTATGAAATGCTCAGAATGGGAAAAATCATCTTTGGTATGGGAAAATCATCTTTGGTATCCAATATCAAATGGTCATTCCTGAAAACATATATAGGTAACATTATACAAAGAAGGTTGAATTTAAGAATATATACTTATATACATATTCACATGCACATATAAAAACAATGAATAAAATAGCAGAACATAAGCTTGAAAAAAGAACAAAAAAGTTTATGGAAGGGTTAGAGGGAGGAAAAAGAAAAAAGTGACTGTAATTTCAAAATAAAATAAATAATTTTAAAAACAAGATTGCAATGGTGGTACAGGGACTAATTAGGAGACCAATATGATATATTATAGTTGTTTGTTTAGACTTATTATTAATTTTTATTTTATACTTGTGTTTTGCCTGCACATATGTATCTGTACCATTTTCATGCCTGTTCCCTGCAGAGACTAGAAGAGGGCATCGAATACTCTAAAAATGGAATTGCATACAGTTCTGAGCTATACTCTATGCAGATATAGAGTTGGAGAAACCAATCTTGCCACACATTATGTACAAAACTCAATAATATACACAATAAGCCTTTAAAAATAAAACTCTTAGAAGAAAATAAAGAAAATATACTTATGAAATTCTGGCATGAATAAGTTCTTAAATAACTCTCCCAGAGCAAAAATTATGAAGGAACTTATATACTGAGTTGTCTATAGTTTAAAAATAGCAGCAGTAAATTGTAGCAATAAATTGAAAAGTCACCTAAAATATTAAATTAAAAATCTAGAGGCTAAAATGGCTTGGCTCAATGGAGAGGTGAATACAAATATGAAAATCAACTCATTCAAAGCATGCCAATGGTACATGGAAAAATTCAAAGGGGGATCCAAAATGGATGCCTAACCACCTTGGTCATCGGGAAACATAAACGATAACATAAAACCAATGCTTTTTTATGGCAATATGGAAGGATAAGAGCACGCCACACATGTATTGGAACACAGTATATAAAACAAGAAGAATTAACAGGTGCCATTTTGAGGTGGATGACACTAGAACCCAGCAATGGTATGACAGGAGTCTAGGAAAGTAAGATAGAGGAGAGGAAAGTAATCAGTAATGGTGAATGACCACCTTGATTCCATAAAGTGTGAATCTTTCTTCTGAAAAAGCCAATATGTCTGGTGACAAGGGAGCTTCACATGTGTTACAGGCTCTAGGTTTAGTTAGAGGAGCTATTCTGCATCTACACCATAGTTTTGCACCACAATGGGACAATGCATCTCATCATCCCTTCCAACCTACTGAGTCCAGGCAGCTAAGGAAAGAAACTATACTAAAGGCAGAGCCAAGCTTCTGAGCCAAAGTTAACCCCAGCTGCCCCTCTGGTCCTGGGCCATATATTCTCCATGTTATAACTCCATCACTTCCCTTGCACTGCCAGCAAACTCACTGAACAATCCTAAGCTCAGCCAAACACGTGCAGGAGTACCATGTTTTTTGAGGCCACCACTCTCATTGCTGGCATGGCCTTCCTTGGGAACTGATCCAACGCTGTGTATACATAACATTCTCCACCCTCCATTGTGTAGATGTATCACAATTTCTGTATCCATTCCTCTGTTGAGGGACATCTGGGTTGTTTCCAGTTTCTGGCTATTATAAATAAGGCTGCTATGAACATTGTGGAGCATGTGTCCTTATTACATGTTGGAGCATCTTCTGTATATATTCCCAGGGGTGGTATAGCTGGGTTTTCCTGTAGAACTATGCCCAATTTCTGGAGGAACCGACATGGGGAGGAGGTAGCCAACAAGGGTTTGTTCTTCTTGTTTTTGTTTGTTTATTTGTTTGTTCCTGGGAGGAGAAACTGGGAAAAGAAAAATCGTATGACATGTAATTAAAGAAAATATCTAATAAAACAAACGAACAAAAAAATTTCTTGGAAAAAAAGTTGTTACTGTAAGAAATGGAGAGTATTGAGGGTATGGATAGGCTTCATGTGATCAGTCATTGGCCTAAGACCAAGGACCAATTCTGTCTCAGAATTATAATACAAACATTTTCCAAAATCTTCAAAAAAAACCATTCTCCAAGTTCAACAGAGTATTCCTACACCAAGACACCCTCTGACACAGAGGAATATCTGATCCTGTTCCCACAGACTATATGCCCAAAGATTAATAATAAAAAAAAACTAAAATGGTCTTTCACATGCTACCATATAGCATTTTAAACAGTTTATAACACAAAGAGATGATTGGCACATAAAAGAATAAAAGAATTCATACAGGAGGTGACATTCTATATTGGTTACCTTCAGATACCATGACAAAATACTTCAGGATTCTTGGAAAACTGTGAATTTTTTTTTGCTCTGGTTTACTCCTGGAGGGCAGACAGTCCAGCATAAAGTAGCCAGTCACTTTGGTTCTCAGTAAAGGTTTTGTCCTGGCTTACTAAGAGGTCACCTGCTATTGTGTCCTTACCTGAGACAGAAGGAGAATTCTAATGTCTCTGCCTCCCCTTATGAAGACACTGATCTTATCATGACTCCAAGATGTGAATTGCAGGGGATAGGGGTTGTGGGCACTAAATTCAGTGAAGTGAGTGAGTGAGTGAGTGAGTGAGTGAATATGTGTGTGTGCATGTGTGTGCTTAGTCAAATTGGTAGCACATTAAGAATATCTAGTCAAGCAAGTAAAACACATCCATCAACCTACTGGTTTAATCACAGGGGAAAAGTAGATTTAAATATATGCACAAGAAACCAAAACAACATCTGAAATAAGGAAAAAAAGGTATAGGGCAAACAACTTAAATCTCATTAACAGTAAAAGGGAAGCCTAGAATGTTTCACAGTTCTAATACTTTATCAATGTTATCTAAGTGTCAATATATACTATAGCGAAGGTTTACATTTTAAAAGACAGCTTCAATTTCTCAATATGTACAACACTAAGTCAAACCTGTCCAATTAATTTCCCATTTTATTAGACTGTTTACACAATCTTGTCTATATTGACAACACAGCAGAGCAATCTTTTGTTTCTGTTCAA
Source organism: Mastomys coucha (assembly GCF_008632895.1). Lineage (NCBI taxonomy): Eukaryota > Metazoa > Chordata > Mammalia > Rodentia > Muridae > Mastomys > Mastomys coucha. The sequence continues at coordinate 9,107,581 of NW_022196902.1, forward strand.
GTTCTGAACTACTAAAAATCCCTTTTCCAATCATAAGGGTCAGAAGAGCTGGAGTACAACAAGAAAATTATATTCTCTAATTCAACAGAATTAATGCATATGTGAAGTCACAGAGACTTGAGGCAGTATGTATTGTGTCTGCACCAGATAGCACCCTAGAGCAGAGAAGGTAAGTGGATACATGCCTCCATCCCTAAGCCAGATGCAATCTTCAGTTGAGAACCTGACAAATGAAAGTTCAGTTTTCTACAAGAGAGTCACACTGGGAAACAAACCACTCATAAGGGCAGACTGCATGTCCAGCAGTAAATGACCAACAGAGAAATGAACTCACAGATATCTTTGGAGTTTCTTATCTCATACATAATGGCAGGCCAGGGCTTTTCCATTTTATAAATTCTTTCTTGGTATTTGTGCAAATTACTAATAGATATACGTGTGTGTGTGTGTATACTCTTTGTTTACCCTACAGATCCTTTGTATAAATATTATGACTACTTTAGTATTTTGCTAGGAATCCTGAGTGTGCAGACAGATAGGTCTCTGGATCTAAATCTGTCTCTTCTGCCTTTTCTTGGACTATTTTTCTTCTGTTTATTTGTTTTCTCCTGCTCAAAAATAGTGTATTTTATCTCATTTTATTTTCTTATTATCCCTTCAAAGCCTGTTTACTTTCTAATGAGAGTCAGACAGGAGTAGATCTAGATGAAAGGAGAGTTGGCAGAGGGTAAACTAGGAGAAGTGGAGGGATGCGAAACCATAATCAGGATACATTATGTGAAGGGGAAAAAGGAACTCTTTTCAATAAAAAGGAAAACAGGACATATAAAATAATAAATCCTTTTCACAGAAATGGTTTTTCAAAACACTGAGAAATGAACATGTAGAGATGTGTTAGACCTGTAACCTTAGAAACTTCTCTAAGTCTCTAACACTGAACATGGTCCCTAGTTATTCAGGCAGGAATAACATCACTAAATGCTGGTGTGGCATTCTCTGGCTAGAGAAGTTTACTTATGCTTCACTGACTTTGAACTTGATGGCTTTCATGTTAAATTCAATGTTCATGACTCAGTTTCTACAAGAGTGCATATGTCCATGTGCACATGCAGTACACACACACACACACACACACACACACACACACACACACACACACACTGAGCCAAGAAGAAGCATTAATAGAAAATCTATGAACAAGTATGCAGCATCAAGAAGGTCAAAAATGAACAGCACACGTGCATGTCTCAGTAGAAAAGGAAAAAAAAACAGTTTTAGCTGCATCTCTATCCCTGCAAGTTCACTGTGGGAGCCAAATTTAGCATATCAATAAACAGGGTGCATTATGGAGTAGAGAGAGATCTGATTTCACATGCAACAGTAGGATAATTTTATATCTGCTCCAAGAGTGGATTAAATAGTTGCAGACAATTGTTAAGCTACTAAAATAAACATGAAGGAGAATGGATAGAACAGAGCCAAGCATCACACTCATGCTAATTACCCTTGCATCTGGGAGATCAATTTGCATACAGAATCTTTGAAGCCTGTCAGGTATGAACTGAACTACTGAACAGCTACATTTGATAATCCAGCCACTGAGTTCCTTTTTTCCCCTGAAGATGTTGTTTCCAGTCTCTCAGACAGATCTCCTCATATAAAAGTGCTTCTTTCTGATTAATTTTCTCCTGTATTTAACACATGCTCACATGTGTGACATTCAAAGAAATTAACAAAACATCAAAAACATTGAGATTACTAATTAGATTTGTGGAATAAGAAAGATTTGGGGTAAGACTTTGGCTTAGTTCTAAAAATTTGAAAATTCAAGAAACAGATGTCCCAGCGCACTGATCAATAGCAGTTAGCTTACAAAACAGGACGCCATAGGAGCAAGCTTTGTCTACATTAATTTATTTAAGACCCACAGTAGCCATGCAGAGAACACAGTACAGGTTTATTTTCTTCTTTAGGAAAGACATAACAGAAGACACAGAGAACAGTTATAAAATTATCAATGTCATTAAGGACATAGCATGATCAATATTTAAAGCTAGATCAACTGATTTTCAGCATCTTCTCTTTTCACTCTACCTCACCTAACCTAAAATGTCTCCTTGATACTGCATTTCCTAAGGAGTAAGAGTCTTCTTATCCAATCATAGTAACTTAACCCAGAAAAGCCTATGTGAATCAGGGATACTCAGTAATATTTATCACTGAAGTTATTCAAGTACTAGTTCAAGTTCTAGTTTTGGAAAAGTAAAAGGCCAAGAAGGACAGAATATGGAATAAAGAATGTAGAAACTATATGGGAGAGGGTAGAAAAATGGAAAGGACTTCATTAAGGTTAATGACACTTTTAGAAAATGTAGCATAGAGTTGGAAAACATTTAATCAATTTTAGAAATATTTCACTTGAGCATCATAGAAAATGACAGGTATATGACTTAACTTAGATAATTTAAACTTCTTTTATCAATATTTTGATAATGGGACATGACATTTCCTTTTCTCCATTTGACCATGGATCTAATGACTGAAATTGCAAAGTTCACTTACATGGCCAAACCTTGTCAAAAATACCTCACTTTAGGAGCTGAAAGGATTTTTTTCTGCTTAGAAGAGTTTTTTGTTCTTGTTAAGGGCCAGAGTTCAAATCATAGCATCTATATAGTAACTCACACCTGTCTGTACTCCAGTTCCAGAGGGGACAAAATTCTTTTGGCTCTTGGAGGCAAAGAATCTATGTGACACTCAGATAAATAAATGTGGCCAAAATACCCACACAATTAAACTCAACTAAAATAACAAAATAAAATTTTTTTTAAATCTTACATTTATCCAAATACAAAAAGAATCCTAGAATCCTGCAACCACTCTCATTGTTCACTGTGGCTTCAATCTCATCCAGTTAAATTTGCCTTTATCCCATGTTTACAAAGCAGCTACTTGAGTTTTCATTAAAACAAATGTTTTCACATTTGTTTTTGAAATTTAAAGAATATTCAATTACATTTTATAAATGGACATATAAGGATATTAATGTGTATAAATAGGAAAAATGAAATTAAAACAGACAGCAATGACTGCATTCTTACCATATGTACTGGCATGTTCAAGCTATGTGTTATAGAAGTAATGGGGAACCCTGGAAAATTCAGATACATTCATGAAACCAGGACACTTAAGGGAGAGTATTTTGTACAAATGACTAGGAAAATATCTGATCTGTTCACTGAATACTCTTTGTTGAGAATAACACTAATGTTTCAATGCCCACCTGCCATAAGATTTCTTAACTATGTAGGTTTAGCATGTGCCTCTATGTTTACATAACAGATTCCTAACTCAAATGAGCATTTGAAATTTACTGATGCCTAGCTAGAAGATTGTCTTCACTAGGGATGGCAATTCTTGCCATGTATGGTGACCTGAGTTCATTCCAGTGGACCAATATAACTGACTCCTAAAATCTTCTCTCTCTCTCTCTCTCTCTCTCTCTCTCTCTCTCTCTCTCTCTCTCTCTCTCTCTCTCTCTTTCACACACACACACACACACACACACACACACACTAAATAAACAGATAAGATTTTAAAATGTTTAGTTTATAATGTCAAGAATCTTTGGTTAGGTTGGGTTTGCCACAGAGATTATTCTATTTAGGCAAAATAAGGTTGAGATAATCTCAAGGAAAGGAGGCATTTGCATTGATGAGGCAAGCCAATTTATATGATTAAGGCAACAACTGACACAGTTTTTCTTTGTGCCATTAAATTATTAAATATTCTATTGTTTCCTTAAATTTCATTATTATAAATATAGTTATTGGCATGTGAAGGGGGTGATAATTTAACTAGCTTCTGATATGCTTGGAAGTTAAGTGGTAAACATACCCACATGGGCTACTAGCTAAGCAGCAGCTAGCAGGCCAGTGGCATCCTGAGTGTAACTGTGATCCCATTTAGAAGGATTTCAACGTAGGCAAGGGATTTAAGTTCTAGTAGTTCATAGTCTTGTGAATCTAAACACCTCAAATCCCAAGATCCCTAGAAGAATATTTAATGACTCAATCAGGTGTAAAGTACGTATTGGAAAATCAGTCACCAGAGTCCCATAAAAGGGATTTTACTTTGTTACCTGCAGCAAATTGTTTGCAAGCATTTACACCAGGCATAAAAATGTACAAGAGATAGCCTGCTAACAGATAAGTCCTCAACAGAAAACTTCTAACTATGACCACAATTGAAATTCAAATGCATACAAACATATGTCATACATTTAAGGAAAGTTTCAGATGTTATATTAATCAGTCCCTGAAAGCATGTAACCACAAGATTGAATATGCATCACATGAAGTATTTGCTCTCTAGAGGCTCAATCCGAAGCTGTGCTTAAAGACACATAATTCCAACCTCCGGTACCTAAACGCTCTAGGCTAACAAGTTATTTGTGGTGAAATGGAAAGAATTCTCTCAACAACACAAACACAACAAAGTCTTAAACATGTGTTTTTATTTCTTCCAGGATGCAGAATCTGAATCCGGTGTTATAAGTCGCCATCTAACATGGAATCTGAGATGGTATTAATTCTAGCAACCCGGAGCAGCAAGGGGAAGAATTCAGTGAGAATCTAAGTGCTGGACTGCTCTTCAAGTTCAGAGTTGAAATGTAAACATTTAAACATGAGACCTGAAACAACTGCTGTGAGACAAAAATGAGATTTAATGCTCTACACACAGAGTACATACAATAGTGCAAATCAGTTTATAAGGTTCTAATCAATTAAAAAAGAACATATGAAATAAGATATGAATCACAAATTGATAAAAATATGAGCAGAGATTAAAAATGAGAAGACTGAGTGAGCAATAGGAGTTTTAAGGTCAAAAGGCATGCTAAGAAAGCCAAAATAAAGTGGAAATAATGACCAGAAGAGTTAGTGTTTGATTTTAACATTTTTTCCCTTAAGTCCTACATTTTAAGATATCAACATTTCCTAAAGAAGCATTTGGAATAATTATTAAACCTCTTCTCATAATTGTTTACAGATTAGCCCATCCAAACAGGAAGAGAACAGGCATTGTGCCAAAAGTAATTTTTGTCTAAAATGCAACATAACAGAAAAATAGCAATGCAGGCAAAAACAAAACAGAAACAGCAACACGCAATACTTATTTTTAACTTGCATATAAAATCCTTGGGGAGTGCGAATAATGAAAACTAATCATTGATAATAACAAAAAGTATTGTAAATTATACTTCTCATAGCTTAAAATACTTCCAGTACTAAAGAAGTAAATTAAAATTAATTATGTATACATAAATTTAACTCGACAAAGATTAAATAAGATGAGAATAAAGATATTAACGATACATTAACTATTTTTTTAAAAGTAAACACTGGTAAAAGCAATTACCTTAAAACAGAATCAAAAAGAGCAACCTAGAAATTTAGATATATCTATTTATTATGACAGATACAGAAAAGTCTACAAACATGTTACCAAGATAAGACAGCAAGGAACACAAATAACAAGCTTCTGTACTAACTAGTGTTCAAAAACTATAACAAAGTAGAAAATCCTAATGCCATAGATAAGTGCACAATAACTAAAAATGATCAATTTGAATCTCAGAACAACCTAATATAAGGATAGGAAATATGATCATAAAAAAATAGGAAAATACATTAAATATTAAATAAAGCCTCAAAACAGGTTCAAAACCTGTGGATGCATTCATAACAGTAGAAAAATTACAGTTATGAAGTAGCAACAATTTTATGGCTGGGGAATCACTATAACATGAAGAACTATATTAAGGGGTCACAGAATAGCATTAGGAAGGTTGAGAACCACTGAGCTAGATGAACTTTTTAGTTCTTCATGTAAGGAGCTTAAAAGCCCCACCCTATTTGAATTGAAGCCCATATATTTAAAGCTTAAAACCTAATCTCTGCCTCTAATAGAAAACATACAGTCTTTGGGGGTCTTCGTTACCTCAACCAGGATCACTGTTTCTAGCTATGTCCATTTAAATGCACATTTCATTTTTCTTAACAGTTGAATACTATTTCATAATGTAAATGAACCACACTTTCAATATACATTCATCAGTTGATGGATGTCTCGGTTGCTTCCAATGTCTAGCTGTTATGAATAAAACAACAGTGAACATGGATGAGCAAGTGTCTCTGTAGTAAGATATAGAATACTTTGAATATATGACCAAGTATTGTCTAGCTGGTTGTTTAGAGAGATTGATTCTTGCTTCAGGATAAACCTCCACACAGATCTGAGTGGAGAATATACCAATTGAACTCCTACCAATAGTGAATAACTGTTCCCCTGCCCCCACATCCTTAATAGAACCTGCTGCCATTTGTTTTCTAGATTTTTGGCTATTTTGATTAGGATTAGAAGAAATTTCTAACTCATTTAAATTTATGTTTCCCTGTAGGTGTAAGATGTTGAATATTTTAGTGTTTCTCAGCAGTATGTGTTTCATCTTTTAATTATTTTCTGTTTACCCTTGTGTCCCATTTTAATTGATTAATTGGGTCTCTTGAAATTCAGTTTTTGTTGTAGTATTAGTATTTTTTAAGTTTTTAAATATATATTATAGATATTAACCCTCTGTTGGATGTATACATGCTAAAGATCTTTTCCCATTCTGAAAGCTGCTGCTTTGCTAGAGTTTAGTAAGGGATCAGGAAAGAGGAAGGAATTTTCCATAGATGAGGAAATAGGGCTTAGTTTTATAAAGTGACTAACATAGGAGGATCTTATGAGGAGAAAGGTGGCAGGGTAAGAAACGAATATGGAAAGCTAACTAACATGGAAGGAGCTTTAAGAAAACATATGGAAACATGCTACCATAGACTCCATCTAAAATATATGCATATATGAAAGGAACTTACATGGAGTCATCACATATTGTGGGACAGACTCCAAGGACTGCTTGACCAGAGTCTGAATGAAACCTGCATGGTTATTGTGTGGACAGAAAGAATTCACACAGAGCACCTGCTTTCTGTGGGGAACTTTTAAAGGCAAAAATCATAACTTTGTTTGCCTCCTACAAAGGGAAATAGAGCAAGTAAGCAGTTGAACAGAAGCAAAGAGCAGCATTTGGATCTTGACCTCAAGTCCTTGCGCTAGGACTGTGTAAATTTTCTCAGGGGCTTTTCCATAGGAGGGATTGTAGGGGGTGGGAAGTCAACTATGAGTCAGACCTTCAATGAGTGTAGCAGGGATGAATGAATGGCCCTGTAAGGAGATCTTATGCTATTGAGTATAACCTATATTGTCAGCAATTTGGTACATCTTATTGAGTCCTTGGACAAAAGGGTCACATAGAACTTCCCAAACATCACAGACTTCGGCTAAGACTACTGGTTATTCTACATAACTTAATGGTAAGAACCTATTGCCAAAAATCTAATTTTCCTATAATGATATCAAAAATGGAAAAAAATCTTTAGCTCAATTAAATGCTTCATCTCTAATGCCTAGTAATAATGATACTGTAAGGTAATGCTTTCATCCATATCACCATCTATAGATCCTGTAGCCTACAACAGGGAACTGCCTACAAGATATTCTGGTACAATAGTGGTACAAGTTCTACATTAATAACCATAACCAATCAGGTTTTTATCGGACTTAAGGCCAACTACATGAGTAATGGGATACATACCTGATACTGCTGAAGTGACCAAGTCTCTGAGAGACTAGATAGATCATGTGCATATTGCTATTATTCTGCTTAGAAAATATAGAAAAAAGACCTTTTTTTTTTTGAAAAAAGACGTCTAATGACATTGATAAACTATAGAACTCAAACTGCATCAGGGGAAGCGTCATCTTGAAGTAGATGGTAATTAACTTAGAGGCCCACAACTGGACAATATGTAAACATATAACTTAAGAGACTGTGAAGTACTCAGTTCTAAATGGGATCTCTTTACCACATCCCTTCCATCTAGGATCAGGGATATATGCAGAAAAGGAGGTAGAAAGATTGTAAGAGCCTGAGGTTTTGGAAGTCTCTTACTTTTGGAAACAGTATCTTACAGACACAAAGGACTTATACACATATGAATTCATAGAGACTGTGTCAGCACTGACAAGACCTGCATAGGTTCACACTAGACAAAATTCCTAGTACTGAGTAGAAGAAGTAAACACAAATCCTAACCCTAAATAAGAAACTCCCCACAATTCATAGCTTCTGAGATAGGAAAAATCCATTTTCTCCAATGGAGTTACACAAGAATGTCAACTGCTCGTTGTTGCTGGCTCCATGATCAACCGAAAACAGGCTCCTTTGAGGTTTTGTTGGGTTGGTTGTATTTGTTGTTTGTTGCACTTTTTATTTTGTTATGTTATATTTCATTTTGTCTGCATTTTTTTTAATTTTTGCTTTTTTGTTAAAAAAGGAGATGGGGGAGGGAAAAAGAACATGATAAAGGTGGGTGGGCAAGGAGGTATAGAGGATATTGGAGAAACTAGGGAAGGGAAAAATTATAATCAAAAAAATACATAAAATATGTTTAATGTTTTAAAAAAGGGGTCCTACCCTAAGAACAACTAAAACATTGGGTGGTGTAAAAGGCCAGCCACCTTGATGGGTACTATAAAGAGGCCAACAACACAAAGAGCAAAGCATTGTCTTTAGGACTGTAGAGGTAAGACTCAAACTTTCATGATTTTGACTTTCATGAGCACAGGCAGACTCTTATTATAGTAAACTTAGAGCAAAGCTGAGTAAGGTAAACATACGTGTGATCATGCACTCAGTCAGAAGATCTTGACTTTGAAGCCAGTCTGGGCTGCAAAGAGATCTCTGTCTGAGGCCAACTTGAGCCACCTAGCAAGATCTTGTCACGGACAAAAATTCAACTCAAAGATTTGTAGAAAATAGCATAATTCATACTTTTAATATGAGGCAAAAGCATAGTATGAACTACTTTTAAATATCAGAGCGCTATGCTCTTCTTTGGATAAATCCTTCCTTCAAAGGGAATGTTTTTCACCTTGAAGTTGGGTTATTACCAATGCCAAGAATCTAGGAGGAAAAAAAAATCCCACTCAATAAAGTGGTATCATTTTGTGTGGGTGGGAGGTAGGAGTAGGGGAACTCAATTGAAAAGTTCTATCTTATTCTTCCCCATAAGGAGGCAGAAAAAAGGGAGAGAAAGAGAGCTTAGGAGGGTCTTATTGGTTGATATTGTTGTCCTTCCTATAGGGTGACAAACCCCTTCAGCTCCTACAGTCCTTGCCCTAGCTTCTCCATTGGGGTCCCTGCACTCAGTCCGATGTTTGGCTACAAGCATCCTCATCTGTATTGGTCAGTCTCTGGCAGAGCCTCTCAGGGGACAGTTCTACCAGGCTCCTATCAGTAAGCACTTCTTGGCATCAGCAACATTGTCTGGGTTTGGTGTCTGCAGATGGGATGGATCCCTAGGTGATGGCCTTTCCTTCAGTGTCTGCTCTACTTTTGTTCCTGCATTTCCTTTTGACAGGAGGAATTCTGGATTAATAATTTTGAGGTGGGTGGGTGGCCCCATCCCTCAACCTGGAGCCATGCGTATATACTGGATATGGTATCTATAGGTTGTATCTCCGCTTTGTTGAGTAGTTTGGCTACTCTCTGTTGGGTCCTGGGAACCTCTTGGGTCCCTGGTATCTGAGGCTTTCTAGTGGCTACCACCAGTTCCCCCTCCCCCACTGCTACACACCTACTTTCAAATTCCTGCCCCTCTGTACTTCTTTCCCATCTCCTCCCCTATCTGAACTGGCCTCCTTTTTTCTTCTCCCTCCTTTCTCCCTCCCAGATACCTCTCTCCCTCTGCCTCCTGGAGATTATTTTCTTCCCCTTTCTGAGTAAGATTGTAGCATCCACACTTTGGTGTGATCGTCTATTTTCTTGGGTTTTAACCAACCAGACTCCCCAAAGCTCCCGGGAACTAAACCACCAACCAAAGTGTACACATGGGGGGGGGGGCATCCATGGCTCCAGCTGTATATATAGCAGAGTATGGCCTTATCTGGCTCCACTGGGAGGGGAGCACTTTGGTCATGTAAAGGCTAGATGACCCAGGGTAGGGGAATGATAGGGTGCTGAGGCAGAAGTGGGTGGTTAGGTGAGTACCCTCATAGAGGCAGGGGGAGGGGAGGGACAGGGAGCTTGTGGAAGGAAAACTGTAAAGGGGGACAACAAATGTAAGTAAATAAAATAATCAATTAAAAATTAAAAAGGAGAGAGAAATATTTGTGAAATTCATAGTTCACAGTTCTGAAGTACTATTAACTAAGAAAGTTTTAATCGTAGAGCCATAGAATACTCCCCTTTGTCCCATGGTTCACTACACCACGAAAGGCCAACTTACAACATATTTGGCTATTAAGAAAAAAATAAGGGTGTTCCAGAAGGAAGAAAAGACCCTTTTGTGAGAGAAAATGTGCAAGTACATGAACTATCCATGGGTGGAATGTCCAAAGTAGCAGACTCAGTCCAATCATTTAAAACTATGATTAAAATGCTAAGGGCTCTAATGGATTAAGTCAACAGGATGGAAGAACAGGTGGGCAATGTAAGCAAAGAGATAGGAATGTGAAAAAAGAATGAAATGAATGCTAAATAATAATAATAAAACCTACTGTAGCAGAATAAAGAATGTGCTTCATGGGCTTTTTAGTAGTCTAGATGCAGCTCAGGGAAGACTGTACACACATCTTAACAGGCACTCAAATTGCTGAGAAGTAAAGCAAAGAAAGAAGGGAAATGAACAACATTCATAAGGATTTGGAAATAACTACAAACAGTAATATGAACAAAAATGTCAATATAAAGGAACAGATGTAATGTCTGCAGCATGAGAGAGTGAGGATTTCCCCAAACACGATTTATCCACATTTACAGGGATGCTGCCAAAAGCAGCCATCAGGTCAACATTTGTAACATCGAATACATGGATTATGTGTATTGCAAAGCTAAAAGATCTAACGCAGTGATCTAAGTTGGCACCTCAGAAAACCAGAAAAACGAGAGAAATTTGAATCTGAATTAATTGGAAAATAATTAAGAAGAGTTGTAAGAACAAAAAGTAAAATTGAAATTGAAAAGAGGAACTTGACAGAGAAAATCAACATGATCAAGGCTGTTTGTTTGAAAAGACCATTAAGAACACTAAGCCTCTAGGTTCTAACCAGGCTATCTGGGAAATAAAATAAAACAAAATAAAAATAAAATAAAATGTGAAAATACAAATTTCTAACATCAGCACTATAAATATGGAAACAGGACATCATAGCTGATCTCATGCTCATTAATGATACAATACAGAAACACTATGACCAACTTCATGCTCTTAATATTAATAAATTATATGAAATGGTGCAATCCCCTTCAATGTCATGGATGCACTAATCACACAAAGAAAAAGGCAACTTGACTAAACCTCTATTTATTTCTAAAATAGGATCATTAATTAGTAATCTATCCCCAAAAAAATCAGAAATCATACCAATCACCAACACTATGATTCATGGGTAAGAACAAGTAGATTCCGCTTTATGCTATTTGCACATTGCCCTAATAACAAACCCGAAAAAAAGGCCTTGTGAGAAAACAGTGCATCAATAACTCTGGTGATCATAAATGTGATAAATACCAACAAAATATTAGCAAATTGAACTCACTAACACATTTAAGAATAATAAAATCCAACAATGAAAGGTAAATCCCAGCTATGCAGATTACATCTACAAGCTAAAGGAAAAAAAATGATCATAAAAAGAAGTCATTCAACGTAAGCATCAGTCACTCAAGACTGAAATTCTCAGTGAGCTAGAAATGGAAGAGATTTCCTCTAGTTCCTAATCTTTACAATATCTCCACAGCTTAAGTCATACAGAAATGCAAACCACAGAGCTTTCTCACTGAGATTGGGTGAAGACAAAGATGGTCCCTGTCTTTACTGCTTTTTGATACATTGTTCTAAATCTTGCAATAAAGTAACAACAATAAAAGAACACTTATGCAGAATGAGAAGGAATAAATAAAACTTCCTTCTTTTACACATAATCATCCTCACAGAAAATAAAACAAGAATAAACAAAAATGCTTATGGAACTAATGTGCCATGTTATAGGATTATATGAAAAATGGTGATACGGATAAGCCAATCTCTGAGCAGAAAAGATATCTCAGAAAATAAAATATTGACCTAACACGCATAAGGACTTGAGTTCAATTCCTAGTTCCCTGAGTTTGACTCCCAGTTTCCTGAGTTTAATTCCCAGCACCCACATAAAACTGCTATGATAATAACACATGCTTGAAACCCCAAAACTGGAAAGACACATAGATTCTATGGATCTCTCAGGCTCACTAACCAACAAGCTTAACTTGTCAGTTAAGTGTCAGGTCAATGAGAGACCATATATCAATCAGCCAGCATCAAAATTACAACATCAAAGACTGACTTCTGATCTCTTTGGACAATGCATACACACCTACATACACATGAACCAGTACAGGCAATAGCACACACATACATACAAATGCAGACACACTTATAAGTTAGGCTCTTTCCTATAAATAATGAAAAAGTTGAGCTTAAAATAAAAAACTATATTATCATTGCATCAATACTCTTTCAAAAGTAAATGAATAACAAATGAAGTCTAACAAAACTTTCAAAATTAAAATATTCTTTACATCATAATTTTATAAGATATATAATTTAATTTATAAGACTATTGGACCATTAAACTACATATCGGTAATTTTGAAATAACAAAATAGAATTGTCCAGTGCACTTGTCAGCTCTCAGTAACTACTTCTTCATGCTGACCTATAACATTCCTATAATAGGAAACAGCTATGTCAGAGCAATAATTAATGGAGAAATGGTAGTTTTTATATTAAACATTAAATAAAATATTATACAGGTTTAAAAACAAGCTGTAAATTTTGAACATAAGCATATAAATATAAACAATTTATTTTAGCATTTCTGTGCATTTTTCTGTGATTTTCTAATATGTGAAGGAAAGAGTACCACATTTTTAAGAAGAAAAGTAGTAACTCTTCAAGAGTTTGATTTCACAGACTATAGATGTAAACAGATAAACTGACACATCCAAAAGAGGCACTGAGTTATAATTTTTACTTTCTTAGTTACCTTTGTTTACATCTGAGAACAGTCACCACACTTCTAAAACCCCATCACAAGTTATTATGAAACTTAGAACAGGAAGTTTCCCCTCTAACCGAAGTAGGAAAAATTCTTTCCTCCACTCTACAGTAGATTTTTCTTTATTTTGTATATAATTTGAAGAGATAATCTTGAAGGGAACATAATATATAAAACAGAAACTGTTGCTTAATGCTCCAAGACAAAAGTCTTCCAGGAGCCCCACTCTCACTGCATGCTCACTTCAGTTCTGAGCTGTACCCCAACTTTGTGATTACAATTCAAAATCTCAAAGAATTGTTTCCCTCCCACTTATTTACTTAACTACACATATTTATTTCTTTAATTTTTCTAGCCACGTGTGTGTGTATGTATGTGTGTATGTGTCTGTGTGTGTCTGTGTGTGTGTGTATGTGTCTGTGTGTGTGTATGTGTATATGTGTCTGTGTGTGTGTATGTGTATATGTGTCTGTGTGTGTGTGTGTGTATGTGTGTATGTGTCTGTGTGTGTGTGTCTGTGTGTGTGTGTGAAATTATGAAGCCCAGGCTGATCTCACACTTCTCAGCTTCCAGAGTGCTGGAATTTCAAGAATGTTCTAATTCAATTCAGCTGCACCCCCCACCTCATAACTCTCTGCTCAATCACTAGGAAATACACCCTTTCCTACTATGCCATTGAATTGTCCAACAGCATGCTGCTTTGAGTCTCAGATCATCCTTAGAGATATGCCAACTTCAACATAAAGTCACTGCAAAGCAGTGAAATCCACAAAAGGGTCAAAATGGAGTGCAGGCTCCTAAAGCAGTGCAGCTTCTATTTTGTGTGGTTTTCAGACATAATTTGTGCTTAGTAGTTGTGTAAACCTGGTTCTTTTTTTTTTTTTTTTTT